>NC_083875.1:113304427-113633177 GCF_032452875.1 Bos javanicus | reverse complement strand
ATTCACTGTCGGTCACTCTCTGTAATTCCATGGTTCTCATGTTGTTTGAAAAGATGTCATTTTTCGACATGCAGACCTGGAAATCAGGGTCAGCTTTTGGAAAGTCATACTCTTTTTCTGTATCAAAACAAAAATGCAGACATACCCCTATATTCCCTCAGCAAAGCTTAAGATCCTTTTATATCTTAGGGATTTGAAGAAATTACAATGGTTTGACAGGAAGTGGTAGTTTAAAACCAAGTTATAAACGTGGTTGCCGTCAGATGTCAGGAATGTTGTTCTATGTTGGGGTGGTTGTAAAGTGATGCAATCTAAGACCCACTTAAACCATCAACAAGAATTTTTTGTTTTTTTAATTCAGATTCAAATGTTTGGTGTCTACCATGTGAGTGATATTGTGAGCTATTCTCATAGGGCAAAATCAAAAACATTCCTGGATATGCTGAATAGTCTGCTATTTTGGAAAATACTGGCAAAAAAATTGATTGTATAAGTTATTTAGAAACAGTTTAGCTTATTTTATCCAAGTTATCTTAGTAAACATTTCATTGTTAAGTTAGATTTCACATTTATGTAAAGACATCAATATTGCCACATTAAATTACTTATATTAAACTTTATTTTAATATATGCCTCACCTAACCTAAACACCATTATTAAAGCAGCAACAAGGTGTTCTAAGTGGATGTAAACTGTACAAATTCTGAAGAGAAGCAATGAATTGCAATCCTGATTTTCAAGTTCTTAAATCAACTTCTTTTGGGGTCAGGGAGCACAGTTGCAGAGAAATTAATCTTGGGAATCATGACTGTCAATTGCCAAAGATAAAACTCAAGAGAGCAGAACATCTTTGTTGTTGCTATTTTTTAAATAATTCCAAAAGTATAATTTAAATAGTTAAAAGCACAGCAGTGAGCTTCTATAGTAAACTACAGAGTAAGGGCTGAACCTGAGATTGGCAATGTGAGAAGGATTTAAAGGTCAGCGAATCTTTCAAAAGGAATCTGGTGCCCCTTCTGGGTAGCACACTGGATTCAGGGGAGGTTGCTGCAAAACCACAGGTTTACCAAAGAAACTTCAGATACATTTGAAGAGCTCCTAGAGCAGACAGGATGATAGCCTGGGACACTAAGAAAAACTAAGTAAAACCCAAGTTCTAACTTTTAAAAATTACTGTAAAGAAATATATTAGTTTCATCAGTCTGCGTTAACAAAGTACCACACACTCATTGACTCAGAACAACAAAAATTTATTTTCTCACAGTTCTGGAGCCTACAAGTCTGAAGTCAAGGTATTGGCAGAACCAGGCTCTCTATGAAGTTCTAGGGTTAGAGCTTCCTTGTTTTTTCCAACTGCTCATGGTCCCAGGCATTCCTTGTCTTGTAAGCATCTTTCCAGTCTCTGCTGTCTTCTCATGGTCATCTTCCCTCTACATCTGTGTCCAAATTTCTTCATTCTTGTAAGGACATCACTCACACTGGATTAATGGTCCACCTTACTTCAGTATGACTTCATATTAACAATTGCATCTTCAACGACCCTACATCCAAATAATGACTCTATAACCCAATGATCCTATAACCAAACTCTGAAGTTCTTCAGGTTAGGAACTTAACACATCTTCTGGGGGAACAATTTCACTCAGAATAAGTGCGTGTAAGTGTGTGCATGCTCAGTTGTGTTCGACTCTGTGTGACCCTATGGACTGTAACCTGCCAGGCTCCTCTGTCCATGGGGTTTTCCAGGCAAGAATACTGGAGTAGGTTGCCATTTCCTTCCCCAGGGGATGTTCCCCCAGGGACTGAAATCATGTTTCTTGCCTTGCAGATGATTCTTTGTTGCTGACCCATTGGGGAAGCCCCACTAATAAGTAAGGACAGTTAAAGATGTGCTGGCTCAAATGTATGGTGAAAACACACCTTATCTACACCTGCAAGCACAGTGCAGACAAAAAATAGCTGAGGTTTCCTAAGCTTAAGAAAGAGACTTGTAAGTACCTAAAAAGGCTAGTGAAATGGCCTAGATGACGGGTCAAAAGGGATCCAAAACCAGTTAATGTGACAACTGGACTCTTAAAGGTCATAACGAGCCCAAGGACTCATCAAGTAGTTAGGACAAAGGGATATATAACCTAATATCTAATGTAGATCAGAACCTTGAGTTTTTCTCCTTCTGGTTAAGACAGAAGACAAGATGCCCTTCTCTCAATACCAGAATATTTTCTGAAGAGACTTGATCATTCTCAGGTAAAAATTGTTCTAGTAAGTGGTAAGATGCAGAGGTGAAGTGCCAAGGATATGTTTATGGAAAGTATTATAAGAGCAAATATAGCACTATAGCTAAGTGAACTCCCAAGATGCAGTGACTTAATAAAGTAATTTATTCCTTTCTCAGGCAGCAGTATGAGTTAAGGGGGTTTGGAAAGGCAATTAGACCCTCAATATGTGGTTTCCATCTTTGCCTAAAAAGTGATCATTTCAGTGGCAACATTTTCAAGTGAGAAGGAAGAGAAAAAAGTCCATATCTAATGGCTTTAACATAGAGAAGGTGATCTTTAGGTTTCAGGCACCACTTTCTATGGATGGCTCATTGCCAAGACTTGACAACATTATGTATCCCACTGACAAGGGGCAATAGGAACGGTGGTGAACAGCTGGATGACAAATGTTTTACTTATAAAATAAAACATAAAATAATGGACACTGAGGAATATGTCTGCCATAAGGATCACAGAAAATGTGATCTTAAAGGGTCAAGTTATAATGATCTCTGTCAGTATGATTGTTTCTTGAGCAGCCTGTCGTTTCATACTTGACACCAACTTGTTAGAAGTAAACTTGGGTGATTTGAAAACATTTAAAAAAAAAAAAAACCTTTGTTAATGTAGTTTCCAATACTAATCAAATAGTACTTTTTCTTCCTACTCAGAACCTAAAGTTATGAAAAAGAACTCTCCTCCCACCATCTGCTTTTTCTCTGAACCAATCTGAGGGAATGTGGCTTGTGGGCAATTGGTAAATTAGCCTGAGTAACAATACTTTCTGTGCTTAAATGAATCCATCTTTCCAGTGATACTACCACAAGTAAATGTTACTTCTCAGTCTTTCTACACATGTTCGATTGTGTACCCCTCTTAATTGGATTAGCCCTTAAACAAGAATAAACTCATTCATGCGAAATTACTTCTGCTTCTGATTTGCTTTTATGCTGGTATTATTAGCAAGAGTCAACAAGGACAAAAAATGTATTCCACTTATGTTAAGAATGAAGGTAGATTAAGTGGACACGAATCAACATAAACTGAATTGTAAACATGTAATCAGATCCCAATGGATACCAGTTTGAGCTGTGCTGATCACATTTTAACACATCTAGTGCAATGACATTTGGTTTTACACAGATTCTTATCTGGTTGATCGATTCTAGTTATTAAAAGCTTGACTTAAGGAGCTAAATACAGACCTAAAAATGTAATGTTAGTGACAAGAATTTGGAATCAAACAATACTTTCATCATAGCAATCAAAAGTTTAACAGAACATTCTTCTGATCAAAAGTTAGATTTTAAATGACAAAAACCCGTATTACTTCATCTTTTTAAACTATGAGAAGGACATGATAGGCTTTACCCATAAATTTTTCACCTATTTAAATTAATGAAGAGAAAAACAACTAGCCAAAATCCAAACCAAAG
Source organism: Bos javanicus (assembly GCF_032452875.1). Lineage (NCBI taxonomy): Eukaryota > Metazoa > Chordata > Mammalia > Artiodactyla > Bovidae > Bos > Bos javanicus. Next base: position 113,629,483 of record NC_083875.1, on the reverse strand, counting down.
AGTAGAATTACGGTGAGTCAACAGATTGTTTGAAATACAAATACTGTTAATTAGACAGCAATACATATTGAGAGTTAACCTTCTGATTGATTCATGACACTAGTTGAAGATTCTGAATACATTTTTGTTTTCAAAAGTCCATGCGTGTGTGAATGTTATTGAAAGCTTTTTTGGTAAATGAGGATCCACCAACTTTTATATTCATGGAAAAGTGATGAAGTCTTAATTTTTTCTCATGAAATTGTATATTATTTATAAAACAAGTGAAAAGCAATTATATATAGAAAATATCCTAAGAAAGCATATTCAACTCTTACAAGGATACCTCCAAATTAACATGTGCTTATCCAAATGTATTTATGAGTTATCTGATGACTACACTTAGCACAATTTTACATACACTGTGACTAACAGTAATAGGTCAGGGTTAGTATGTTTGCATATGTAGATAAAGGAGGCTTAGTCCTGAGAGTCCATTCACGGGGTAAACCATCATTGTGTTAGACTGGATCTCTTAGTATATTTAAGTGCTGCCTATATACAGTCTATTTTAAACAGGGTTATTTATATGCCTGGACATTTATAGCAGGAAGTGGCATACACGGAATTATGTACTGCAGGCTCACTGCCTCAAGTTTGCCTTGACGCTTGCTTTGACGACCGCCTCTTTCACATCTTTGTTCCTCAAACTGTAGATCATGGGATTCAGCATGGGAATCACTGTGGTGTAAAACACGGCCACCATCTTCCCCTGCTCCACAGACTCTTCAGTGGGCCTCCTGAGATACATGAAGAGGAGAGTCCCATAAAACATGGTAACAGCTGTCAGGTGGGACCCACACGTGGAGAATGCCTTCCTCCTACCATCGGCAGAGCACCTGTGCAGCACAGCCGCTACGATGAGGGTATAGGAAATGAGAACCACTTAGAGGGAATATGTGAAATTAATCCCAGCAATAACAATCATGGTGCATTCTTTAATGTGGACCCCTCCACAGGCAATCTTGATAATAGCAGGGTCAACACAATAGAAGTCGTTGATTTCAAAGTTTCCACAGAAGCACAGGCCATATGTCCACAGTGTGCAGTTTAGGCTGACAGAGAATCCATAGATGTATGTCACAGAGAGATGAGACGAGCACAGACAGTCCTGGACATTTTACTGCCATAAAGCAGAGGGTTGCAGATGGTCATGTAGTGATTAAAGGCCATCACAGCCAAGATACATACTTCCACGTGGACAAGGGCTGCGAAGAAGTAATGCTGCACCAAACACCCCACATAGGAAATGGTTTTTGTCTCATAGTAAGTTTTCCAGCATCTTCAGAGTGACATTGGAAGAGAACCACACATCCACAAAAGACAAATGACTCAAGAAAAATTACATGGAGCTCTGAAGCTGGAGGCTGATGCTGATCAAAGTAATCATACCAATGTTCCCTATCAGAGTAATCATGTAAACTAATAGAAACACCACAAAAAAGAGAACTTGAAGCTCCTGATGACTGGTCAACCCAGAAGAACAAATTCTGTCACATCTGTGAAATCTGGCATTGCCTTCACTTAGACCCAGTCTGCAGTGCCTATGGACAAACTAAAAGCAACAAATGGATTTATTTTATTCTTGAAAATTTTGAGTCATGTTTATCAGTATTCTAGTTCAAGTAATATAAAAATCAACATAGACTTTGCACAAAGTTTAATGAGTATATAATCACATTTATTTCCTTTAATAGGCCTTATAGATAATTATTACAATATTTATTAGTTTCTTAACTCTAAAACAATTTCATTCATATACTACTAGTATTAGACACTTATTTTTGCTAAATTATTTCAATGATGCTAACATCATAGAGTGCTAATAGGAGTAAAGCCAGACGGAGAGTCATCAGAGAATGATCAAATCCATTTCAACATATTCTGTTATAGGAAATGACTTGAGACTCATAAATGTAAATATTCAATAAGGTCAGACAACCACTTTGTGCTGACCAGGGAAGTAATAAGAGTGAATCATTGAATTGCCATTGAACACTATTTTTGTGTATGCTGGTTGCCTCTCATTTTCTATACTAATACAAATGCACATGTAATATTAACTTACTCATTTCCCTATGACTTGGAAGATAGCCTTTTTTAAACTGTATTTGTTTGTGTATTTTTGGCTGCGCTTGGCTCCTCTTGGTTGGGTCTGTGGGCTTCTCACTGCAGTGGCTTCTCCTGTTGTGGCGCACTGACTCCAGGTGAGCAGGCTTCAATGGTCGTGGCTCACAGGTTCTAGAGCACAGGCTCAGTAGTCGTGGCTCTTGGGCTTAGTTGCTCCATGGCGTGTGGAAGCTTCCTCCAACCAGGGATCGAACTTATGTCCCCTACATTGGTAGGCATATTCTTATCCACTGAGCCACCAGGAAGTCCAGAAGATATCTTCTTATCTACACAATTCTACGGGATGATTGTCTTAAAGCTTGGTCTTACAATCTAGTCATTGACATACTTTTATACACTATGCCAGCATATGATATAAAAAGCTTTCAACTTATGAAAATCCTAGTCATGTTTTATTTTATTTAGCTATATATTTCACTTGGTTGATTACTGCTGCTTGCAGGATGAGGTAATCAGTATTTAACAACACAGACTGTATCAGTTTAACAGTTATCTCAGAAAAGTAAACCGCAAGTGGTTCAATCACCATATCAAAATTATATCAATAGATAAATTCTATATACATATAAAATTCAGGTGCCATGCTTTTAAAATTATTGTCTTATTTAAGATTCTACTGCTTTTCAGCAACAATACATTATATGTCTAATTATTTATTTTCAAATTCAATGTCATTACAATTAAAATGTCCATAAGGAATGTTTTCTCTGTTTAATACACTTCCCCAGATAAGTCTTCTGAGAAGTAAACTTCTCTGAGTACTTAGGGATGCATCTGTAGGATTAACATCATCTCAGGAATTTAAGATCCCCATAATAACATTGCTTGAAGGGAATATTATGACATAAAATGGTCTGTAGTTATAATTGCTTATAATAATTCATTTACAAACATCAAAACCAATGTTATGTCAAATATATTTGCTATATTTTTATTATATTATATCTAGAAGTAGTCTAAGTTTTGCAGTATGAAATTGAACAAGCTACACGAGATTTTGGTTTGCATCATAATTGATTCTTTTTGAAAAGGAGTGAATGAAAAATACAGAAATGAGACAATTTAGGGAATGGAACTACTGTGAGATGAAAACGGAGCATGCTGATAAACACAGAAATAAGAAGAGGCAGGCTGCACACAGAATGGTCAAAGATATCTTTGAGGATGTGACTTTTCAGTTACAGGCAAGTAGCCAGTTATGTAAAAATATTGAGGAAAAAGAAAATGAAAATACAAAAAGTTAGAAGAGGAACTATTTTTAAAAATGTATAAACTCTATGATTGTATCATGGCTCCCTCCAACTAGTAGCAACTCACAATTTGGAAGTTGATTAATCTCTGTAAACACTCTTCCTACCCCTGAAATTATTCGTATGGGAATTAAATACACCATAGAGAAAATGATCTGGGCACATAACATAGTCACTGATATTTCAGTTATGGTCTGGGCTCACCTGTACCCTATATTTTCATGATCATAGATCTTCTGGCTTCTAAGTGTGGATAAACTAAGCCAGATGAGAGTTACTGATTTTGACTGGGAGATAGAGCTAAGGCCAAGAATTTTCATATATAAGAAGTCTTACCTCTGCTTGGTGAACCCATAATTACCTAATTAACAGAGTTTGATTTGGGTTACTGGTACAACTAATTATAAGAGGATGAGATCGTTAGATAGCATCACCAACTCAGACATGAGTCTGAGCAAACTCTATAGTGAAGGACAGAGGAGCCTGGCATGCTGTAGTCCATGGAGTCTCAAATAGCCAAATATGACTTAGTGACAGAACAACAACAGCAAATAAGTATAAAATATACAAAAAATCATCAAGGCACCTAAGAAACATAAAGTAATACTACTTCTCCAATTTCCCTTCCTGTGTGATACCTGGGTTTTCTTCCACTTTTCATAATCATTAGCTCTGTAATAGTAGAGTTTGTCTCATTCATTTTAGAACACTTCAAACTGACTACATTAGTTATGTATTGTAGACTTGTCTCATTCATTTTAGAACACTTCAAACTGACTACATTAGTTATGTATTGTAGACATTCAGGGATATTCACACGTGATTTTTAAGCATCCTGATCTCCAGACCAGCTTCATAGAATGCATTACTGTGTCCATAACTAATAAAATCTCTATTTAAAAACATTGTTCTAGTGGCAACAGTCTCAGTTTTAAGGTAAGATAATAGCTACCTTTTGTTGAATCCTTACGAATCTTTTATTTTTTTTGGTCTTTAACACACTTTATTCATTAGGAACAGGTGGTCCCATGAGAGAGGTTCTAATTAGCATATCTTTCTTAAAAAAGAGAAAACTGAAGCACTGACAGACCTGAGGCTCTCCTTGGATCAGACATCTGCAAATTGGCTAGACGGAAATGCAAACCAATTAACTGAACTCTAGGGGTACACTCAATAACTTTATACCAAAACTGCCTCTTTGATAACTTTTTCTAATATTCTATTTCTCTACATTTAAAATGCAGTTTGATTTTCGTCCAAAAAAGGGGAAAAGTTACCCTTTTGATAATTCATGCTTGATGAACCGGAAGAGCTTGACGTGGCTACAGAGCCTGAAAACAGAGTCCTTGGACCACCATTGGTCCTCCATGCCTCTCAAGGTTCAGTTTAGCTCAGTCACTCAGTCGTGTCCGACTCTTTGCGACCCCATGAGTTGCAGCACGCCAGGCCTCCTTGTCCATCACCAACTCCCGGAGTTCACTCAGACTCACGTCCATCAAGTCAGTGATGCCATCCAGCCATCTCATCATCTGTCGTCCCCTTCTCCTCCTGCCCCCAATCCCTCCCAGCATCAGAGTCTTTTCCAATGAGTCAACTCTTCGCATGAGGTGGCCAAAGTACTGGAGTTTCAGCTTCAGCATCATTCCTTCCAAAGAAATCCCAGGGCTGATCTCCTTCAGAATGGACTGGTTGGATCTCCTTGCAGTCCAAGGGACTCGCAAGAATCTTCTCCAACACCATGGTTCAAAAGCATCAATTCTTCGGCGCTCAGCTTTCTTCACAGTCCAACTCTCACATCCATACATGACCACTGGAAAAACCATAGCCTTGACTAGAGGGACCTTTGTTGGCAAAGTAATGTCTTTGCTTTTCAATATGCTATCCAGGTTGGTCATAACTTTCCTTCCAAAGAATAAGCATCTTTTAATTTCATGACTGCAGTCACCATCTGCAGTGATTTTGGAGTCCAAAAAAATAAAGTCTGACACTGTTTCCACTGTTTCCCCATCTATTTCCCAAAGCAATTAGACCAGATGCCATGATCTTCGTCTTCTGAATGCTGAGCTTTAAGCCACCTTTTTCACTCTCCACTTTCACTTTCATCAAGAGGCCTTTTAGTTCCTCTTCACTTTCTGCTATAAGGATGATCCCATAGTCCTAGGGCCAGATGACCGAAGTAACTTCTCATAGAGAGCCACTTTATTAGATAACTGTGCATCATGTTTTAAAGCAATTATGCATATAGAATGTATAATTTAGAAATTTTTATAAATCACTTTCATTAACTTTTCAGGAATTTTACACACACACATGATACATCAAATGTATAATTATTTATTCAATATAGTGAAAGACAGGGAAGCATGGGATGGCAAAGAGTAGGACACAACTTAGTGACTGAACTGGGAATAACAATCATTCCCACTGACACAATACTTTCAATTCCATTCAGATACATTTTAAAACACAATGTGAAAATCACTGGTCTTTGTAGAGAAGACATAAAAGGCAAAACCTAAAGAACAAAAATTCTTGTAAGTCCCTATGGTAGCAAGATATTCTTATGAATTTTTATATCAACTATTAATATAAATAGTAATATTTCCCAAGTATATAATTCCAGACAATAAAACACTGTGATAACAAATAGGTCCACAAGTAAGGTCTTAGTCTCTTCTTCAAAAAAGGGCTAAAAACTAAAGATGTAACTGCATTAATCTCTATTGCAAAGAGAATAAAATTTGCAGACCTACCTTCAGCACCAACAAGAAAATGATAATTCCTCACTATTTATAATAGAATCTTGAACACTGCACACATTGAGAGCATCTCCCCAAGGAACTATCCAGATAATGATGAAACACATTATAATTAAAATTATAGAAACATCTCATGAGTAAGGGAAGTTAAGGAGGGTTAATCAGAAGAATGTCTTCTGATAACATTACGTGACCAGTATCCTTAATGCCATGGGTATAATCTCTCCCATCTTCACATGGTATAATATCTGCCTCAGGAAAGCACCTTGCACCTCAGGAAAGCATTCTTGGTTTGCATCATACAATGTTGCTCAGTCACCTTCTTTTCTATTGTGCTTTAGTTCTAATAAGCATTATCTTTCAGGCCAAACACAGCAATGCACACCCTATGCATCTCATGGCTGTTGAAGAGATCCCAGGTGCCTCAAAAGTACAGATCACATGGAAACATCTAGGGAGAATGAGTACAAGTAGAGGTCATTAGTGGAGAAGTTGATTGTAGTAGAACAATTTATCTTAGGCTCTTTTTGGAGTCAGTAGAGCATCAACTTCAATGTCAGTTAGATCGGAAATAAAATCTTAACTCTGCACCATAATTAACTGCCTGTCTTTGGAAAAGTAAGGATTCTCAGTTTCAAAGTTCATCTGTAGAAAAAGGAAACTGCTGTCTCACAGTGAGGTATGGGGATCGCAGACAACATTGGGAAATTCTTAGCACAACGCCTGTCTCTGATGAACCAGTCAAAAAATGGAAATGAGCTGTGAATTTTCACCCATCAACAGTTCACAAGATCTCGCCACCTATTTGTGATTGTGATCAGTATTATCTCTGTGTTGAAGGGTAAAATTTAAAAAAAAAAAAACTAAGTAAAGTAATTCTGAGGTTCAGTTTCTCCACAAAATATGGATAGTAGGGGCTTCCCTGGTGGTTCAGACTGAAAAGAGTCTGCCTGTAATGCAGAAGACCCAGGTTTGATCCCCGAGTCCTAAAGATCCTCTGGAATAAGGAATGGCTATCCACTCTAGTATTCTTGGTGCTTCTCTAAGTGGCTCAAACATTAAAGATAGCTAGCAGATTAAAGAATCTGAGTGGAAAGCAAGATTGTTCATAAACTCCCATTTGTACTACCTCAATTTTGCTGGAAAATCATGGACAGAATAATACTCAGGCAAAGTTTGCCTCTTCAGTGCCCAAGGATCCCAGACTCCTTAGTTCCTTCTCACCTTTTACGGAGAAGCTACATAAGGCAAACTCATTGGCACCAGATTATTATAACTTAACTTGCACTCCCTCGAGAAAAAGGGAATTTAAAACAAAAAAGCATTGTGTGTGTGAGTGTGTCTGTCTGTGTGTGTGTGTTAAATAGGGAGAGAGCAAGGAAGAGAGTCAAGGTTAAATACATTTTATACTAGAGATGCTTAACTATAAAAAAATTGATAGATATATAAATAAATGTATGAATGAGATCCATTTTTTAAAGTGCTTTACAGAACTATCCTGAATTTTCTGCAAATAGCAAAATTGCTTTAAATTCTCCAAAAGAATCAAGATTTGGGGAGATTATGAGCCAGAAGTGATCTTGGAGGTCAGATACTTCATCCTAAAAATTAACTGGATGAATGACACAAAATGAGTGGTTCAAGGTTACCCACAAATTATTTTGAAAATTGGAAAGTAAAACCAGGAACATGACTTAACCAAGAACCTTGACATCATCATTCTTCATGCAACACTGAAACAAATCTCAAAAGAGTAGAGAAAGTGGTTCACTTAAAAAAAAAAAAAATAAGAGGTGACAAATATTATCCAAATCCACTTGCCAAATTCACTTGCTAAATTCAGACTTAAATTGGAGAAAGTAGGGACAACCACTAGACCATTCAGCTATGACCTAAGTCAAATCCCTTACAATCATACAGGGGAAGCGACAAATAGATTCAAGGGATTAGATCTGATAGACAGAGTGCCTAAAGAAGTATGCACGGAGGTTCATGACATTGTACAGAAGGCAAGGATCAAGATGATACCCAAGAAAAAGAAGTGCAAACACACAAAATGGTTGTTTGAGAAGACCTCACACATAGCTGAGAAAAGAAGAGAAGTTAAAATCAAAGGAGAAAAGGAAAAATATACCCATTAAAATGCAGAGTTCCAAACAATAGCAAGGAGAGATAAGAAAACCTTCCTCAGCGATCAGGAAAAAAAGCCTTCCTTGGCAAAGAAATAGAGGAAAAAATAGAATGGGAAAGACTAGAGATCACTTCAAGAAAATTAGAGATACCCAGAAAATATTTCATGCAAAGAGGAGCACAATAAAGGACAGAAGTGGTATGGATCTGACAGCAGCAGAAGATATTGAGAAGAGGTGGCAAGAATACACAGAAGAGCTGTACAAAAAGATCTTCATGACCCAGATAACCACGATGGTGTGATCACTCACCTAGAGCCAGACATCTTGGAAGGCAAAGTCAAGTGGGCCTTAGGAAGCATCACTGTGAACAAAGCTAGTGGAGGTGATGGAATTCCAGTTGAGCTATTTCAAATCTTAAAAGATGATGCTGTGAAAGTGCTGCACTCAATATGCCAGCAAATTTGGAAAACTCAGCAGTGGCCACGGGACTGGAAAATGTCAGTTTTCATTCCAATCCCAAAGAAAGGCAATGCCTAAGAATGCTCAAACTACCGCACAATTGCACTCATCTCATATGCGAGTTAAGTAATGCTCAAAATTCTCCAAGCCAGGCTTCAGCAATACATGAGCCATGAACTTCCAGATGTTCAAGCTGGTTTTAGAAAAGGCAGAGGAACCAGAGATCAAATTGTCAACATCCATTGGAAAAACATTGAAAAAACAAGAGAGTTCCAGAAAAAAACATCTATTTCTGCTTTAATGACTATGCCAAAGCCTTTGACTGTGTGGATCACAATAAACTGTGGAAACTTCTGAAAGAGATGGGAATACCAGACCACTTGACCTGCCTCTTGAGAAATCTATATGTAGGTCAGACAGCAAGTTAGAACAACAATCTGGTTCCAAATCAGGAAAGGAGTCTGTCAAGGCTGTATTTTGTCACCCTGCTTATTTAACTGATATGCAGAGTACATCATGAGAAAGGCTGGGCTGGATGAAGCACAAGCTGGAATCAAGATTGCTGGGAGGAATATCAACATCCTCAGATATGCAAATGATACCACCCTCAAGGCAGAAAGTGAAGAAGAACTAAAGAGCCTCTTGATGAAAGTGAAAGAGGAGAGTGAGAAGGTTGGCTTAAAGCTCAACATTCAGAAAAGTAAGGTCATGTCATCTGGTCCCATCACTTCATAGAAAAAAGATGGGGAAACTGTAGAAACAGTGATAGACTTTATTTTGGGGGCTCCAGAACACTGCAGATAGTGACTGCAGCCACAAATTTAAAAGACACTTACCCTTTGGAAGGAAAGTTATTACCAATCTAGACAGCATATTAAAAAGCAGAGATATTACTTTTCCAGCAAAGGTCCATCTAGTCAAGACTATCATTTTTCCAGTAGTTATGTATGGATGTGAGAGTTGGACTATAAAGAAAGCTGAGCACTGAAGAATTGTTGCTTTTGAACTGTGGTGTTGGAGAAGACTCTTGAGAGTCCCTTGGACAGAAAGGAGATCCAACCAGTCCATCCTAAAGGAAATCAGTCCTGAATATTCACTGGAAGGGCTAATGTTGAAGCTGAAACTCCAATACTTTGGCCACCTGATGCGAAGAACTGACTCATTTGAAAAGACCCTGATGCTGGGAAAGATTAAAGGTGGGAAGAGAAGGGGATGACAGAGAATGAAATGGTTGGATGGCATCACCAACTCAGTGGACATGAGTTTGAGTAAACTCCAGGAATTGGTGATGAACACGGAGGCCTGACATGCTGCAGTCCATGGGTTGCAAAGTATCAGCCACGACTGACTGACTGAACTGAACTGAGTAGAATTTACTGGTAAAAACATGGGCTATGAAGTCAACTTGTTGAATTCCCATTCTGGCTTTAACAATTTTGATCCATGCACTCTGGACAATGTTTCTTAATATTTCTGGGCTTCATCATTTATTTATTTATTTATTTATTTTGGTCAAAATGGATTCCTTATATGGGTAGGTTTATTTTGAGGATCATGCAACAGAAAGTATGCACTATTGAACATATTGTTCTCCATACATGTCTGTGTGTGTTTGTGTGCATGCTCAGTCATTTCTGACACTTTGTACATCCATGGACTGGGTAGTCATCAATAAATGGTAGCTATTAGTCATTAAGTAAAGAATCATAGAGAATGGCATTCAATATATTCCTTATCATCCACCTAAATGACTCAATGAATTATATAAGTAATAGTACCTAAAATACTAAATATCCACACTTTTCTGGTCATTGGTCTTTCTTGTCATTTATGAATCATAAGTCTGGTTTTGGCACATGATTGCCCAAATAAGAAAGCAGAGTTTTGATGGTTATGAATAAATGTATAATACAGAAGTCTACATACCTTTGAAGGAAGAGCCATTTTAGAAAGAGCATCAGTGTCATGGCTCTTCTACTGAATAACGCAGGCAAGATGTATATTATTTGTAGATTGATGCCATTTCCTTAAGAGATTATACATATAGGTGAGTAGTAAGTAATTGCTTTGTTGCTAGTATTTTGCACTAAATGAGTTCTCTGGAGAAATAACAATTGGGTACAATGCAGATTTGCCATGGGGCCCAACTGGTTTCTAGTGCTTTTCTTTTTTAGATTCAGTGTCAATATTTTCCTTCATACACTGGGAAGTCTACATCATAATACTGATGTCTGCCATCGATACTCGTGCCATAGTCTGTTACCCATAATATTTGTTAATTTCTTCCACACAATTATCATAACTTTGTGCCACAACCTATTACCATCTCACTTTGGGTTATGGGTTGAAAAGTTTATTTAATATCCATATATCAAAATCTTGACTCCCAGTACTTCTGAATATGACTGAATTTGTAGATATAGTTTTTAAAGAGGAAATTAAATTGTAATTTTCAAATCATGCATCCTAACACAAGATGACTGGTATCTTTTTAAGAAAGGAAATTAGAACATACACACAGGAAAGACTGTGAGAGACACAGGAGGTGATGGCCGTCTATAAGCCAGACAGAAGCTTCAGAATGAAACCAACCCTACTAACATTTTGATATTGAATTACTTACTATCCTCCAAACTGGAAGGGAATCAGTCTCTTTTGTTTAAGCCACCCCAGTCTGTGGTACTTAGTCATAGCTGCTGCTGCTAAGTCACTTCAGTCGTGTCCGACTCTGTGCGACCGCAGAGACGGCAGCCCACCAGGCTTCCCTGTCCCTGGGATTCTCCAGGCAAGAACACTGGAGTGGGTTGCCATTTCCTTCTCCAACGCATGAAAGTGGAAAGTGAAAGTGAAGTCACTCAGTCGTGTCCGACTCTTAGCGACCCCATGGACTGCAGCCTACCAGGCTCCTCCATCCATGGATTTTCCAGGCAAAAGTACTGGAGTGGGGTGCCATTGCCTTCTCCGTTAGTTATAGCAGCCCTCACAAACTAATATGTTCTGCCTTCAGTAGACAAAGAGACTGCTTTCATATTCAAAGGATGTTTTGCTTCTTTGAAGAGTAGTATCATTTTTAATATATATCAAACGTTTACAGTACACATTCAAAATGTGCACAAAACATAAGTTTACAATTTATTGAATTTTTTCAAAGTCAAAATGCCTTTATGACCAAACTTCTAAACTGAGCAGAAGACCAACACTACATCAGACAAACTTCTCATCTTCTTTCTGAGTCAGTATTCCTCAAGTTAGATGAATCTTTATTTTTAGTACTCTACATAGTTTGTGTCTTTTTCTGAATTTTACACAAGTGAAATCAAACAGAACACATTCTTTGATGTATAGTCTTCTGGTGAAAACTCTGTTGATATCTGAACATTATGTTGATGATTGTTTTAGCTTGTTTGGACTGCTATAGTAATTATAACATAAGCATTTATTTATCACTGTTCTGAAAGCTGGAAGTCTAAGACTGGATTGGGTTCTGATGAAAGCATTCTTCCTGGTTTGTAGATGGCTGTATTTTTGCTGTGCCCACATATCACATGGGGCAAGGGAGTGCCCTGGGATCTTTTATGAGGGCACTAATCCAGTTCATGGGCTTCCCCAGTAGCTCAGAAAGTAAAGAATATTACTGCAATGCAGGAGTCCTGAGTTTGATCCTTGTGTAGGGAATGTTCCCTGAATCAGGAAATGGCAACCCACTCCAGTATTCCTGCCTGGAGAACCACATGGACAGAGGAGCCTGGCGGGTTACAGTCCATGGGGTCACAGAGTCGGACACAACTAAGCACAAGCAGGCACTAATTCAGTTCATGAGGGCAAAGCAAAGCCTTCATGACCTAATGACTTCCCTAAAGGCCCCACATTCTAAATACCAATGCTTCTTTTATTACTGAAAGTGTAGAGATCGAGTTGACAACATTCATTGAATCATGGAGAAAGCAAAGGTGTTCTGCCGGGGTCCAGCCCCGGTGGATCCAGGGAAATTCGAAGGAGAGACGGTGTCGGCGAATACACTGGCTTTAATTACATATTAATTAGAGATATAAAGAGTAATAGAATGAGGACAGCCCAGTAGGAAAATTCAAGGGAGAAAAGAGGCTGAATAACTTGGTTTATGTGGAAACCTAATAAAATTCCAAAATAAGGAATTTACATCACCTACATAGGCCGCAGACATCCTCCCATTCTCCCGAAGGAGAGGAGACACTAAGGCCTCCCCGGTCAGATCTTAGAAGCCCAGGCATAATTAGTAGGCTTGACGAGCCTCCACTTTCCAGATGGGGATTCAGCCAGAAGGTGAGAAAAAGAACGACATGGGGAGACCAGTCTTTCGAGGAACTGATCCCATTTTTTATTTTTCCAGGGTCTGTTTTTATACACTGAGATGTTATACAAAAGTCACACGGGGTCAGCAGTCCTGACTTTTATCAAAGTCAGGTGCTTCATACAAATGTATACAGAGGTCTTAGGGATGTTACATCATCTTCTGGCCAGGGGGCCTGCTGACAATTTATGACCCTCTCCTTGTGACAGCGGTCAGTCAACCAGAACACTTATTTCTCCAGGGGTGATTATTCTTAAAACAGACGCCACCTTCCGAAGGTACCAGATAAAGTTACATTCCTATAGGGTGAGGGTATAGTGGTTTTTAATTAAGGAAAGAATTTACTTAGCCTAAGGTCTAACATGATTAATACCAAAGGTTAATACTTATTTCTTCTATATATTCATTAATGTGTATAAGGGCAGGGGATGTGGAGACTTAGCAGTAAACATTGGCTCAACAAATGAAAAACCCTTCACCAATACAATTTCTAATCAGCCCACTATACTATACTAATAGTTTTCTAACTTCTCTAAAGAACCTGTTTTTAAAAGGTTTAAAGCATCTCATGCCTCTCACGGTTGGGAGGCTGTGAGCAATCACATGTGGCTGGACTGGCCTGTCAGGCAGGCTAGAGAACCTTCAGAGGAGTTTTTAGGTTGAAACACTCCTGCCCAGTTTTTATTAACTGGAGCTCTAAGTTCACTCTGTTTCCGAAAGAGGTGGTGGGGGACAGCCCCCCGTAAAGTCAGAGGTATAGGTGAGAGCACAAAGTAGTAAAGTAGGCAGGCTCTGGTTTTGGGGGTAGATGCTCGAGAATTTCCAGGGGGACTCCTGAGGCTCGATCCCGCCTTTGCATATGTCGAGCCTCCTTCCTCATGACCTTTGCCACAGGCAGAGTTCCTCACACTGGCTCCAGGCAGCATTCCAAAAAAAATCTACTTCTGGATTGTATTCCAACTATACCAAAAAATCTGGAACAAACAACCTCATTAAAAATGTATAAATCTAAACACCTGGCCTACGAAAATATAAAGATAGTAAATCAGCATATCAAAAATACTCAAAATCATATATTATAAGGAAATTACAAACTAAAACAACAGTAAAGTAGCACTACACACCTATTAGATCAGTAAACTCAAAAAAGGGGGGCTTCTCTGGTGGGTCAGTGGTAAAGAATCTGCCTGACAATGGAAGACACTCAAGTTCAATCCCTTACCCAGGAAGATCCCACATGCCACAGAGAAACTCAGCTGGATTTTTCCTCAGCTAAAAAAGGCTCACCTATGACCTGAACACTACATGTCTAGTACTTAGTAAACAGCTTTGAAAAAGTGTCCAGACAAAAATTATCACACAATTATACACAGGAGCTCTACTTCTAATAGCTAAAACCTTTCAAATATCAGGATGTCTTCAGTAGATGACTGTAAACAAATTGGGATATACATCCAAAGTGAAGGGGAGCAAATGCTACCCCAAAATATACCCCTTCAGCATGAGAATTAGTTGCACTTAATTAACTTTTTTTTTTAAGAGGACACATGATCATCTCTGAAACCCAAGTTCAAGATGGCTCTTCTGAGTCACATTTACCAGAGAAATCTCATTTCAAAGGAATTCTCTGTATATATCAGATAGAAGGATGACAGTCTTGTGAAACTTTTTTTATCAATAGGGAAAGCTAAGATGTAAATCTGTACAACCACCATACCCTTCCTTTCCTTTGGTTTTATTTTTTAAGATTTATTTGTTTTTTTATTTGGCTGCGCCAGGTCGACCTTCACTGAGGCAAGCCAGATATTTAGCCACAGCATGCAAACTCTTCATTGTGGCATGGGAGATCTAGTTCTTGGATCAGGGATGGAACCTGGGCCTCCTTCTTAAGGAGTGTCCAGTCTTAGCCACTGGACCACCAGGAAGCCCCTGTTTTGTGTTTAGATGAAGATGGTATCTAAGGTGATTTCTTGGGCCATTTCAGTCACTGACTCAGTTTCCTGAGTTTCTCCAAAGCATGCATGAGGTGCACATTATTAAACTGGTTTGCAAAACAAGTAAAGGTAGTTCATACTACAACACTGTATGCTTACAAATATGTAAATGGTAAATGGCATGTTACTTATTTTTAATTACTATGGGGAAAAAGAATGTAATATTGGTACATGTTACAAAATGAATAAACATTAAAAACATCTTTAGTGAAAAAATCCACATAGAAAAGGCAACCAGATCCCATATTCACCATGTCTGCTTTACATCCACTAAGTTTGTCCAAATGTCTGAAAATCTCCGTAACAGTCTAAAAAAATATTGGATGAGGATGGAAAAAAAGATATTTTCATACAATTGGACAATTGCTGAAAGTGGAAGTGCGGCTGTGGATTACATTATAATGTAGAAACTATATGATTTCCTGATTTTGGAGATTATGTGCTGGTTCCACAGGAGAACGTGCCCACGTTAGATAAAACGCATGGCGTATTTTAGGTGATGTGGCAACTGTAAGCATTTTTTTTTTTACCATTATTAAGAGTTTCCTGCACATTTTAAGTTACTGAAAAGTAAATTATTTTTCAAAACAACCATGTCAATACCACAAAAGAAAATCAGATCAGACAGGCTTGAAACTTTCTTATAGAGGCCAAGACTTACCCAGATGAAGTTCAAGGGAAGTTGTGATGCTCAGTACCCTTGAAGGAGTCCACATGGAATTTACAAATAAAATTTCCCACATAACTTCACATAAAGTTGTTAGAATACATTCAGTAAAGTTGAATAATTTGGGATCAATTTACAATCATATAAAATACTACAGTTTATAATCTAAATCAATATATGAAAATCAGTTGTGTTTCTATACACTAGTAACAATCAGAAACAAAAATTAAGAAAAAACTTAACCAAGGACATAAAAGACCAGTAGTTAGAAAACTAGAAAGCACTGATAAAGAAATCAAAGAAAACATAAATAAACAGAAAAATATTCCATGCTCATGCACTAGAAAAATGAGTTATTAAAATGTCCATTCCAACCAAAGCCATCAGCAAATGCACTGCACTCAAAATATAATATCCAATGGCATTTTTCATAGAAATAGAAATATTCCTAATAATATTCTGAAACAACTAAGGACCCTGAACAGCCCAAAAGACTCTGAGAAAGAAGAATGAACCTGGAGGCAACTTCCTCTCTGACTTCAAACTACATCACAGAGGTGTAGTAACCACAACAGTAAGGAACTGGTGCAAACACAGGCACAGGGACTCGAGGAAAGAATAGAGAGCCCAGGAATAAAGCCACATGTATGTGGACAGTTCATGAAAATCAAGCCAAGAACTTGCAAAGATGAAAGGACAATCCTTTCAAGAAACAGTGACAGGAAAACTGGCCACCTACACCAAAGAACATCACTGGGCATCCTCTAGATCATCTAACAGAAATCTAACTAAACACTCACCATTTGGCACATGGAGCTCTTCCCCCTTCCAGCCCCCCGAGTTCTCTGAGATGGACCTCTGGTCAGTGCTCAGCTGGACACAGGAAACGTCTACTTCATCCTCATTTTTCCCTCTTGCAGCGCCCCCTTGCTGGTGGGCACTGAGGCAACCCCCCTCCTCTCAGCCTGGATGCAGCCCCGTTACCCAGGAACCCGAGCCCTGATGGTGCTGAGGAGACAAAGCTCCCACCAGCTGGTCACCGAGCTGAGTCTGAAGGCAAACGTCCTGTCCCCACAGGTCAGAGAAGGGGTTGGCGCCCCAAGCAGGCCACCAGAGAAGAGCGGGCAGCCCCACGCTCACAGACCCCAGAGGGCTCACCCAGAACCAGCTTTGCTGTGAGCACTCAGACTGGAAACCCAAACTGAAATGGAGCCAAAAATCTCCATGACCCTGCTCAACACACAGCCAGGGAACAATTGATTAAAACTGATTAAAAACCATATGGAATGAAAGGAAAATAAACACAAACTTTGCAACTGACACCACATTTCAATTAAAAACTATTAACATTTTAGAAAACAAAAAAAGATCTACATGACCTTGAGTCTGGTGATGAGTTCTAAAGCACAACAAAAAAGCCAATATACAAAATGTTTTAAATAAATTAATTAAAACACTGACTTTTAAAAATGTATACATTCACTCTGTAAAGGACCTTACTCAAGAAAACCAAAGGACCAAGTGTTAGGGGAACCACTAACCAAAACCACCTGCCCGTCCTTGCCGGGCACCAGAGAAACCACCTGCAGGAGTCGTCATACAACAGGAGGTCCTGGGTAAGAACAAGGAACTAAGAAGCCACCACCAACCAGAATTCAGGAAAGGTCAAAGGAGATAGGAGACTCCAATCCGCAGGTCTTACCAACCTCCCAGAATCCACCTTGGATGAGTGATGCATATGCCACCGGGAAGGACCCCAATTCAGAATGACTGGCCAGAGACAAACCAGAAACTAACCCAGTGCCCATAAAACCTGACACTGTGAGCCACGTGGCAGAGCAGTTCTCTCGGCTTCCCTCACCCTCTTGCCCTCCACCCAGGCAGCCCTTCCCAATAAAACCTCTAGCTTTGATAGTACACGTCTCCTCAGACAATTCATTTCCAAGTGTCAGACAAGAGCCCACTCTCAGGCCGTGGAAGGGGTCCCCCCTTCCTGCATCAAAACCACAAACCAGGAGAAAATATCTTCCAAATGTGTATCTGTGCAGAAGGAAATGGCACCCACTCCAGTATTCTTGTCTGGGAAATCCCATGGACAGAGGAGCCTGTCAGGCTACAGTCCAACAGCAGGGCATTTTTGAAGAGAGAAAACAGTCCCAGGAAAGTTAAGGCGCTCACCAAAGGCCCCAAAGCTTTCAATTACACAGCCAGAACTGTGGCTGAGCACTCCCAGCTCCCAGGCCTCTTGATACTGGCCTCTCTCACCAGATACAGGTGTGTGGCAAACTAGAATCTAAAACATGGCTGAGGGCTTCCCTGCTGGCTGAGTATTAAAGAATCTTCATGCCAATGCAGGAGACGTAGGTTGGATCCCTGTCCATGCTGTGGAGCAGCTAAGCCCATGCACCGCAACCACTGAGCCTGTGTTCTAGATCCCGGAAGCTGCAACTACTGAGCCCATGAGCCCCAGAGCCTGTGTCCCACAACAACAGGAGCCACCAGTGAGAAGCCCATGCACCACAACTAGCGTAGCCCCTGCTCGCCAGAACTAGACAAAAGCCCACACAATGAAGGCCCAGCACGGCCAAACATTAATAATTTTAAAAAACGCATATCTGATAAAGAATTTGTACTTAAATTATACCAAGAACTCTAGAGCAAACAAACCCATTAATAATTGGTAAAGACTGTAACAGATACCTGGCCACAAAGGGTACACTGATAGTAAGCAACCATAAAAAAACCTACTCAAGATCCTGGTGGGATGCGTGCACAGCCACCTTTGGAAGACAGTCTGACAGTTTTTTCCAAAGCTAAACAGACTCATCTAGGATGCAACACTACACCTCTTGTATTTAGACAACAGCTTTGAAACACTGTGTTCAAACAAAAACTAGCATAAAATAATGCACAGTAGCTTTATTCTGGGTTAAAAATTGGTTAAAAACTGAAATACATCAGAATGTTCTTCTGTAAATGAATTAATAAGCAAATTAGGGCACATATACATCAAGGGGAACAGAATATGCAACCCCAAGTTGTGTCTTTTTGACATCAGCATAATTCTGGACTGACATTTAAAAAACAACAGATCCAGGAGAATGTTTGAAACTGCCCTTATAGGAATTAAATTTACATTTATTAGGGAAATCTCTACTTGTAAGGCTCTCTCCACCTGTGTACCAGAAATGGAAGGATAACTAAGTCTTCAGAGAAGCTAGTCCATGGAGATGGCCTGGATGTAAATCTGCATAATATCCAGACCCTTGTTTACTGTGCTTTGCCTCCAAACCTCCCAAATCATTCCACCGCCACCCCTCATATCTTTCTTTTGTTCTTAGCTAAAGATAGCACATAAGTTACAGGCTTGGGCCATTTCAGGTTTTCCTAGGTACCTTACAAGCATATAGGGGGTATGCATGGTAATAAGCTTCTGTTTTCTTCCAGTTCATCTGCCTTTCATTGTGGGGGAAAGTCTCAATGAGGAAAACAGAAATATAAAGGGAACATTATTTTTCCTCCAATACACATGCCATGGAATAGCATTTGGAAATATAAAGGAATGAACCATCAAACCAAGCAAAAACCATGGATGAATCTTACATGTATATTGCTAAATGAAAGAATCCAGTCTACACACTAATGACCCCATTTATACGACATTCTGAAAAAGGCAAAACAGACTTAGAAAAAGATTATGAGGTAGGAGTTTCAATATTCCATCTGATACATTACAGATGAAATGGTTGGATGGCATCACCGACTCGATGGACGTGAGTTTGAGTAAGCTCCGGGAGTTGGTGATGGACAGAGAAGCTTGGCGGGCTGCAGTCCATGGAGTCGCAAAGAGTCAGACACAACTGAGCGACTAAACTGACATTACAGATGAATATCTACCACTGTGCATTTGTATAAACCCATAGAGCCTTAGACCTCAATTAGTAAATCATAATCTATTCAAATTTAGTTATTTAGGACATGAGAGTGTCACAGAATGAAACACAGAATGCAGCAGTCTAAATGACTTAGAAATGCATGGAAAAAACTCATTCTTTGTTGGTGGCAGGGACGGCATAGGCTGACGAAAGCTGAAGCACCAGCAGGTCCTGAGGATCTTTGCTCAAAGAAAGCCAGAACTGGGAAGATAAAGGGAACAGCAGGTCCCCACCCCGTTCCAGTCCTCTTGCTTCCCAGCCCGCTCTCTGGGCCTGGAGGAGGGTCCTCTCCGACTGGTCCGGTGTGGACACATGGGCAGTGTCACTGCGTGGTGACAGCCGGGCACACAGGGCCCCTGGGTCACATGCAGCTGCCCAGGGCTTCCAGGAGCCCATGTGCAAGCGCCGGGACAGACATCTGACACACAGACTCACCACCTAAAATGGAAACACCTGGTTCCTGAGAATCTGGAATTTACCTTTTTTAAGGCCCTTACCTTGGCCCTTGCCCTTCTGGGCTGCTGTGTCTCGTCCTGACTCCTCCCCCTGAGACGTGTGGCTCACAGGAGCATCCCCAGGACCTGAGCTACTCAGCAGCTCCCACTGTGGTCCAGCCTCTCAGAGGGGCTGCTCCACCGCCCGTTGTAAACAGGGGAACTCGCCGTGGAAAGGCCCCCAGCGCGACGGTCAGGAGACAGCTGCGCAGGGACGGCCACGCCCACGCCGCCGGGGCCGCTGGGTTCACGGACTCTGTTTTCCTAGTAAGGGCCTCAGAGATCCCCTTGGTCCTTTCTGGAAGTGTTCTGGAACGGGAGTGCAGGAAGCTAGCACACACTTTCCATATTCGTGTCCTGCAATGCGGCTCAAGCCTTTCCCCTTCACGACCACACTGGCAATATCAGGAGTCACTTAAATCGTTTTTCCGTTTAGTTGCTCTGATTAACTCCAAGGACCACATGCCTACACGCATCTCTAACTGGAGCATGCAGGGCCCCAGTTCCAGGCACGGGGGACGCAAAACAGAGTGTCTGTGATACAGCTTCCTGGGGCATCATGTTTATTCCCGGTGCTTTAGAAGGACACCCATTCAGCCTGAACTAACCCCACAATGTCCCAAAGCTGAAACACCAATGGGTCCTGAGGAGACCCATCTCCTTCAGCCTGAAGTGAACCCCACAATGTCCCAAGGCCAAAACCTGAGCAGGTCCTGAGGAGACCAGACTCCCTGTCTTCCTGAACTGAGTCCCACAATGTCCCAAAGCTGAAGCCCCAATGGGTCCTGAGGAGACCAGACTCCAGTCAGCCTGAACTGAACCCCACAGCGTCCCAAAGCTGAAGCCCCGATGGGTCCTGAGGAGACCAGACTCCCGTCAGCAGCCACACACAGCCAGATGCTCAGGCAGAGCAGGAATTCCGCCTGGGGTGCGGGTGGGTCGGGGAGGCGGGCTCCTCGCCCCGGGCCAGCCAACGGGAACTGCAGCTCAAGCCTCCCTCACTCGCGCAGGTACAGCTAAGTGGAGACTCCGCCTCTCGGGGCAGTTCTGCTTAGGTCCATTAAACTATGGAAATTCAAACTGAAATATTGCCAATATCCAAAACTTCTCCAAAATAGTTAAGGAATAATTAACTTGAAACTGTATAGAATGAAATGTAGTCACCAAATTTATTAACAGACATTTAAATTTTGAAACTATCAAAATTGTGGACATAAACATAGAAAATCTACATGACCCTGGGTTTGGCCTGTATATCATGAGCTTTGAGTTTTAACACACAAGCTGTCAGTCCACAAAAGAAAAATATTGTGGACTTTATAGAAATAAATATGTCTATTCTGAAAGACCTCATTCAAAAAATCAAAATACAAGCTACAAACTGGGAGAAAATATTTGCAAAATTCATATTTGATACAGGATTTGGACACAAAATAGACAAAGACCTCTTGAACGACCCTATAAACAATAAGTAAGGATCTGAACAGACACCCAGCCAAAAAATGTTATACAGATAGTACAAAACACGTAATCTGAAGAGGAGAAAAGAGCTGACAAATGCAAATGGTGGGGGCCAGGCTCCTCGCTGCAGGACTGGGAAGTTACAGATAAGCAAAGAACAAGAGGACGAAGCTGAGCCCCTGACCACCACTCCTTATGGCTCTGAGTTGTGTCCGACAGGACCACCATCACCTGCACGTAGGTGCTATAACCCACCTGCCCCCTCTGGCCTTTCCCCTTCCTCCCTGCGATGATTCCAGTGACATTTCCAGCCTGCACCCCTCTGTTACCTCACCAACCAGAGAACCATGCACCAGTGAATCACATACTCTGTGACACCACCACCACCCTCCCCACCATCGTGTGGCCCATAAAACTGCTTTCCTGAAGCCCTTCAGGGATTTCAGGGTTTAGAGCACGAGTTACTGTCTCCACGTATTGGTGCCTTTACAATTAACGCTGCACTTTCCTTTACTGCACCTGGTGTCAGGCGACTGGCTTTACTGCACTCAGGTATGTGGACTCAAGTTTGGTTCAGTAACACAGAAGCCTCCCAGGTTCCCAGTTCCTTGTGCCCCAGGGACTGTGAGCTCCTTCTCCAGGGCATATGGCCAACCCCCACACTAATTCCCCTCTACACCCACAGCCCTGGCCCAAGCCTAATCCCTCCATCAGGCCCTACAAAGCTCCCTGCCCTCATGGTGTGTCTCACATCCCACACAACATGGTCTTTTTGAAGCCTGAACAAGACCGTGCCCTGCTCCTCCCTGTGATTCCCCTCACCTGAAGAAGCCAGGCCTGATCCATTCCAGGTGACTCCAGGATCCTCATTCTCTCCAGACCCCACCTGTGTGGCCCCTGTCTGTGCCTGTCCAAATGGGCCTATGGTGATCTCCTAAAATGAGGCTTATTTTATATACAGATAATAGGGTGAATGGTGGCCCCAAAAGGTGTGTCCCCCCCAGAACACAGGAGCAGGGCCATATCTGGGAAAAGAGTCTTTATAGATGTAGTTAAGAATCTCAAGGTAAGGTCATCTAGGGTTAGGGTGACCTTCAATCCAACTGACAGAGTTCTTATAAGAGATGAAAGAGGACACAGATGAGAAGCCTCGTGAAGATGGAGGCAGAGATGGGAGGGAGGGGGCCACAAGCCCCAGGACCCCTGGAGCCCCAAAGCTGGAAAAGGCAGGAAGAACCCTATCCTGGAGCCTCTGGAGGGACCTCAGCCCTGTGCCACCTTGATCTTATGTGTCTGGTCTCCAGGACTAGGGGAGGATGAACTCCTGTTGTTTTAAATCACCCAACATGTGGTCGTCTGTTAGAGAAGCCACAGAGAACTCACACAGGCCCTGCTCTGTAGGATCCTAGAAGTGTGGGTCTCACTAAAGGCAGATGGAGGCTGGATTACAGAACCCTTAGAGTCAGCACTGGGCCCTGAGAAATGCTAAAGCAGTGGCTGGACCCCAAAATGTTGAGGGGTCAAGTCTGAACCCTGTCCCTAGG
Organism: Bos javanicus; assembly: GCF_032452875.1. Classification (NCBI taxonomy): domain Eukaryota; kingdom Metazoa; phylum Chordata; class Mammalia; order Artiodactyla; family Bovidae; genus Bos; species Bos javanicus. The sequence goes on along the minus strand of NC_083875.1, from coordinate 113,606,289 downwards.
GGTACTGGCTACAGGTTCTTAGAGGTTCTTACACCTGGTCACATGGTGTAGTAAGTATCTAGTCCTGACTGAGGACATTTAATGTCACTGTTCACATTGCTCATTAAGAACCTGCCAGTTACACAGGTGAAAACCCAATTAGGATGCTCGCTACACCAATGAGCAATTCTGAAGATGGTCAGGGATGCAGACTTTAGTGCAGACAACAGCCCTTCTACTCTCCCACCCTTCCTCCACACTCCTGATGCCCTCCTCCACTCTTCCGACGCCCCCCCCCCGCTACCCTCCTAAGCCCCCACCCCAACTCCCACAAGGAGGGTCCTCAGTGGGAAGCTGGGGGACCATGCAGAGGCATCGTGAAGTAAATTCTGCCTGATCCCCAGGCTAGCTGCTCCTAAACATTCTCCACCCATCCCAGTTAAAATACTCGAATATGTGCAAAGAAAATTAGAGATACGAAGGGAACATTTCACGCAAAGATGGGCTCAATAAAGGACAAAAATGGTATGGACCTAACGGAAGCAGAAGATATTAAGAAGAGGCTGCAAGAATACACAGAACTATACAAAAAAGATCTTAATGACCCAGATAACCATGATGATTTGATCACTCACCTAGAGCCAGACAGCCTAGAGTGTGAAGTCAATTGGGCCTTAGGAAGCATCGCTATGAACAAAGCTAGTTAAGCTGATGGAATTCCAGCTGAGCTATTGGAAATCTTGAAAGATGATGCTATTAAAGTGCTGCAATCAATATTCCAGGAAATTTGGAAAACTCAGCAGTGGTCACAGGACTGGAAAAGTCAGTTTTCATTCCAATCCCAAAAAGGGCAATGCCAAAGAATGTTCAAACTACCACACAGCTGCACTGATTTCACATGCTAGCAAAGTAACGCTCAAAATTCTCCAAGTGAGGCTTCAACAGTCCATGAACCAAGAACTTCCAGATGTTCAAGCTGGATTTAGAAAAGGCAAAGGTACCAGAGATCAAATTGCCAACATCCTTTGGATCATAAAAAAGCAAGAGAAACCCAGAAAAACATCTACTTCTGCTTCACTGACTATGCTAAAGCCTTTGACTGTGTGAATCACAACAAAATGTGGAAAATTCTTAAGCAGATGGGAATACAAGACCACCTTATCTGCCTCCTGCAAAACTTTATCCCGGTCAAGAAGCAACAGTTAGAACTGGATGTGGATCACTGGACTGATTCCAAATTGGGAAAGAAGTATGTCAAGACTATATAGTGCCACCCTGCTTATTTAACTTAGATTCAGAGTACATCGAGAGAAATGCCGGGCTGGATGAAGCACAAGCTGGAATCAAGATTGCCAGGAGAAATATCAATTAAACAGAGATGCAGATGACACCACCCTTATAGCAGAAAGTGAAGAGGAACTAAACAGCCTCTAGATGAAAGTGAAAAAGGAGAGTGAAAAAGTAGGCTTAAAAGTCAACATTCAAAAAACTAAGATCAGGGCATCCAGTCCCATCACTTCATGGCAAATATATGGGGAAACAATGGAAACAGTGAGAGACTTTATTTTCTTGGGCTCCAAAATCACTGCACATGGTGACTGCAGCCATGAAATTAAAAGACGCTTGTTCCGTGGAAGAAAAGCTATGACCAACCTAGACAATATATCAAAAAGCCGAGACATTACTTTGCTGACCAAGGTCCATCTAGTCAAAGCTATGGTTTTTCCAGTAGTCATGTATGGATGTGAGAGTTGGGCCATAAAGAAAGCTGACTGCCAAAGAATTGATGCTTTTGAACTGTGGTGTTGGAGAAGACTCTTGAGAGTCCCTTGGACTGCAAGGAGATCCAACCAGTCATTCCTAAAGGAAATCATTCCTGAATAGTCATTGGAAGGATTGACGCTGAAGCTGACGCTCCAAATCTTTGGCCTCCTGATGCGAAGAGCTGATTCTTTTGAAAAGACACTGATGCTGGGAAAGATTGAAGGTGAGAGGAAAAGGGGATGACAGGATGAGATGGTTGATGGCATCATTGATTCGATGGACATGAGTTGAGCAAGCTCTGGGAGTTGGTGATGGACAGGGAAGCCTGGCCTGCTGCAGTTCATGGGGTCACAAAGAGGCAGACATGACTGAGCCACTGAACTGAACTGAACTAGGGAACATTGAGAGAAAATCATGAGGTATCACACCACACTTATTAGGACTACTAAACTCCATATACATAACAATATCCACTGCTGGAGGATGAGGAACAAGAAATCTCCCTCACTGCTGGTGGGATGTATCTACGGCCACTTTATAACACAGCTGGGCAGTGTTTTTCAAAGCCAAAACACTGGATTCAACAATCATGTATTCAGTGTTGTCAACTGCTTTGAAATTTTATCCCAAATTAAAACAAGGATGCAATTATACACAGCAGCACTATTCATAATAGCTAAAAAATTGAAAAAAAAATTAAGATATCCTTCAATTGATGAAAACATAAGCAAAGTGGGTTACATCCATGATAAGATGAGAATATGCCACCCCAATATATACCTCTCTGGCATAAGGATTATTTCAGTCTAACTTTTAAAAAAGGAAAAACAGAAATCTCATAAAACTAGCAACTGCCCTTTTGTGAAGGACATTTACAACAGAGAACTCTATATATTTAAGGGCTGTCCCTCTTTGCACTAGAAGTAGATGACGAGTAACTCTCAAGTAATTCTTATCAGTGGAGAGGTCCTGACTTAAATCTGCAACAATCATACATTTCTTTACTATGTTAGCATGATAACCTGTCACAACAGGCTTCCCCCTTTCCCCAAGGTCTTTCTTTTATTTTTCTCTAAAGATCGTACTCGAGGTTATGGCTTTGGACATTTCAGGGGGTGACTCAGGTTTCCTGGATAGTTCCCCTATATACAGGAGGTATAAAAGTTATTAAATGTCTGCTTTTCTCCTGGTGATGTCTCAAACTCACTGCTTTTATATAGGAACTGGAGAACGAGGCTGGGCTCCTGAAAGCCACTCCTTCTCATCTAAGTTGTTTCTATCAGTGTTGCAGTGAAAAGGAAAAGAGAGAAATGATTTTCTTTTCTTTCCTGAGAACAAAGAAGATAAAGAGAACAGTGAGCAGGCCGAATCCCTCCTAGATTTTCCTTTACTGCTCCTAATCTATACTCTGTAACTAAGTCTGCTTTTCTGCTCCCTAACTCTGCTTGAGCTACATCCTGCACCTATTCTCCTCTAACCCCATACTACTCACACCTTGGTGCTTGCCTTTCCCACAGACCACCCCTTGTAGTTTTCCTTCTTTTTGCATTTCAGAAAGAAAGCAGCAGTGCAATGAACCAGAGATGAACAGACCTAATTACCGGGCTACCTGATACAAGCTCTGATTTTTGTAGGGGTTTACTGCTGTTGTTATTTTATAATTTCATTTATTTATTTATTGTCTATTTTTGGCTGCACTGGGTCTTTGCTGATGCGTGGACTTTCCTTTAGTTGAGGAGAGTGTGGGCTTCTCCTGGTTGCAGTGTGAAGGCTTGTCATTCAACTACTGAGCCTGTGCTCGAGAGCCTGGGAGCCACAACTGCTGAGTCCATGTGCTGCAACCACAGAAGCCCAAGCACCCTGAAACCTGTGCTCCACAACAAGAGAAGACACTGCAATGAGAAGCCTCACAAGGAAGAGCAGCCCCCACTCACTGCAACTAGAGAAAACCCATGCACAGCCACAAAGACAGTTCAGCCAAAAATAGATAAATAAAATAAAGAAGTAAAATCAACATTTTAAAAAATTAAAGTAAAATAGAAAATCAACAAGGACCTACTGTATAGCACAGGCAACTACACTCAACATTTTGTAATAAATTATAAGGGGAATGATAGCAGAGTAGAAGGACGTGTGGTCATCTTCTCCTGCAAGAACCCCGAAATTGCAACTCACTTCGAAACAACAATTGACAGGAGAATGTTGGATCCCACCAAAAAATAGATATCCCATGTCCAAGGGCAAAGGAGAAGCCCAAACAAGATGGTAGGAGGGGCAAAATCACATTTAGAATCAAACCCCATGCCCGCCAGACACACTCAGAGGGCTCAAACAAAACCTTGTGTGCACCAGGACACAGAGGCCCCACAGAGACTGACCAGACCTGCCTTTGAGTGTTTGAGTGTCTCCTGCGGGGGCATAGGTCAGCAGTGGCCTGCCACACGAACAGGGGCTCTGGCTGCAGCAGACCTGGATCATGCAGCGTGTGGCATAAGCCCTCTTGGAGGTTGTCATTAGCCCCACCACAGAGCCACCGAGCACATGACCCACAGACTGCACAAAAATTATACAAAAGAAATTCCTGCACTGTTAAGAAAGTTCTAGGACCCACAACAGATTTCCCAACCTGGGGATCTGGCAAAGGGACTGAGAATCCCCAGGGAATTAGACATTGGAGGCCAGTGGGATTTGATTACGGAACTTCCATAGGACTGGGAAAAGAGACTCTTAGAGGGCACAAACAAAACCTTGTTGTGCACCAGGAGCCAGGAAAAAGGTGCAGTGTCCCCACAAGTGACTGAGTTAGACTTCCTTATGGGAGTCCAGGAGTCTGGTGGAAGCATGGGTCAACATTTTGGCCTCAGGCCAAACAACAGGGAGGGAATACAGCCTCCCCCATCAACAGAAAACTAGATTAAAGATTACTGAGCATGGCCCCACCCATCGGAACAAGACCCAGTTTCCCCTATAGTCATTGTCTCCCATCAGGAAGCTTCCATAACTCTCATATCCTTATTCATAAGAGGGCAGACAGAATGAAAACCACAATCGCAGAAAACTAACCAAACTGATCACATGGACTACAGCCTTGTCTAACTCAAAGAAACTATGAGCCAGGCTGTGTAGGGCCACCCAAGACAAACAGGTCATGGCAGAGAGTTCAGAGAAAACATGGTCCACTGGAGAAGGGAATGGCAAACCACTTCAGTATTCCTGTCTTGAGAACCCCATGAACAGTATGAAAAGGCAAAAAGATATGACACTGAGAAATGAACTCCCCAGGTTGGTAGGTGCCCAATATGCTACTGGACAAGAGTGGAGAAATAAGTCCAGAAAGAATGAAGAGATGGAGCAAAGGTGAAAACAGTGCCCAGTTGTAAAGGTGACTGGTGATGCAAGTCCAATGCCATAAAGAACAATACTGCACAGGAACCCGGAATGTTGGGTCCATAATCACGGTAAACTGGATGTGGTCAAATAGGCGATTGCAAGAGTGAACACTGACAGTTTGGGAATCAGTGGACTAAAATGGCCTGGAATGGGTGAGTTTAATTCAGATGATCATTACATCTACTAGTGCGGGCAAGAATCCCTTAGAAGAAATGAAGTAGCCATAATAGTCAACAAAAGAGTCCAAAGTGCAGTACTTGGGTGCAATCTCAAAAATGATAGAATGATCTCTGTTCATCTCCAAGGCAAACCATTCAATATCACAGTAATCCAAGGCTATGCCCCAACCACTAATTCCAAAGTAGCTGAAGTTGAATGGTTCTATGAGGACCTACAAGACCTTCTAGAACTAATACCAAAAAAAAAAAAAAATGTCCTTTTCATCATAGGGGACTGAAATGCAAAATTAGGAAGTCAATCAGACTATACTACAAAGCTAAAGTCATCAAGACAGTATGGTACTGCCACAAAGACAGAAATATAGATCAATGGAACAAAACAAAAAGCCCAGAGATGAATCCACACACCTATGGACACCTTATCTTTGACAAAGGAGGCAAAAATATACAATGGAGAAAAGACAATCTCTTTAACAAGTGGTACTGGGAAAACTGGTCAACTACCTGTAAAAGAATGAAACTGGAACACTTTCTAACACCATACACAAAAGTAAACTCAAAATGGATTAAATATCTAAATTTAAGACCAGAAACTATAAAACACCTAGAGGAAAACATAGGCAGAACACTCTCTGACATAAATCACAGCTAGATCCTCTATGACCCACCTCCCAGAGTAATGGAAATAAAAGCAAAAACAAACAAACAGGACCTAATTAAACTTCAAAACTTTTGCACAAGGAAAGAAACTATAAGCAAGGTGAAAAGACAGCCTTCAGAATGGAAGAAAATAACATCAAATGAAACAACTGACAAAGAATTAATCTCAAAAATATACAAGCAGTTCATGCACCTGAATATCAGAAAAATAAATGACCCAATCAAAAAATGGGCCAAAGAACTAAACAGACATTTCTCCAAAGAAGACACACAGATGGCTAACAAACACATGAAAAGATGCTCAACATCACTCCTTATTAGAGAAATGCAAATCAAAACCACAATGAGGTACCATTTCACACCAGTCAGAATGTCTGCTATCCAAAAGTCTACAAGCAATAAATGCTGGAGATGGTGTGGAGAAAAGGGTACCCTCTTACACTGTTGGTGGGAATGAAAATTAGTACAACCACTATGGAGAATATTGTAGAGATTCCTTAAAAACCTGGGAATAGAATGGACATATGACCCAGCAATCCCACTGCTGAGCATACACACTGAGGAAACCAGAACTGAGACACCCCTACCCCAGTGTTCATTGCATCACTGTTTAGAGTAGCTAGGACATGGAGGCAACCTAGATATCCATAGGTAGATGAATGGATAAGAAAGTTGCAGTACATATACACAATGGAATATTACTCAGCCATTAAAAAGAATACATTTGAGTCAGTTCTAATAAGGTGGATGAAACTGGAGCCTGTTATTCAGAGTGAAGTAAGTCAGAAAGAAAAACACCAATATGGTATATTAACACATATATATGGAATTTAGAAAGATGGTAACAACGACCCTACACACAAGAGCAAAAGAGACAAGGTGTAAAGAACAGACTTAAGGATTCTATGGGAAAAGGAAAGAGTGGGATGATATGACAGAATAGCATTGAAACATGTATATTACCCTATGTGAAACAGATGACTAGGCAAGTTCGATGCATGAAACAAGGCACTCAAAGCTGGTGTACTGTGACAACCCAGAGGGGTGGGATGGGGAGGGAAGTTGGGGGGGGCGCTTTGGGACAGGGGGACACATGTACACCCATGGCTGACTCATGTCAATGTATGGCAAAAACCACCATAATACTGTAAAGTAATCAGCCTCCAATTAAAATAAATATATATATATATTTTTTTTTTTTAAGTAGGAAGTCAAGAGATACCTGGAGTAACAGGCAAGTTTGGCCTTGGAGTACAAAATGAAGCAGGGCAAAGTTTAACAGAGTTTTGCAAAGAAAACACACTGGTCATAGTAAACACCATCTTCCAACAACCCAAAAGAAGACTCTAAACATGGATATCATGAGACGGTCAATAGCAAAATCAGACTGATTATGTTGTTCGCAGCCAAAGATGGAGAAGCTCTATACAGTCAGCAGAAACAAGACCAGGAGCTGACTGTGGCTCATATCATGACCTCCTCATTGCAAAATTCAGACTTCAGTTGAAGAAAGTAGGGGAAACCCCTGGGGCATTCAGGAATGACCTAAATCAAATCCCTTATGATTATACAGAGGAAGTGAAAAATAGATTCAATGGATTAGATCTGATAAACAGAGTGCCTGAAGAACTATGTACAGAGGTTCCTAACATTGTATAGGAGGCCATGATCAAAACTATCCACCAAAATGAAATGCAGAAAGGCAAAAGGGTTGTCTAAGGAGACCTTACAAATAGCTGAGAAAATAAGAGAAGCTAAAGGAAAAGGAAAAAGATATACCCATTCGAATGCAGAGTTCCAAAGAATAGCAAGGAGATATTAAAAAAACCTCTTAAGTGAACAATGCAAAAAAAAAAAATAGAGGGAAAAATGAGAATGGGCAAGACTAGAGATCTCTTTAAGAAAATCAGAGATACCAAGGGAACATTTCATGCAAAGATGGGCACAGTAAAGGACAGAAATGGTATGGACCATTTCTGAAGCAATAGATATTAAGAAGAGGTGGTAAGAATACACAGAACTATAGAAAAAAGATCTTAATGACCCAAATAATCACCATGGTGTTATCACTCACCTAGAGCCACAGATCCTGGAATGTGGTGTCAAATGGGCCTGAGGAAGCATCACTATGAACAAAGCTAGTGGAGGTGATAGAATTCCAACTGAGAAATCTTAAGCCCTAAAAGATGATGCTTTTAAAAGTGCTGCACTCAATATGCCAGCAAATTTGGAAAACTCAGCAGTGGCCACAGGACTGGAAAAGGTCAGTTTTCATTCCAACCCCAAAGAAAGGGACTGCCAAAGAATGTTCAAACTATTGCACAATTGTGCTCATCTCACATGCTAGCAAAGTAATGCTCAAAATTCTCCAAGTGAGGTTTCAACATATGTGAACCAAGAACTTCCACATGGTCAAGCTGGATTTAGAAAAGTCAGAGGAACCAGAGATCAAAATGCCAACATCCACTGGATCATAGAAAAAGCAAAAGTCCAGAAAAACATCTACCTCTGCTTTATTGACTACGCCAAAGCCTTTGACTGTGTGGATCACAACAAACTCTTGGAAAATTCCCAAAAGATGGGAATACCAGACCATCTTACCTGCCTCCTGATAAATCCATATGAAGGTCAAGAAGCAACAGTTAGAGCCATACATGGAACAATGGACTGGTTCTAAATCGGGAAAGGAGTACATCAAGGCTGTATACTGTTACCATTTACTTAATTATGTGCAGAGTACACCATGCAAAATGCCAAGCTGGATGAAGCATAAGCTGGAATCAAGATTGCTGAGAGAAGTATCAATAACCTCAGATATACAGATGACACCATGCTTATGGCAGAAAGTGAAGCAGAACCAAAGAGCCTCTTGATGAAAGTGAAAGAGGAGAGTGAAAATCTGGCTTAAAACTCAACATTCAGAAAATGAAGATCAAGGCATTCATTTCCATCACTTCATGGCAAATAGATGGGGAAACCATTGAAACAGTAACAGACTTTATTTTCTTGGGCTCCAAAATCACTGCAGATAGTGACTGCAGCCATGAAATTCAAAGACGCTTGCTCCTTGGAAGAAAAGTTATGACCAACCTAGACAGCATATTAAAAAGCAGAGACGTTACTTTGCCAACAGAGGTCCATCTAGTCAAAACTATGGCTTTTCCAGTAGTCATGTATGGATGTGAGAGTTGGACTATAAAGAAAGCTGAGCACTGAAGAATTGATGCTTTTGAACTGTGGTGTTGGAGAAGACTCTTGAGCGTCACTTGGATTGCAAGGGGATCCAACCAGTCCATCCTAGAGGAAATCAGTCCTGAATATTCATTGGAAGGACTAATGTTGAAGCTGAAGCTCCAATACTTTGGTCACCTGATGCGAAGGACTGAATGGAAAGGACCCTGATGATGGGAAAGATTGAAGGAAGGAGGAGAAGGGGACGACAGAGGATGAGGTGGTTAGATGGCATCACCAATCATTGGACATGAGTTGAGCAAGCTCTGGAAGTTACTGATGGACAGGGAAGCCTGGCATACTGCAGTCCATGGAATCACAAAGAGTCAGACATGACTGAGTGACTGAAAGAACTGAACTGATAAGGGGAAAGAACATGAAGGAGAATAGATATCTGTATCTATATCAAGATTAGATATCTATATCTATACCAGACCAGCTGTAATGTAAGGGATGCTAATGGTGACTGGTTCTGACTCTCAAGACTTCAGTCAACTGAAGCTTGGGGTGTGCCACAGACCAAGACCCTTAATGAACATGCCTGTAAAGGTAACGTGTTAGATACTCACTCATGTCTGACTCTTTGTAACCCCATGGACCACCAGGCTCCTCTGTCCATGGGATTCTCCAGGCAAGAATACTGGAGTGGACTGCCACACCCTCCTCTGGGGATCTTCCCCACTTAGGGATTGAACCCAGGTCTTCTACTGTGGTCAGACTGTTTACCATCTGAGCCACCACGGAAGCCTGAACATGCCTGTACCCATAGATTAAAGCTTCCCCAAATTTGTGGTTTAGAGAGATACTGCTCTGGAAAGCTCCATGGTGTTCTCCATAGCTCTGCAAGTAATACATTTTTCCTTCCCATGAGTTTTGGCTGGGTTGTATCTTCTGGCTCAACACCCACCAAGAGGTTAACTCACTTTCTGGTAACATTTTTCCATCCAAACTCCCAACCACCACTTGATACTAAATATACAGTCAGTTGTCTTGCTTCCAATACATCGAAATCACATTATTTTTCTGTGAGCAAAGCTAGCTAAGGGCCAGAAACAGTGGCCCTATTTTATCTTGTGAAACCAGTTGGTGTCAAGCAAACTCAGCTCTGTGGATCCTTTGTCCTCCAGCTCTGTGCCTCCTTTTCCAAAAAACACTTGCAAGGCTTTGAGGTTTGATTTATGCCTCATTTCTGAAGGCTTTTTATACCTACATTAAACATGCAGGTGACTCATCAGTGTCACTGCTACTTTCAGGTTAAAAATCCTCCAAGTTTTTTCTAACATACTTATTTATTGCGTTATGTTTAAATCTTTGCCTAAATGTTGTCTATCTTGTGTCTCATTAGAATGTAGTTAATTACACCGTTTTCCCCTGAATAATAGAGTACTCACCACATAGAGAGAAGGCAGTGGCACCCCACTGCAGTACTCTTGCCTGGAAAATCCCATGGACGGAGGAGCCTGGTGGGCTGCAGTCCATGGGGTCGCTAAGGGTCGGACAGGACTGAGCGACTTCACTTTCACTTTTCACTTTCATGCATTGGAGAAGGAAACGGCAACCCACTCCAGTGTTCTTGCCTGGAGAATCCCAGGGACGGGGGAGCCTGGTGGGCTGCCGTCTATGGGGTTGCACAGAGTCGGACACGACCTAAGTGACTTAGCAGCAGCACCACATAGAGCTCTTGCCAAAACTGGATTTGACAAGGTAGGGCACAGGGGGGCCTAGGTGAAAGTCCTGGAGCACGACTACAGTCTGGTGGAGCCGAGATTCCAGGTGAGGGCACTGGACGGAAACATCCAGCCTGAGAACAATCCGCCCACTTGAGGATCCAGGCCTAAGAGGCCACGCGTGGAAACAAGCAAAGGAAATGGCCAAGATGCGCCTGCGCGCTGGAGGCTTCTTGACAGGCCCCCAGCGCAGCCAATTCTCGAGAGGTGGGGCGGGGCCTCCATTGCGCTCCGCACACTCCCGGCGCCTATTGGCCAGACTGCCTCAGTCACAACGCCGATTGGTCGCTTGTGCCTAATAGGGTACAGGCCGGCTGCTGGCCCTTCACTTCGCCTCAGCGCTGGAGGACTGAACATCACTGAGCTACTAGCGCTTCCCAGGACAGGGTGGGCAGCGCGACAGGACAGCGGGGAGACTGATGGGTACGTTCCCTGTGCAACCCTCGTAAACCCTTAGCCTGATGGCTTCAAATTCCAGGGTAGGAGGTCCCAAAACCCATCAGCTTTGAGAAACCTGGGTCCTAACCTGAAGGGGGCTTGCGTCTCGTCAGCCACAAGGACTACAATTCCCTTAACCCACAGAAACATTGAATCCCCTAATTCTGCGACCCTCAAATACCTAGAGTAACCCCAGTTCCCCTCAGCCTGAGGCACCCTAAAAATAGCACCCACAGAGAGACAAATTTTCCTTAACCTCGGAGACACTGAATACCTCAGCCTGGGAGCTCTTAAAACTTTTCCTCCTCAAGACCCTAACTATCCTGCCTGTCGGAGACCTAAAGCCCCTTAGTAAGAAACCCCCAATTTCCTCAGCTTCAAAGATCCCAAGTTCTCTCACCCTGCGCATTCTACATCAGTAAAAAGATCCCCGGTCCCCTCTGTCTGAGGACCCCAGTTCCTTCTGCCTGTGGGACCCAGATCTCCTCAAGCCAAGCAACTTGTCCCTTAGACGTAGAACCCACGTTATGCCCATATTTTTCTGAGTCCCCAGGAGGAGATCCTCAAAACTCTTCTTGGAGAAATATTCCCTCTCCTACACTGGAACAGAGCCTTGATTTCAGCCTGACCCCAGTCCAGCAGTTACGGGCTTCCAGGTCTCCTCAGGACTCACTGTCACCCACAGACGTATCCCTCCCAGGGCCTTTCTTCAGAGGGGCTGAACTGTAGGGGAACCAAAGAAACCAAATATAATTGACATTGGGCTAGTATGTCATAGCTAGTCAGGATCCATCCATCCCACCAATACTCTCACCCCAACTTTCCCCTCACCTTCCTGCCCTGGACACTCCACCCAAGGAAGACAGACCAGGCTCTGGACAGTGGTCTGGGCTATCTCAGCACCTTTCTTCCACAGGCAACTTGGCTTTGAGGCAGTCCCATGGCCATGAGGCCAAACAGGTCTCCAGAGGAGAGCACTGAGGGAGATGCTGGGAGAACAGAGTAGAAGCCCACGGTGAGAGGCAGAGGCAGCAAAGTCCACCTCTAAGCCAGCTCTATACGAAGGACATGGCACTGGTCCCTGAAGGACCACAGCCTGCTTGCCTGGGCAGCTGAGTGAACTCTGTGAATGTAACAGGGTGGGAATGCCTGGTCCTGTCTTAGATGGTGGGGTGGAGTGGGACAAAACAGGACACTAGCATCGTCAGCTGCTTTGTGTCCAGGGAGAATTAGGAAAATACTCAGTGTTTGTTCAGTTAACCAGAACACAGGTGGGAAGGAAAGTCTGCCTGCCTGTCTCACAGAGACCATCCAGTAGCTTCAGGCTGCTGCTGCTGCTGCTGCTGCTGCTGCTAAGTCACTTCAGTCGTGTCCGACTCTGTGTGACCCCATAGACGGCAGCCCACCAGGCTACCCCGTCCCTGGGATTCTCCAGGCAAGAACACTGGAGTGGGTTGCCATTTCCTTCTCCAACGCGTGAAAGTGAAGTCGCTCAGTGGTGTCCGACTCTTTACGACCCCATGGACTGCAGCCTACCAGGCTCCTCCGTCCGTGGGATTTTCCAGGCAAGAGTACTAGAGTGGGGTGCCATTGCTTTCTCCGAGCTTCAGGCTACTCCCTGCACAAAAGGTGGAGAGAAGGCCCAGCTCTAAGGTCTGACTTAGATTAGTAAATCACTGATGAAATCTATTATTTTCCTTAGGCCAAAGATGCTTTCAAAGACATCTCCATATACTTCTCCAAGGAAGAATGGGAAGAGATGGGAGAATGGGAAAAATCCGATATAGGAATGTGAAAAGGAACTATGAAGTGCTGATTACTATAGGTAACAGGAAGTGCTGGGTGCCTGTGAGCCTGGGAAACATGAAACAGGTCTTCACCCTCAGTGTTTACTTGGCCCTCTCTTAGGTGGCTTCATCTGCTCACAGTTCCCTTTTGTGTGGAGACTAACCTGGAGGAAATTTTTATTGTTTTCTACCAAATGGAGGTTGACCCTGCAGTGCAGAGCTCACCTCTTGCCTTGTTCTAGATTCTCCCAGCCCATCTTATTGATGTCCCTGATTTTGTGACACTTCCCATTGCTTCTGTGCTTTGTTCCCCCTGGTAGAACACACACTTTGTTTCTTTCCAGGTTTCAGAGCCACTCAACCAGCTTTCATGCATCACCGCAGGCAGGTCATCAAACCCCAGGTAAATGACATTAAGGATTCTGATGAAGAATGGACACCAAGGCAGCAAGGTGAGGGGCCAGGAGGATTTGGAGGTGTCTTCCTGAAACCAGCTTGGGCTTAGGTCTCAACTACTTCTCAGCCATTAGCAAAGAAAACATAATTTTCAGCATTCCAAAGTGATTGTGGCTGAATATTGAAATCAGCCTGAATGAAGATGAATGTATAGGTTTTCCAGTGTAATTCTCAAAAGTTTTATGTTTAAAATTTATCATTCTTTTTAAAAAGAATTATTTTTGCTAAACATTCTTAATGAAAGGCAATTAAAGAAACCTTAGACTATAAATTCACCAAAGAGATTTAATGCTAATCTCATAATAATTAGGTTATTGGATTAAATCTCTTAGAAGAGGAAATGATTAACATATTATGTCAAGATACATTATATGTGTATGTATATAAAACAACACCACATGATCTTCTTACCCTAAGGTTAAACTAATTCTTTGTTTCAATTCTGGGAAAGGGTTTGAGAGAACTGTTTATTCTCCCTGATCTTTCCCATATTTCACTGACCAGAGACAGCATCAGGTAAATAAAATGAAGTACACTCATTACACAATAGAAGTGAGCAGCTCACTTCCTCTTCTGCTGCTCAAACAGTTTAGAAGAGTTAATCTGCCTAGACTGGAGAAAACAATTTAGATAGTTCTATGATTCTCCATCTATGGATTTCTGTTCTCCCAGATTTTTAAAAATTAATTTTGTAGTTTTGGCTGCACTGGGTCTTCGTGGCTGTGCACGGGCTTTCTCTGGTTGCGGTGAGGTCTTCATGGCTGTGCACAGTCTTTCTCTGGTTGTGGTGAGGTCTTCGTGGCTGTGATGGGCTTTCTCTGGTTGCAGTGAGGTCTTCGTGGCTGTGATGGGCTTTCTCTGGTTGCAGTGAGGTCTTCTTGACTGTAATGGGCTTTCTTTGGTTGCGGTGAGGTCTTCATGGCTGTGCACAGGCTTTCTCTGGTTGCAGTGAGGTCTTCGTGACTGTGATGGGCTTTCTCTGGTTGCGTGAGTGGCTTCTCATTGCAGAGCACGTGCAGGCTCAGTAGCTTGTGACACACAGGCTTAGTGGCCCCACAGAAAGTGGAATCTTCCTGGACCAGCCAGTGAACCGGTGTCCTCTGCACTGGCAGGCAGATTCTCATCCACCATGCCACCAGGGAAGTCCCACTACTCCCTTAGGTTATTAAAACTAGTGTAAGAGACATGGAAACCAAACATTTGGTTGTCTGCAAAGGTTTTCACATGAAGAGAGATTCTTCATAGGGAATACATATGCCATGGTTCACCATACCTCTGCACATCTTTATTTACTTTCTTAACAATTTCTGAGTGTATGGTACACTGTTGCTAACTATATACACATTAGAGTTAGTGGCCATAGTGTTAATCGCTCAGTCGTGTCCGACTCTGCATACCCACCGACTGTAGCCACCAGGCTCCTCTGTCCATGGAATTCTCCAGGCAAGAATCCTGGAGTGGGTTGCCATTTCCTGCTCCAGGTGATCTTCCCAACCCAGGGATCGAACCTGAGTCTGTTGCATCTCCTGCATTGCAGACAGATTTTTTACTGCTGAGCCACCGGGGATATATATACACACTGCTGCTGCTACTGCTAAGTCACTTCAGTCGTGTCCGACTCTGTGCGAACCCATAGACAGCAGCCCACAGGCTCCCCCGTCCCTGGGATTTTCCAGGCAAGAGTACTGGAGTGGGGTGCCATTGCCTTCTCCCATATATACACACTGCTACTGCTAAACTGCTAACTGCTAAGTCACTTCAGTCGTGTCCGACTCTGTGTGACCCCATATACGGCAGCCCACCAGGCTCCCCCATCCCTGGGATTCTCCAGGCAAGAACACTGGAGTGGGCTGCCATTTCCTTCTCCAATGCATGAAAGTAAAAAGTGAAAGTGAAGTCACTCAGTCATGTCCGACTCTTAGCGACCCCATGGACTGCACCCTACCAGGCTCCTCCATCCATGGGATTTTCCAGGCAAGAGTACTGGAGTGGGGTGCCATTGCCTTCTCCTCCTGCTGCTGCTGCTGCTAAGTCGCTTTAGTCGTGTCTGACTCTGTGCGACCCCATGGACTGCAGCCTACCAGGCTTCTCCGTCCATGGGATTCTCCAGGCAAGAACACTGGAGTGGGTTGCCATGTCCTTCTCCAATTCATGAAAGTGGAAAGTGAAAGTGAAGTTGCTCAGTTGTGTCCGACTCTAGCGACCCCATGGACTGCAGCCTACCAGGCTCCATCCATGGGATTTTCCAGGCAAGAATACTGGAGTGGGGTGCCATTGCCTTCTCCCATATATACACACTGCTGTACAACAAATCTGTAGAAATGTTCCATCTTGTGTGATTGAAGCCCTAACCCACTGAGCAACAATTCTCCAATCCTTCATCCTCATAGCCCTTGGCAACCACAATTGTATTTTCTGTTTCCAGGGATTTGATTGATTTAGATACCTCATAGAAGTGGAATCAGGCAATACTTGTCTTTTTTGATTGGTTCATTTCACTTAGTATAATATCATCAAGGCCCATCCATAATGTAGCATATGACAGAATTCTTGTTTAAGGCTTAAAAATATTCCATGTGTTCATGTGGATATAACAGACATAAGATATATATAATCTTTATCTGTTTATCCACCAATGAACATTTAGGTTGCTTACACATCTTGCCAACTGGGAATAATGTGGCAATGGCCATACCTGTACACACTATTTATTCAATATCTCACTTTCAATTTTTTATGGAAATATACTCTTGAGTTGGATTTCTAGATCATACAGCAGTTCTAATTTTCTGTGGAAACTCCATACTGTTTTCTATAAAGCTTGCAACATTTTACATTGCCAACAATAATGTATAAGGGTTCCAATTTCTCCATATCCTTGCTACTGTCTTCTTATTCATATTGCTCATCACAGAAGGTATGAGATAATTTCCATTGTGGTTTTAATTTGTATTTCCCTATTGATTAGTAATATTGAACATCTTTTCATATGTTTTTTGGCCATTTGTGTATCTTCTTTGGAGAAATGTCTATTCAATTCCTTCTCTCACTGTGTTAGATCAGCTCAGACTGCCATAACAAAACAGACTGCATGCCTTAAACCACAGAAATTTGTTTTCTTACAATGTTGGAGCATGGACGTTTGATATCAGGGTGCCATTATGGTCAATCAGGTTCTCTTCCTGGCTTGTAGGTAGCCTTCATATTGGTATATGCTCATTAACCCTTCATCAGATACATATTTTACAAATATTTTCTACCATTCTGTAAGTGACCTTTTCACTCTGTTCACTGTGTCCTTTGCTGCACAGAGGTTTTAAGATTAATGTAGTCTCATTTGTCTATTTTTACTTTGTTACTAATACTTGTGCACTTGGTACCGTATCTAAGAAATCATTGCTGATTCAGTGTCGTGAAGCTTCACCCTTGTTTTCTTCTAAGAGTCTTATCAAATCTTGCATTTAGGTCTTTAATCCATTCTGAGTTGATTTTACTTCATGATGTAAGATGTTCATTATTTTGCATATGGATATTTTGTTTCCCCAGCACCATGCATTACAGGGATTAAACTTTCCCCGTTATCTTGACACCCTTGATGAAGATCATTAGACCATGTATCCAAGAGTTTATTTCTGGCTGTCTATTTTGTTCCATTGATTGACATATCTGTCTTTATGCCAGCCGGCTTCCTCAGTGGCTCAGCAGCTGAAGAATCTGCCTTCAATACAGGAGACACAGGAGATGCAGATTCAATCCATGGGTTAAGAAGATCCCCTGGAGAAGGAAATGGCAACCCCCTCCAGTATTCTTGCCTGAGAAATCCCCTGGACAGAGGAGCCTGGTGGGCTATCATCCAAAAGGTCACAAACAGTCAAGAAGACTGAGGGACTAAGCACACATTTTCTGCCAAAACTATACTCTTTTGGTTACTGTACCTTTGTAATGTGTTCTGAAATCAGAGGCCTCCAGCTTTGCTGTTCTTTCTAAGATTGTTTTGCCTATTTGGGGTGCTCTGAGATTCCGTGTTAACTGTAGGATGGATTTTCTATATCTGAAAAAACTTCCATTGGGATTTTAATAGGAATTGCATTGAATCTTTAAATAGTTTTGAGTAGTATGAACAACTTAATAATATTAAGCCT
This sequence comes from Bos javanicus, assembly GCF_032452875.1. Lineage (NCBI taxonomy): Eukaryota > Metazoa > Chordata > Mammalia > Artiodactyla > Bovidae > Bos > Bos javanicus. The sequence continues at coordinate 113,588,536 of NC_083875.1, read as the reverse complement.
CTAAATCCATAAACATGAGACAGCTGTCTATTTACTATGTCAGATTCCTTTCAGCAATAAGTTGTAGTTTTCAATGTATAAGTCTTTCATCTCCTTAAGTTTACTCCTAATTACTTCATTCTTTTCGATGCTATTATAAATAAGATTATTTGTCAAGTGGCTAAGACTCCACACTCCCAATGCAGAGAACTTGGGTTCAGGCCCTGGTCAGGGAACTAGATCACAAATGCCACAACAAAGACCTGGCACAAACAAATAAATAAAAATAAATATTTTTTTTTATTTTCGCTCTAGACTATAGCTTTAAAAAAAATAAATAAATAGGATTGTTTTCTTATTTTCCTTTTTGAAATGGTCGTTGTTCATGCAGGGAAAGATATTTGAATGTTGATTTTGTACTGTGCAACACTCTGTGCAGGTTTTTTTTTGTGTGTGTGGAATTTTAAATATTTTTCTGCACATAAAATCATGTCCCCTGTGAACAGACATAATTTTACTTCTTTCTTTCCAAGTGGAAGCCTTTTGTTTCCTTTTCTAATCTAACGCCCTGGCTAGGACTTCTAGTGTTATGGTGAATAGAAATGTTGAGAATGGGCATCCTTGCCTTTTTTTCTGGATCTTATTTCAGCTTTTCACTGATGACTATGGTGTTAGAGGTAGACTTTTTATATATGACCTTTATTATATCGCAATCACTTCCTTCTATTTCTACATTGTTGAGTATTTTTGTCATGAAAGGCTAGTAAACTTATTAGATACTTATGAGCATCAGATGAGGCATAGATGAGGTTTCATTTTTTTTTTTAATTGTAAGAAAATTATGTAATGCTCCCAGTGGAAGCATAGGAGTTGATGATACAGAAATTTTCCATTCCTCCTTTGGTGATCATTGTCTTTGTCACTCTCTGGCTCAGAATTATGTGTCCTTAATTAGAATGCCCAGAGTTTGGAAACATTTACCAACAAAAACACTGATTCTCATTTTTTAGGTAAACCTTTTTCAATGGCCTTCAGAGTGGAGTACAGTAAACACCAGAAGGTGAGTATTTCCCAAATCCTGTTGCCAAAATATCCTCCTCCAGTCACGGATGAGAATAGGAGAAAACAAAGAGATCCTGGAGACTGCTGCCTTCCTGTCCTGAATCTTTAGCACAATGTCTGATATCATCATCATCTTTATACTTAGTAACAACAGCAACAATAGTAGGCTGTTCTATTGTTACATTATTTTCACAATATTTCAGACTTTAAAGCATTTTATGTGAATAAACTTACTTATTCACATAAATAAACCTTAAAACAATCCTATAGTACCTATAAGTAGGTATATAGCTATCACCATTATAGATCCTAAAAATGAGGTAAAAAAACATTTGATTATATGCCTGAGATCACAGTACCACTGGTAGTGCAATCTAATCCAAAGCACATTCTCTAAACCCCTTACAAACTGATTAAAACTTCCATAGTTCTATGAAACTTATTCATACATCTTTATATCATTCATCTGAGAGATGTTTTCAACCTCACTTCATCCTGCTGTGCTAGGGAGGGATATGCTAAGACATCTGACTAAGGGAAGCTTAAGGATATGTTGGGCAGTTTGTAAAGTGGATGGTCGAAGATGAAGAAGCTTAAGGACATGCTGGGCAGATTTTAAGAGAGGACAGTCCAGGATGAAGAAGCTTAAGGACATGTTGGGCACTTTGTAGAGTGGCCAGTGAAAGATGAAGAAGCTGAAGGACATGTTAGGCAGTGTGTAGAGTGGACGGTCCAGGATGAAGAAGGTGACAGGATCCCTACCTCAGAGCCTCCCACACCAATAAGAGGAAGCAACTCACAGCCTTGACAAGCCTCAGGTTTATGACTGAAAAGCAACAAATAAGAAAATGACTGAAGGACTTCACATAGGTTACCTGCTTTTGAGTAGAAACTCATCATCTGGGCATCATTTCAAATGCTCATTCTTGTAGGAGGAAGTAACAACTCCTTCCTCTGAGCTCCTATTAGGCAACTCTCCTGTTTGGAATCATTTGTTTAGCCTGCCCCTGTGTTGTGAGCTTTGAGAGCCTAGCCCATACCCGTTAATTCTCAGAAGTCCAGGCCCAGCTCAAAGCCCCTGAGGGCCCCCTGAATGTTTTTTGAATGAGTGACTGCACATTTAAACATTCATCTAGGAGTAGGAAGGTCAAAGAATGCTGAAGAGGGTATCTGTAAGCTAGACTTCAAATATAGAGGGAGTTTAGGGGATAAATTGATGGCAGGGGTGTACGCTCACATTCATACTGTATTAAATAGCTCACACAATGATTTGTTGAATGTTATTAAATTTTATGTCCACTATAACATTAAGAATTAGCATGTATACCAATTTATGGATCAGGAAACTGAGGAGAACCAGCTAGTCATACGGCCTTGTTCAAGGAGAATTGATGGGACCAGCTACTTTAATTCCAAACATTGTCTCTAAGAGGACATGGCAACCTGCAACTTTCAGCTCATTTTCTTCATTGTCTAAATGTGTTTCTGCTGATCGTCTTTTCTCTTATCAATCTCACTGGTTTGTCACCTTATTTCCCAGATGTGTTTTATCCCCTCTGTAATTTTCCATACTTCCTCATCCATCAAAGGTCCACTAATTAATAGAAAACCCCCCGGATTTCTCTACGAGCCCTTACCCTCTTCTTTCTCTGACCTCCAGCTATTCTCCCTGCCTTGCTCTCACTTTTATGCAGAAAGCTGAAGGGAACCTTAAGATATGAATTCTAGCTTTGATTCACTATCCTCTTAGGTCCTTGTTTTACACTCCAGTGTTCATGTCCACCCCCTCCATCAGGTATTTCCAAGAATTGTCAAAGTACTAACTAAAGTCATGCATGTGAAAACACTTCATAAAGTCCTAAAGAACTAAAGAAATGAATGTTATCTTTTACTCACATGGAAGGGAATGTCCAGGGCACCATTAAGTAAGGAATCTAGTTTGAAGGAATTGCCAGGAGCAGCAAAATTGCTGAAGACAAGTGGCTGCAAGCAGGCTCAGAAACTGGTGCCCCCTCCCAGAAAAGCAAGGACCCCTGAACAGCACCCCAGACAAAAAGTCAATAAGAGAAAACTTGGGGGGTTCCTCTAATTAGTTCCTCTCATCACTATAGAAAAACTAATAAGTATGGCCTAGGTGTGTGGCATGGACTTTAGGTAGGCATGGGTTTAAGCTGGACTGATCTGAAACATGAAGTTAGCACTGGGGCCTTGGGAAAATCTTATACATTTTCTGAGGTCTGAATGCTCATCTGTAAAGTGAAGATAAGGATACATAACTCATACAGTGCTTGAAAGCCTTACAAAAATGCAAAAGTCTGACACCTACAAGTAGTTCAATAAATCGAGCTGTGATCATAGGGACCGCACTTCGTTAGTGTTTATGCCCAGACCTCTGCTCAATGCCTTACGTGTCATGTGCCCTCAATGTATGTTTTCTGAGTACATGTGTCAGTGAACTATTTCCTAAGTAAGAAGGTTGAGAAGTTAAACCTACTAATGGGAAGTACAGGAAGCTAACACTGAACTGGGCATCTGTGGTCAGTGAGGAGACTCAGTCTCCTGAACCAGGAGTTAAAGGGAGAAGAAACAAAGCATAGAGAAGGGACTTCCTGGTGGTTAAGTGGTTAAGACTCCCTGCTTCCACTGCAGGAAGTGTGGGTTCCATTCCTGGTCGGGGAACTAAGATCCCACAAGCCATGTAGTGTGGCCAATAAATAATGTAACATTAAAACATTAAAATACAAAAGTAAAAGCTTGAAAAATAAATGTAATAAAATTTTAATAAAGTGTATAGATGGACAGGTAGGAGATCTCACACTTTCTGATAAAACAGGGACTAACTCTCCAGACCCCACCAGCCTTGTTTAACTTCTGTTCTCCATCTTAGAACGCAGAAGAAAGGAGACTGGAGTAAAGAGGTACAGTCTACGAGAAAAAGAGGGCCTTGTGTACCAAGAGGTCAGCGAGCCCCTGGATGACGACTACCTCTGTGAGTGACCCCGCTGGCCCGCTCATGAAGAAGGGGCTACAAGGCCGTGGTCCAATAACCTCACCTCACCATTTGGTTCCCCAATTATCCCCTTCCTCTATGACTTGGGGTGCAGGATCAAGGCCACATGCCGTGAGTGCCGCAGTTCTTTCTGAAGGTCTTTACGACCAACAACATCACTGTACCTCCCCTCATCCCTGTTGCTCTCACCTCCAGATTGTGAGGAGTGTCAGAGCTTCTTCATCAACATCTGTGCTGCCCACGGGCCCTCAACCTTTGTAAAGGACTGTGCAGCGGAAAAGGGGCATGCCAACCGCTCAGCCCTCACTCTGCCCCCTGGGTTAAGTATCAGACTGTCGGGCATCCCTGAGGCTGGGCTTGGAGTGTGGAACGAGGCATCCGATCTGCCACTGGGCCTGCACTTTGGCCCCTACAAGGGCCAGATTACAGATGACAAAGAGGCCGCCCACAGTGGATACTCATAGCTGGTGAGAAACACCCCTATTTCCCTGTCCTCTGGCCTCTAATCACTTGTGGGTGGTGAGGGTGGGGGTACTTCATGTCTACATGGGAGGACACCAATGGTGATGACACGGTCAGCAATGACATGGTCAGCCCTGTGTACTGTGTGCACTGGGCGTGAACACAGGCCTTCCGTCCAAAGGTCAGAGGAGAGGTGGGAACACCGTGGTACACACACGCAGGCCTTCCATCCAAAGGTCAGAGGAGAGGTGGGAACACCGTGGTACACACACACAGGACTTCCATCCAAAGGTCAGAGGAGAGGTGGGAACACTGTGGTACACACACACCGCACTTCTATCTAAAGGTCAGTGGAGAGGTGGGAACACCGTGGTACACACACACAGGACTTCTATCTAAAGGTCAGAGGAGAGGTGGGAACACTGTGGTCCAAGCACACAGGACTTCCATGTAAAGGTCAGAGGAGAGGTGGGAGACAGTGGTACAGGCACACAGATGTGACTCCTCCCTTGTGGAACCCTTTCCTTCAATGAACCAACAGACTCAGACTTGGAATGATTAAGAAGCTTACCATGTGGTCTGACTGGCAGTTGAATCTATGCAGGCTGAAGAGCACCAATGACAGCAGAGGAAAATAGTTCTTCTATTACTTCCTACCAAAAAAAATAAAAGAGAGAAGAAAGCTTGAAACTCTTTTTCTGACACTCAGATCACCAAAGGGAGAAACTGCTATGAGTATGTGGATGGAAAGGACACGTCTTTGGCCAACTGGATGAGTTGAGTGCAGTGAGTCTGCAGTGTATAGATGTCGCTCCTCCCTCAAGCCCACACCCCTTTCCTTCTCAACCTGGCTACCTCAACAGCTTTCACATCTTCTTACCTCTTTTCCGTTCATATCATGCTCTTTCATTTTAAAAGACATTAGAAAAAAATTAAAATATAGCATGTGACATCAAAATACAAGTCTACATGCTGAACAAAACTGCAGTACATGAAAACAACTTGAGTCTAGATTCACCAGGGACACTTTCAGTTCAGTTCAGTTCAGTCACTCAGTCGTGTCCGACCCTTTGCGACCCCATCGCAGCACACCAGGCCTCCCTGTCCATCACCAACTCCCGGAGTTCACCCAAACTCATGTCCATAGAGTCAGTGATGCCATCCAGCCATCTCATCCTCTGTCATCCCCTTCTCCTCCTGCCTCCAATCCCTCCCAGAATCAGACTCTTTTCCAATGAGTCAAATCTTCACATGAGGTGGCCAAAGTATTGGATTTTCAGCTTCAGCATCAGTCCTTCCAACGAACACCCAGGACTGATCTCCTTTAGAATGGACTATTTGGATCTCCTTGCAGTCCAAGGGACTCTCAAGAGTCTTCTCCAACACCACAGTTCAAAAGCACCAGTTCTTTGGCGCTCAGCTTTCTTCACAGTCCAACTCTCACATCCATACATGACCACAGGAAAAACCATAGCCTTGACTAGACAAACCTTTGTTGGCAAAGTAATGGCTCTGCTTTTGAATATGCTATCTATTTGGTCATAACTTTCCTTCCAAGGAGTAAGCATCTTTTAATTTCATGGCTGCAGTCACCATCTGCAGTGATTTTGGAGCCCAAAAAAATAAAGTTTGACACTGTTTCCACTGTTTCCCCATCTATTTCCCATTAAGTGATGGGACCAGATGCTATGATCTTCATTTTCTGAATGTTCAGCTTTAAGCCAACTTTTTCACTCTCGTCTTTCACTTTCATCAAGAGGCTTTTTAGTTCCTCTTCACTTTCTGCCACAAGGGTGGTGTCATCTGCATATCTGAGGTTATTCATATTTCTCCCAGCACTCTTGATTCCAGTTTGTGCTTCTTCCAGTCCAGCATTTCTCATGATGTACTCTGCATAGAAGTTAAATAAGCAGGGTGACAATACACCACCTTAACATACTCCTTTTCCTATTTGGAACCAGTCTGTTGTTCCATGTCCAGTTCTAACTGCTGCTTCCTGACCTGCATACAGGTTTCTCAAGAGGCAGGTCAAGTGGTCTGGTATTCCCATCTCTTTCAGAATTTTCCACAGTTTATTGTGATCCACACAGTCAAAGGCTTTGGCATAGTCAATAAAGCAGAAATAGATGTTTTTCTGGAACTCTCATCATTTTTCCATGATCCAGCGGATGTTGCCAATTTGATCTCTGGTTCCCCTCCCTTTCTAAAACCAGCTTGAACATCTGGAAGTTCATGGTTCACATACTGATGGAGCCTGGCTTGGAGAATTTTGAGCATTACTTTACTAGCATGTGAGATGAGTGCAATTGTGAGGTAGTTTGAGCATTCTTTGACATTGCCTTCCTTTGGGATTGGAATGAAAACTGACCTTTTCCAGTCCAGTGGCCACTGCTGAGTTTTCCAAATTTGCTGGCATATTGAATGCAGTACTTCACAGCATCATCTTCCAGGATTTGAAATAGCTCAACTGGAATTCCATCACCTCCACTAGCTTTGTTCGTAGTGATGCTTTCTAAGGCCCACTTGACTTCACATTCCAGGATGTCTGGCTCTAGGTGAGTGATCACACCATCATGATTATCTTGGTTGTGAAGATCTTTTCTGTACAGTTCTTCTGTGTATTCTTGCCACCTCCTCTTAATATCTTCTGCTTCTTTTAGGTCCATACCATTTCTGTCCTTTATCGAGCCCATCTTTGCATGAAATGTTCCCTTGGTATCTCTAATTTTCTTGAAGAGATCTCTAGTCTTTCCCATTCTGTTGTTTTCCTCTATTTCTTTGCATTGGTCGCTGAGGAAGGCTTTCTTATCTCTCCTTGCTATTCTTTGGAACTCTGCATTCAGATGCTTATATCTTACCTTTTCTCCTTTGCTTGTCGCTTCTCTTCTCTTCACAGCTATTTGTAAGGCCTCCCCAGACAGCCATATTGCTTTTTTGCATTTCTTTGCCATGGGGATGGTCTTGATCCCTGTCTCCTGTACAATGTCATGACCCTCCATCCATAGTTCATCAGGCACTCTATCTATCAGATCTAGGCCCTTAAATCTATTTCTAACTTCCACTATAATCATAACGAATTTGATTTAGGTCATACTTGAATGGTCTAGTGGTTTTCCCTTCTTTATTCAATTTAAGTATGAATTTGGCAATAAGAAAGAAATGGCAACCCACTCCAGTGTTCTTGCCTGGAGAATCCCAGGGACAGGGGAGCCTGGTGGGCTGCCGTCTATGGGGTCGCACAGAGTTGGACATGACTGAAGCGACTTAGCAGCAGCAGTAGCAGCAGTTCATGATCTGAGCCCCAGTCTGCTCCCGGTCTTGTTTTTGCTGACTGTATAGAGCTTCTCCATATTTGACTGCAAAGAATATAATCAATCCGATTTCAGTGTTGGCCATCTGGTGATGTCCATGTGTAGAGTCTTCTCTTGTGCTGTTGGAAGAGGGTGTTTGCTATGACCAATGCGTTCTCTGGGCAAAACTTTATTAGCCTTTGCCCTACTTCATTCCTTATTCCAAGGCCAAATTTGCCTGTTACTCCAGGTATTTCTTGACTTCTTACTTTTGCATTCCAGTCCCCTATAATGAAAAGGACATCTTTTTTGGGTGTTAGTTCTAAAAGGTCTTGTAGGTCTTCATAGAACCATTCAACTTGAGCTTCTTCAGCATTACTGGTTGGGGCATAGACTTGGATTACTGTGATATTGAGTGGTTTGCCTTGGAAACGAACAGAGATCATTCTGGGTTGTTTTTTTTTTTTTTTTTTTTTTTTTGAGATTGCATCCAAGTACTGTATTTTGGACTCTTTTGTTGACCATGATGGCTACTCCATTTCTTCTGAGGGATTCCTGCCTGCAGTAGTAGGGAGTTCCTCTTTCAGTATCCTATCATTTTGCCTTTTCATACTGTTCATGGGGTTCTCAGGGCAAGAATACTGAAGTGTTTTGCCATTCCCTTCTCCAATGGACCACATTCTGTCAGACCTCACCACCATGACCCACCCGTCTTGGGTGGCCCCACACAGCATGGCTTAGTTTGATTGAGTTAGACAAGGCTGTGATCCATGTGATTAGATTGACTCAATTTCTGTGATTATGGTTTATATGTCTGCCCTCTGATGCCTCTCGTAACACCTACAGTCTTACCTGGGTTTCTTTTACCTTGGACATGGGGTGTCTCTTCACGGCTGCTCCAGCAAAGCCCAGCCACTGCTCCTTACCTTGGACGAGGGGTATCTCCTCACAGCCGCCCCTCCTGACTTTGTATGTGGAGTAGCTCCTCTCGGCTCTTCTGTGCCCGCGCAGCCACCTCTCCTTGGACATCGGGATACTTAAACTGACTTAACTGGCACTTACCAAGCATTTTGTGTTCCAGTTTAGACAGAGAACTTCATTACTGAAGCAGGTCACTCAACCCATGTTTTGGAGAACAACTGCAGACAGACATTAACCAGTTGATTTTAGGAACAGTAACCTTAATTTTCTATTTTTGAGTAACTGCACAGCTCCAGGATAACCTAACATGGGAGGCCTTGAGTCCATGTGGGCAACAACCTCCCCAGGCTCCATTCCAGTGAGAAGTGGGCCCTGAGGCCTGGGAAGGAATGGGGGCCAGGATGGCCATGAGCAGGGCCATTCTCTGAGGGCCTCTCCTTTCATCAGGGCAGGCAGAAAGTGAATAAACTATCACTGTTATGGGTCTCAAGCTATGTCAGAGCAGTCTCCAAGTTTTCATGAGAAGGAGTGGGCAAGCGAATATGACCCTGGATACACGTGGGGAGATTGGAGGAAAGCCTCGGGAGAGAAGGCAGGCTGGGGTGAGTGCTGAGGGCTGCATGCTAGCAGAGGAGCACCAAGCCCTGTGGAATGAAAGAGAACTTAATTCAGAGTTTAGAGGAGCTGGAGGTCACCAGCCTCACGGACAGTCCAGGTGCAGATGAGTCTAGAACTGGGCTCATAAAATGGCTAATTAGGAAAGGAGAGAAAAGCATTCCAGCCAGGAAGAGGACCGAAAACAGGATCTGGAAATAGGAATTCACACGGCCTGGTCGAAGGTGTGAACAGAAGGTCCCCATGAGGGGCGGTGGGAGCCATGGCAGCCTCAGAGCCTGAAGGCAAGGAGCTGGGCATGGCCCAACAGTGGAGGGGACTCATCACCTGAGGTTTCTTCCCCTTTCCCTGCCTCGACCCCAGGTATGTGAACTGTGCCCGGGACGACGAGGAGCAGAACCTGGTGGCCTTGCAGTATCAAGGGCAGATCTTCTACCGAACCTGCCAGGTGGTCAGGCCGGGCTGCGAGCTGCTGGTCTGGTATGGGGATGAGTATGGCTGGGACCTCAGCATCAAGCGGGACAGCAGGGGGAAGAACAAGCTCGCGGCCGGGAGAGGTGAGCGCCACCCCTCTTCCAACGCCCCACCCCATCCTGGGGAGCCTCTCTGGTCCGGTTCCGAAGCAGAGTACAATCCAGTCCAAAGTCAGACATGTCATCATTAAAATGCCTCAGAATTTGATTCATTTCATATGACTGTTAGAGAAAAATTGTATATTAAAAATGTTAGTTCTAATTTTAAATATTTCATACAGAAAAATATGTATCGTCACCTTCTGCTGAAAGGCCTAGAAGCAAAAAGCAAGTTTCCTAGCACCTACCAGCTCTCTCACCTTTACCTGTTTCTTCCTCGTTTCCTCCACATTTCTAAGCGACACATGTACAGCGATTTGCATTCTGTTACTGTATCAGTTTGTTGTCATGTGAGTTTATACTCTGTGCCAGACAAGACTCCACCCACTGAAAGAGACAGAACCACTGCCCTGGGGCACCATGGGCTTCATACCAGATGGGGGCTGGTGCTCTGAGGAAAACCAGTGCAGGGAAAGTGCCTCCAATCAGCGTGAGCAGAGGGTGGGGTGTGGTGCAGGATGGTGGGCAGGGTCTCTGCAGAGATAACACCTGTGGGAAAGGATTCCAGGCAGGGGAGCAGCCAGTGCTGTAGCCCCAGAGCCAGGAATAGAGGCCATGCCAGTGGTCACAGGAGGAAGCACAGAGGGAGAGGAAGGAGGCTGGATGGGACACAGAAGCCTCAGGGCCTGTGTCCAGGTGCACGCCCCAGGAGTCTTCCTGGGTAACACAGAACAACCGTGTGGCTTTCAGCTGCAAGTGGCATGTTCTCTGTGCTAAGACAATGCTTTCGTTCACTTTTGGGAAGAGACAGCAGTGGGGATTCCGCTCATAGGTCAGTTCACTGCCAGACATGAGGGGAGAGTGGGCTGGATAAAGATGCTCGGGAGTGAGGGTGTGAGGAATCTGGCTGGAGATGTATTTTTAAATAGGACTTCCTAGTGCATGTTAAATGCAGTAAGACTGAATGAAATAAATGAGGTATGAATACAGGTGAGGCTTGAGAAAGGACATGCCTTTATTTTATGATTTATGGAAAACTGAAAGAGGAGCAATTTATGAAGCAATTGGGGCAGCAGGAGCCAGAGACCTGTAGTCAGTGGGACCTGGGCCTCTTGGTCCCCAGCAGTCTGAAACCCACTTCCTGCAGAGATCAACACAAAGGCTGCTCTTTGAACAAGGAGCCATAAATTCAGCTTTACTCAAACCTGCTCTAACCACCCACTGTGCTGCCTCCCACATGCAGAGAGCTCCAGGCCAGGTGCCCCTAATTTAATAGACCCTTTCCCCTCACAGGGAGCCGATCAGGAAGATTCCACCTAAGTCATCAAGTCTTATCTCTCAGTAGGGTAAAATACCTGTGGCCACTGTGACATGACTTTTCAGATACTTACACACAGGGAAAGGTTCCTGCAGATCCACCTCTATCAGGAGAGACGCTGCCTCTGATGCTGCTGGAAGGTCCCTAGTCTGGGTGATATGTAGAAAAGACCCTTGACACAAGCTTCCTGGATTTCTGTAGATGTAGAGAATAAGAATGGATGGAGAAGTGGACTGTAAAGACACACTCGATGGGAGACAAATCGTGCACCATCAACACTTAGATGATCAGTGGGGCGGCCTTACCGTGGCAAACCCGCCACCTGACCAAAAGCTTCCTCTTTCAGCAGAACCGAAGCCCAAGATCCACCCATGTGCCTCCTGCTCTCTGGCCTTCTCCAGTCAGAAATTCCTCAGCCAACACGTCCAATGCAATCACCCCTCTCAGACCCTCTTGAGACCATCTGCAAGAGACCACCTCCAACCAGAGGATCCCTGCCCAGGCAATCAAAATCAGCAGCAGTGATATTCTGATCCACACAGCCCAAGTGACAAACCTGAGGGTCACAAGGCCAAGGACAGGCCCCAACCTTTGCTGAAAAGCATAAGGCTGAAGAGGATTTCAAGGGCCTCCTCCTACTCACCCAGAAGACAAGTGGGGAGGTCTGGGGTGCATGAGAGAATCACAGAAGAGCCCAGCACAAGCCAGAAACTGAATCCAGAGGACACAGGCAAATTATTTATGGGGGCAGGGGTCTCAGGGATTATAAAAGTCAAGTACGGAGAGTGTGGGCAAGGCTCCAAGGATCGGTCAAGTCTCATCACACACGAGAGAACACACAGGGCAGAAGCCCTATGTTTGCGGAGAGTGTGGGCGAAGCTTCAGTCAGAAGTCCCTCTCCTCGTCATGCACCAAAGGACACACACAGGGGAGAAGCTCTATGTTTGTGGGGAGTGTGGAAAAAGCTTCAGTCAGAAGTCCCCCCTCATCAGATACCAGAGGACACACACAGGGGAGAAGCCCTATGTTTGTGGGGAGTGTGGAAAAAGCTTCAGTCAGAAGTCCCCCCTCATCAGACACCAGAGGACACACACAGGGAAGAAGCCCTATGTTTGCAGGGAGTGTGGGCAAAGCTTCAGTGATAAATCTCATCACACACCAGGGTACACAGACAGGGGAGAAGCCCTACATTTGCGGGGAGTGTGGGCAAAGCTTCAGTGTCAAGTTCAGGCTCATCAGACACCAGAGGACACACACAGGGGAGCAGCCCTATGTTTGCAGAGAGTGTGAGTGAGTCATGACAAACAAACCACATCTTAGCACAGGAGGATTACTGCAGCCACCCCATGCCTCAGCTCTAAGGGGGCCTCAGAGGAGATCTGTGGCCCATTACAGTCCCCAAGAGTATGAGGAGAGACTTCCCAGGTGGTCCAGTGGCCAAGACTCCATTGCAGAGACCCATGCTCACTACCTGATTGGGGAACTAGCTCCCACATGCTGCAACTAAGACACAGCGCAGTGGAAAAAATAAATACATAAATAAATATTTTAAAGACAGAGTGTGATAAGCACAGAATTACTTGATTAAATAGACCTTTTTGACAGTTTCACTTTATGACACTTTCATGACAGGGGAGGAGGTAGATAAAGAGCAGAGGGTTTCTTAAGTGTTCTGGAGATGTTCATGCCAATTGCCTTCGTGGTTTTTTGTACTCCTCTTCTGATAATTTTTGTCTCCAAACAAATCTGAAGCCCAGACTACGTACTTATCCCCCCCCCTTATTACTGAGTGCAGTGGGGTCCAGTGGTAGCTGAACCCCTGGGAAGGCATAATTCTGGAGCCAACTCAGTTAGGCATTGGACAGTCAGTTCCTGGGTTCAGGGAGAGGAATCTAGGGTTTGAGACAGACTCACCAGGGAAGAGAATTCCCTGGCCTCCTGGGAAGTGTGGCCTCTCCTCCTTATGGACCTCAACTCTCCTTTGGTGTCTCCTGGTTGCCCTCTGGATTCCTCTGACTTCTGTAGCCTCAAAGTGAAGGCCTCAGGCACGTGAGTGTGGGCATGTGTGTATGCCTGGCTCAGCCTGGGCCATCTGGTCTTTGCCGCTCCCTCAGAGTCATCACAGCACCTGGACTCCAGATTTGACCACAGGGATCCAGTTCTCAGCCCTGCACTCAGCGGCTGTGTGACCTGGGGCAAGATGCTCAACCTCTCTGTGTCTCTATTCTTGTCTGTGATACACGGTAGAGGCAGCAGCATTTTAGTCTGATGCATAAGCACAGGTGGAATGTGGCAGAGGTTGATGAGAATGTAAGCCCTGCCTTTGCTGTTCTTTGTGGTTTTTTTCTTTAATCTCTTTTTATCTTCTAACTGAAGGATAATTGCTTTACAGAATTTTGTTTCCTGTGTGTCCTTCAGCCCCCACACCTTCCAGGTCTTCAGAGTTAGACGGGGAAGGGGCCGTTTAGGCACTCGGCTGCCCTGATGGGGAGTGTGAAGTCAGGGGTGCTAAGGGAGGGCGACCTCCCTTCCCACCACTTCCATTCCTGCTGAGCTGGGCAGCCCCAGAGCCCCTCCACAGACAGGCAATGCCGACAGTCATCCACCCTGCTGAAAAAAGAGCCTGGAGCCACATGTTCAGAAAATCCCTGTCTGGCCCCCATCCCACCACCCACACAGAAGGTCCTCGAAGCCCATACTGTGGCTTCTCTAATGCACAGCCTCGTATCTGTCCCCACATGCTCTGGTCAATGCTGCCTCGACCTTGAAATTCTTAACTACAGAATAGCTCATCCTTACACTTACCTTTTTTATGAGTGAAGTCTGATGGGCCACGGAGTGTGCTGTGAGCAGAGCAGGTGTGCACAGCACGGGTCCCGGGGTAACCAGGCAGCACGTGGAGACAAGGTGGACACAAAGTCCTCCCCTGGTGAGTGAAGGTGGGGACCGCACCAGGCAGCCACGCTTGCTTAGACCCAGAACTGAGCTCCGACACAGAGTGGAGCCAATGGCGTTCTCAAGAGTTGACCGCACCCTCCCCTCTGTGAATGACCTCTGCCCTGTGCTGATCCTTCTAGAAGGGGTTCAGGAGGCTGAAGTCCACCCAGTCACCAGAAGACACCAAGGGGCAAGTGAGCCACAGGGCGGTGCAAACTCCAGGGCTGGGGGCAACAGCCCTCAGTTCCCTCCCTGTGCCAGGCTTCCGAAGCGTCTCTACATGAACCGTGTCAGTAATAACCACCCACTGTTATTTTCTCTTTTCTTTCATACTGTTTTAAAGAACGTGTTCAAAAATCTTCCAGCAAACAAAAGCCCAGGTCCAGACGGCTTCACAGCTGAATTCTACCAAAAATTTAGAGAAGAGCTAACACCTATCCTGCTCAAACTCTTCCAGAAAATTGCAGAGGAAGGTAAACTTCCAAACTCATTCTATGAGGCCACCATCACCCTAATACCAAAACCTGACAAAGATCCCACAAAAAAAGAAAACTACAGGCCAATATCACTGATGAACATAGATGCAAAAATCCTAAACAAAATTCTAGCAATCAGAATCCAACAACACATTAAAAAGATCATACACCATGACCAAGTGGGCTTTATCCCAGGGATGCAAGGATTCTTCAATATCTGCAAATCAATCAATGTAATACACCACATTAACAAATTGAAAAATAAAAACCATATGATTATCTCAATAGATGCAGAGAAAGCCTTTGACAAAATTCAACACCCATTTATGATAAAAACTCTCCAGAAAGCAGGAATAGAAGGAACATACCTCAACATAATAAAAGCTATATATGACAAACCCACAGCAAACATTATCCTCAATGGTGAAAAATTGAAAGCATTTCCTCTAAAGTCAGGAACAAGACAAGGGTGCCCACTTTCACCATTACTATTCAACATAGTTTTGGAAGTTTTGGCCACAGCAATCAGAGCAGAAAAAGAAATAAAAGGAATCCAAATTGGAAAAGAAGAAGTAAAACTCTCACTGTTTGCAGATGACATGATCCTCTACATAGAAAACCCTAAAGACTCCACCAGAAAATTACTAGAACTAATCAATGATTATAGTAAAGTTGCAGGATATAAAATCAACACACAGAAATCCCTTGCATTCCTATACACTAATAATGAGAAAACAGAAAGAGAAATTAAGGAAACAATTCCATTCACCATTGCAACGAAAAGAATAAAATACTTAGGAATATATCTACCTAAAGAAACTAAAGACCTATATATAGAAAACTATAAAACACTGGTGAAAGAAATCAAAGAGGACACTAATAGATGGAGAAATATACCATATTCATGGATTGGAAGAATCAATATAGTGAAAATGAGTATACTACCCAAAGCAATTTATAGATTCAATGCAATCCCTATCAAGCTACCAACAGTATTCTTCACAGAGCTAGAACAAATAATTTCACAATTTGTATGGAAATACAAAAAACCTCGAATAGCCAAAGCGATCTTGAGAAAGAAAAATGGAACTGGAGGAATCAACCTACCTGACTTCAGGCTCTACTACAAAGCCACAGTTATCAAGACAGTATGGTACTGGCACAAAGACAGAAATATAGATCAATGGAACAAAATAGAAAGCCCAGAGATAAATCCACGCACATATGGACACCTTATCTTTGACAAAGGAGGCAAGAATATACAATGGATTAAAGACAATCTCTTTAACAAGTGGTGCTTGGAAATCTGGTCAACCACCTGTAAAAGAATGAAACTAGAACACTTTCTAACACCATATACAAAAATAAACTCAAAATGGATTAAAGATCTCAACGTAAGACCAGAAACTATAAAATTCCTAGAGGAGAACATAGGCAAGACACTCTCTGACATACATCACAGCAGGATCCTCTATGACCCACCTCCCAGAATATTGGAAATAAAAGCAAAAATAAACAAATGGGACCTAATTAAACTTAAAAGCTTCTGCACATCAAAGTAAACTATTAGCAAGGTGAAAAGACAGCCTTCAGAATGGGAGAAAATAATAGCAAATGAAGCAACCGACAAACAACTAATCTCAAAAATATACAAGCAACTCCTACAGCTCAACTCCAGAAAAATAAATGACCCAATCAAAAAATGGGCCAAAGATCTAAATAGACATTTCTCCAAAGAAGACATACAGATGGCTAACAAACACATGAAAAGATGCTCAACATCACTCATTATCAGAGAAATGCAAATCAAAACCACTATGAGGTACCATTTCACACCAGTCAGAATGGCTGCAATCCAAAAGTCTACAAATAATAAATGCTGGAGAGGGTGTGGAGAAAAGGGAACCCTCTTACACTGTTGGTGGGAATGCAAACTAGTACAGCCACTATGGAGAACAGTGTGGAGATTGCTTAAAAAACTGGAAATAGAACTGCCTTATGATCCAGCAATCCCACTGCTGGGCATACACACTGAGGAAACCAGAAGGGAAAGAGACACGTGAACCCCAATGTTCATCGCAGCACTGTTTATAATAGCCAGGACATGGAAGCAACCTAGATGTCCATCAGCAGATGAATGGATAAGAAAGCCGTGGTACATATACACAATGGAGTATTACTCAGCCATTAAAAAGAATACATTTGAATCAGTTCTAATGAGGTGGATGAAACTGGAGCCTATTATACAGAGTGAAGTAAGCCAGAAGGAAAAACACCAATACAGTATACTAACGCATATATATGGAATTTAGAAAGATGGCAATGATAACCCTGTATACGAGACAGCAAAAGAGACACTGACGTATAGAACAGTCTATGGACTCTGTGGGAGAGGGAGAGGGTGGGAAGATTTGGGAGAATGGCATTGAAACATGTAAAATATCATGTATGAAACGAGATGCCAGTCCAGGTTCAATGCACGATACTGGATGCTTGGGGCTGGTGCACTGGGACGACCCAGAGGGATGGTATGGGGAGGGAGGAGGGAGGAGGGTTCAGGATAGGGAACACATGTATACCTGTGGTGGATTCATTTTGATATTTGGCAAAACTAATACAATTATGTAAAGTTTAAAAATAAAATTAATTTAAAAAAAATAAAAAATTAAAAAAAAAAAAAAGAACGTGTTTGTCTGTGGTTTGGTTTCCCTGCAGGAAGGGAAGCCATGTAAACTCCCCATCTTCTGTGGCTTGAGGCAGGGGCCACAGGAGGGAGAGTTAGGGGTGGTGCAGGCAGATGGGCATCAACTGAAAAATGGTGGGGACCCAGAAACTTGCAGGGGCTTCTCACCTGCACCTCCCACCAGAGCTGGGCCTGGAATCCCCTGGAAGCCTTACCAATTCAAAGCTTCTCCCTCCCCTCCCCTCTGCTCCCCTCTCCTGCCCCAAAAAGCTGGCTCCTGGGCCAGCCCACAACACCCCCAAGCCCCCCATCACCCACAGCCCTGCACAGGCCCTCCCTCGCAGAAGTGGGACGACCTGCACGGCGGCAGGGATGGTATCTGACCCCAGAGCTGGGGGTCTCAGCTGACCTTGAGCAAGGGGGCTAGTGCTTCACACAGCCTCCCAGCCCAGGGGGCTGCCAGCAGCCACAAGCCCCGATCTGAAGCGGAGCTGGGGGATGGGGAGTGGGGGTGTGAGCTGTCTGAGGTCCCATCCTGCCAGCAGCCACAAGCCCCGATCTGAAGCGGAGCTGGGGGATGGGGAGTGGGGGTGTGAGCTGTCTGAGGTCCCATCCTGCCAGCAGCCACAAGCCCCAATCTGAAGCGGAGCTGGGGGATGGGGAGTGGGGGTGTGAGCTGTCTGAGGTCCCATCCTGTCCCCACGACGGTGGCCAGGCCTCACCTGACACTGTGACTGCCCTGCACGGGCACACAGGAGTGCAGCAGTTGCAGGGACAGGACAGCCAGCTGCCTCTGCCTCATGCTCCACCCCGACCACAGCAGCCCCACGGCTGTACCAGCCCCACCTGCATGTGGCTCTGCTTGGCTGCCGGGGCTCTGGACCCTGGGTGAGTCGGTGAGGGCAGAGTTCCAGAGGCCAAGCCTGTCTTCAGCCACCACACCTACCCTGGTCGCCAGACTCATGAGCCCAGCCAGTATCTGAAAGCAAGATGCCTTTGGGAGAATGACACCACAGATGCTGACCTCAGACTCCTGAAAACTTACTAAACAGATTATTTTGTCTTTTTTTAAAGTGGGATGTTGGCAGAAAAGGGGAAGGGGAATGACTTCCTTGGTGGTCCTGTGGTTAAGAATCCACCTGCCAATGCAGGAGACACGGGTTCAATCCCTGATCTGGGAAGACCCCACGTGCCATGGAGCAACCAAGCCCGTGCACAACTACTGCAGCCCAAGTGCCTAGAGCCTGTGCTTCCAACCAGAGCAGCCACCACAGTGGGAAGTTCCGCACAGAAAGGAGAGAGCAGCCCCCACGCCCTACAACCAGAGAAAAGCCCGCACAGCAGCGAAGACCCAGCACAGCCAAAAGTAAATAAATAATCTTTTTTTAAGTAGGAGGTTGCAGCATTCCCTGCTGGTCCAGAGGCTAAGACTCTGAGCTCCCAACACAGTGGGGCCAGGTTCAATCCCTGGTCAGGGCACTAGATCCCACATGCCACAACTGAAGACCCTGCGTGCCACAGCTAAGACCCAGCACAGCCAATTAAATGAATATTCAAAGGTAGGAGGCTGTTCATCTGTCACCATAGAAAACTGCAACATTTTAGTGAAAGAAAAAAAACAAAGATCTTATTTTGCAAGTTCTCATGGTTGATTGCAAAAATTTTCTCATAACATGCAGCTGTTTAAAAAAAAATTAGAAAATACAGAAACTAAAACCCACCCATAAATGTGTAGGGAACACCAATTACTGCAGCATCTGGCCACCACACACGGGAACACACGTGTGTGTGTTTCTTCTACAAAGGCTTTCAGCCTCCACCTACCTTCCCACCGGCCTCTGCTCTGCTCACCAAGAAGACTGCGCTTTGGCCTCGTGCTTGGGGGGGTTTCTGTTGAGCTCAGGGAGCAGGGCTGTGAAGTTGGGGGCACTATCTGGTCTGCAGTGAGGAGAGAAGCGTGAGTGCTCCGCCTCTAGGTCCAGTAACTCCAGGGGCCTCAGGGTAGCCGCCTGAGAAGAAGCCTCTCAAACACCTTCCCTGCATTCTCGAAGTAACAGCACGTCCCACGTCTCAGGGTTCAGCTGTGTGTTAAATCCTCTCCTTTTGGAAAGAAAGGTGTTTCCACAGAGAAGCTGCCTGGACCTCAGCCTCGGTTGGTCCTCCTGTTGGAAACAAGACGTGTTTCGTAGAAACCTGCCTGTATCTCGGCCTAGTTGGTTCTCTTTTTGGACGTGAGAACTGTTTCCACAGAGAACCTGCCCAGATCTTGACCTCAGTAGTTTCTCTTGCTCGACATGGAAAGTGTTTTCACAGAGAATTTGCCTGGATCTCGGCTTCAGTTGGAACAGATTTAACAGGCAGTACGTTCAGGGCTCAGGGAAGTTTGTCCTGAAGCTTCCCGGGATTAGGGTTACAGCGCCTCCTCACCTCCACCCCTTCCACGGTCACAGAGCCTTCTCTTCAAGAGGACGGTGTTTGGCAACATCAGCCACACGTACTGAAGAGGAGAAAGGCCACGGCAGGCAGGGCTGGGTGTTCTTGGGGGAGCAGAGGAGCCTTGGACACTGTATGCTGGACCCCTGCCCCACCGGCTTCTCCTCCTTCTCACTGGGCATGCGGCTTTCACCTCCTGGGTGTCTGCCAGCAAGGGGCTCCCAAGACACCAAGCTGGGGTTGACGAAGGGTGAGCTGGATGCCAGGGACCCGAGACCCTGCAGCAGGTCAGTGCACTGTAGACAAGGGCCGGCCTCACTGAACGGTTAGGCCCTGTGCATGCAGGACACCCTCTCTGGACTCCAGGTGGAGATGCTGCTGCCCCTAGTGCCCACCTTGGTCTCAGGAGGTTGAAGAGAGGCCCAGGTTGTCCTTTCCACCTCCTGCCCAGAGAATGACAAAGGCCAGTTCCCAGAAATTGGAGCAGGGTGGGCAGAGTGAGTGCTTGGGTCTCACAGTGTCCCTGTGAAGAGGGCTTTACTTCTGACTGGATCCTTCTTGGCTGGTTCTCTTCTGTGTTGTGTTCACATCAACTCTCACAAGGAAAAGGCTGTCCAGGTGCCCACAGCATCACTCGCCCAGGTGCCGACAACACTCCTTATTTATTATGGGCAGGGAGACAGGGTGGTTGGTGTGACGCTCCCCTGGACCAGAGAAAAGACCCCCTAGGTTGTGTCTCTTCTATCTCCTGAGACCCAGGTGGGCACTGGGGGCAGAGCACATCCACCTGGGGTCCAGAGAGGGTGTCCTGAGTGGACAGGGCCTAACTGTCCAGTGTGGCTTCTGGGGTATGGGCAAGAGGGGCACTAACTCCTTTTTAAATAGTTCAGACAACCACTGACTTCCTTTTGGTTTCAGATCTTTTTGATATGGTTCATTTTCAGAGTCTTTATTGAATTTGTTACAATATTGCTTCCATTTTATGTTTTGATTTTTTGACTGCAAGGCATGTGTGATTGTTATCAAGTCCAAGCTTGCTCTGCATGCCTCACAACAGGCCAATAAACCAGAGGCGAGGTGCTGAGGCAAGAAATATGACTTTACTTGGAAAGCCGGCAGACTGAGAAGAGAGCAGACTAACAGCTCAAAGAAACCATCTTGTCAGGGCCTGGTTGCCAGTGTCTTTTATAGAACACAGAGCTGGGAGGTGAGGAAATAAAGTAAAAAGGCCATTAATCTGGCAAATATCTCCTGGAATGGCCAGCCTAGGGAGGAGATGTGTTGCTTTCTCCCTTCCTGTAGCCATCCACAGGTGGACAGGTCCTAAACAAAGCCAGAGGGGCAGGGTTTCCTGAAGTAGGCCATTACGTATGGACAGTATCCCTGTACCAAACGAACCAACAGGAAGCAAAGGTTAAAGTAAAAGATTTAATTTGAAAAAAAAATTTTTTTAACATGGAGTCAGATTTTGTTCTTCCCTGTAACAATTCCCCACTCTCAGTGTCCATTCCACAATCTTATGGAAAATGGGAACCTGATTGTTCTAATTGCTCCACCAGTTGCATCATTTGGGGAGTGCCCACCACTGGTGCCAGTTTTCTGAATGTTGAGATTTATCTTTTGTGGCTCTTTGGAAAGTGTCTACTTCATATGTGTAGACACAAAAATATTTATAATCTAGGTGTTAAGAGTTATGTTTTATTCAGCAAGAATCTTTTAGGGCTTCAAAAATGCAGGCAGCATCTAAAGGTAAGGAATTTTGCACTTTTTATGTATGGGAAGATGCAAGAGTCATCTCGTTGAAATCATCCCCTTTGATACACACCTCACCATCTGGGGCCAGTATCCTGTCTTCTCCTTCCAGACTTTTCTCAGGGATCACCATGGGAGTGGCTGCACTTTGATGGCTGCTGGAATGCAGGTATTCTTTTCCTTCCTGAGTTTCCTCAGGGTTCACCATGAGAAGTGGCTGCACTTTGATTCCTGCTAGAGGGCAGGTATTCTTCTCCTTCCTGAGTTTCCTCAGGGCTTACTGTGGGGAGTGGCTGCAGTCTGATGGCTCCTAGAGAGTAGGAGGGGGAACCTGGATCCCCATTGAGATCATCTCAGCAGAGAGAGCAAGCATGTCCTGTGACTGCAGACAATCTTCCAACATTAGGGGTTCGGAGTTCTGCCTGCAGGATCCACAACCACCAGCTCGGCCACCATGCTCTGCACTCAGTTGCTATGCAGCCCTGAAACCTACACTGCAGGAGGCCCTCTAAATGTGGCGTCCTGTCCAGCAAACTCTCAGTCACACCCTCCAAGCCCAACCCAGGCCCAGCCTCGCTGAGAGGGTCTCAATGGGGACCCAGGTTCCCCCTCCTTCTCTCCCACATTCCCTTCAGTTCTGTGTAATATTAACTGTTTTTACAGCCATCATAATAATGTTGAACACACTGCCATGATGCTGGCAGTCTGGGTCTTCTGTTATCCCACTGAGATTCTGTGAAAACACATCAGATGCTGGGCTGGAAGAGGAGGGGTAGGTCTGGTCTCTGCTGAGTATGGACGTCTACTGGAAGGAGATCACAGCTGCAACCTTGCCTGCTGCTCATTAGCTTTTTGCTGGTCCATGTGCCCGGATAATCAATTGCCCAGATAAACCTGCTCCCTTCTCCCCATGCTCATGCTGGTGACTTGGAATAATTACCAGATAGCTCACCTGAGGAGTCTCCAGGAGCCCCAGGGATGGGGAACCACTCAGGGATAAAGAGGAAATAGGCAGAGGCCTGTATAAAATGATACTGTAAAGCATTTATTCCTAAACACAAGTCAAGTGAAGCTCATGTGTATTCTTCCCTTTTTCTTAGCTTTGAGTATATGGTTTCCCTCTGCACATGATTCTGGCCCATGCAGATGAGGTGAGACTCAGTCCCCAGACCCCCCTACCTGGGGTCACATATTCCCTCGGTCAGGACACCTTGGCTGTGGTCGGTGGGCCTCCAATATGTAAACAAGCCAGGTCCATATGGTCAAAGCTGTGGTTTGTCCAGTAGGCATGTATGGATGTGAGAGCTGGACCATAAAGAAGGCTGAGCACCGAAAAACTGATGCTTTCGAACTGTGGTGTTAGAGAAGATGCTTGAGAGCCCCTTGGACTGCAAGGAGATCAAACCAACCAATCCTAAAGGAAATCAACTGTGAATATTCATTGGACGGACTGATGCTGAAGCTGAAGCTCCAATACTTTGACCATCTGATGGGAAAATCTGACCCATTGAAAAAGACCCTGATGCTGGGAAAGATTGAAGGCAGGAGGAGAAGAGGACAACAGAGGATGAGATGGTGGGATGGCATCACCGACTCGATGGATGTGAGTTTGAGCAAACTCCAGGAGACAGTGGAGGACAGGGAAGCTTGATGTGTTGCAGTCCATGTAGTCACAAATAGTTGGACACACTTAGAGACTGAACAACAACAACCAGGTAGCCTATCTGAGTTGTCTCGATGAGCCCCAGAGGAGATGAACTTGTCAGAGGGAAAGACTAAGAGCCCTACCTCAGCACTGACCCCTGAGAGGGCCATGGAAGCCCACGGTCACCCAGAGAAACCCACCTCAGCTCCAGACCCCAGAAATCTGAGCACTGACATTCAGACACAGGCACAGAGTCTTCCAGGACAGAGGACAGGCCCAGTCTGCACCCAGGTCTCCATGTCCTATTGCACAGAGTACCCAGCCAGGTGTAAATGTCCTCACTGTAGAAGAACTGATTATGTATAAACATAATCAGTGTAGACAGGACTTGGAGAGGTCTGAATCCACCATGTAAACAGAACTTGGCCAGGTTCAAAGTAGCTTAGGGCTGCACTCCTAGGAGGCACAGGTCACACCCCCAGGGTCTCTCATCGTTGAACAGGGGCTCACCTGCGTGTGAGAACTGGGACGTACCTTTCTTGAAGAAATCACCACTGGCTCCACACTTCACCCACATCAGGAAAGGAACAAAAGCTTTGTCACTACACATTTTGGCAGGCAAAACAAAACTGTGACCAGGTTTTGCAACCATGTGGTGGTCAGGGCCCGGGGAAAGCCAGGAACCCAGTGGAGAGCCGCCCAGCGACCTGCGAGGACAGACCGGAAGTGGCCCGGCTGCAGCATTCCGGGCTCCCAGCAGGAGGTGCTCCGAGGGTCGCCCAGGCAGGACAGTCCTGCAGCGTCCGCGGGGAGAGTGGGTCCGTCCATCCTGCTGGTCATTAGGGATGGAGTGCGCTCAGGTACTGCTTCCCCGCAGGGTTGGGGAGTGGGCCTGACACCTCCTAGGCTCCTGGTCAAGTGACTTCATGCCGGGGTTGATGCCCACAGGGCACCATGCTGCATCCAAGCAGAGAATGAGGGCAGATGTGGGGCATAGACGCCATCAGAGCAGAGCACCTGGGGGAGCTCCCACCTGTGCCCGCCTGCCCACCTCGGGCCCCAAGCCCCCACCCCATGACCCATTACCACACACACATACACTCCCATGCCGCACACGTATGAGCTGTGCACCCACACCGTGCACACAAACAGCACATGTCCACCAACAGACGCATACACATGCATAGCACACAAATGGGGAATAAAACGAATACCCTAAAGTGCTCATTCCTAAACACGAGTGAAGCTCACATGCATTCTTCCCTTCTTCTGAGCTTCGATGGTTTCCAAAATAAAAAAGTTTATAAAGTAGTTAGTGGTGAATGACTTTTAGATGATGGGACTTTCTGAAGTTATTCCACAAGTACTACAAGACCTGAGAGATGAACGTAGATATTCCATGTGTCCCTCAACAGAAGAATGGACAAGCAGAACATGGTCCATCCACACAATGAATGTTGTCCAGCCTGAAACAAAGGCAATTCTGACACAGGCTACAGCGTGGATGGACCCTGAAGACATTATGCTCAGTGACATAAGGCAGACATGGAAGAACAAATGATGTTTGAGTCCACTCATACAAGGTCCCTAGAGCAACTGGCTCCATAGACACAGAAAGCACGATGGTGGGTGTCAGGGGCTGAGGGAGGGGAATGGGGACTGAGTGTCTCACGGGGACTGTCTGGGTTTTGCAAGATAGAAGTAGCGACTGAACAACACCGCACACAAGCCTGCACTGCAGCAGCATTTACAACAGCTGAGACATGGAAGTAACCAAAATGTACACGGACAGATGAATGAAGAAATCATATATGCATAGAAGGGATTATGATTCAGCCATGAGAAAATAATGCCATTTGCAGGGATGATCTAGAACTAGAACAATTATAGTAAGTGATGTACTTCAGAAGAAGAAACTGATACCAATGAGTTATTTTATAAAAGTGAAATGCTCACACAGTCAGGAAACAAACATGGTTACAGAAGGAGAGTGGTGGGTGGAAGTGATAAATTAGGAGGTTGGGATTCATTTATCCTCACAAATACATATAGAACATAGAATCAACACGGACCTACTGTAGAAAGGGTGCTGTACTACACAGTCTATAATAATGTCTATGTGAAAAAAACCAAGATGAATCAGAATGTGTATGGGGATAACTGATGAAGAATCTCTCCACCAACAAACACAGCACTGTAAGTCAGCTATCCTCCAAAGGAAGTAAACACTAACTTTAAAAAATAAAAACAAGGATTAATGAGCCACAGGCTTCTGGCATGTGCCAGAAGAATCCATGGACTAGGAGTCACCCTAAGGCTCTGGTTACTGTAGTAACAGGAGTAGGGCATGAAGAAATCCTGTCTCCTTGTGGCCATCTCCTGCAACAGAAACTTTAAAGCTATTGCTTATGCTGCAGTGAAATAAGAAAAAAGTTTTTTCTCTTTGGCCTTTTGATTCCTTCTCTACTTTAGCTGTTCCTTATCTACAGTTTGCATTGATAACTGTTTCCTTCTTTTCAGAAGATTAACCTATTGACTGTTTTGAAACAATGCAAAAAAGAACGAGAACATAGGAACCTTATACCTTTGTGGAAATAAATGTTTTTTGGAGGAAATAGATTGTTGTGAGCTGGAGTGAGGACCTCCACCCGTGGCAAAGGTCATGAGGAAGGAGGCTCAGCATACGCAAAGGCGGGATCGAGCCTCAGGAGTCCCTCTGGAAATTCTCAAGCATCTACCCCATAACCAGAGCCTGCCTACTTTACTACTTTGTGCTCTCACCTACACCTCTGACTTTACGGGGGGCTGTCCCCCACAACCTCTTTTGGAAACAGAGTTAACTTAGAGCTCCAGTTAATAAAAACTCCTGGGCGTGACAAGAGTGTTTCAACCTACAAACTCCTCTGAAGGTTCTCTAGCCTGCCTGACAGGCTTGTCCGGCCACATGTGATTGCTCACAGCCTCCCAACCATGAAAGGCACGAGATGCTTTAAACCTTCTAAAAACAGGTTCTTCAGAGAAGTTAGAAAACTATTAGTATAGTATATGGGGCTGATTAGAAATTGTATTGGTGAAGGATTTTTCATTTGTTGAGCCAATGTTTACTGCTAAGTCTCCACATCCCCTGCCCTTATACACATTAATGAATATATAGAAGAAATAAGTATTAACCTTTGATATTAATCACATTAGACCTTAGGCTAAGCAAATTCTTTCCTGAGAAATAAGTGTCCTGGTTGACTGACCGCTGTCACAAGGAGAGGGTCATAAATTGTCAGCAGGCCCCCTGGCCAGAAGATGATGTAACACCCCTAAGACCTCTGTATACATTTGTATGAAGCACCTGACTTTGATAAAAGTCAGGACTGCTGACCCCACATGACTTTTGCATAACATCTCAGTGTATAAAAGTAGACCATGGAAAATAAAGAATTGGGATCAGTTTCTCGAAATACTGGTCTCCCCATGTCGCTCTCTCTCTCAAACTCTGGCTGAGTCTCCATCTGGAGCGTGGAACCCACCAAGCTTACTAATTTTGCCTGGGCTTCTAAGATCCGACCAGGGAGGCCTCAGTGTCTCCTCTCCTTCGGGAGAACGGAAGGATACCTGCGGCCTACGTAAGTGGTACAAACTTCTTGTTTTGAAGTTTTATTGGTCTCCTGCGTAAACCAAGCTACTCAGCCTCTTTTCTCCACTGAATTTTCCTACTGAGCTATCCTCATTCTATTACTCTTTACATCTCTAATTAATATCTAATTGAAGCTATTGTATCCTGATCCTCGCTGATGCTGTCCCCGCTTCAAACTCCCTGGATCAGCTGGGGCTGGACCTCAGCAACAGACGACTTTAATCCCCAAGCTGGAAGAGGAGAGAACACAGTAGACTTGTGTCTCAAGAACTGTGTCTCCCCTAATGGGGAATCAAGGGGATCACACAGTTGGGGCTCTTCATCAGAGGTTGGAAATAAAGAGCAAACATATAAGGATCCTGTATTCTTTCTTTTTGCATTGTTTCAAAACAGTCAACAGGCTGGCATCAGGGAGCCCAGTAACTTGGGTCCAGCAGGCAGTCGCAGGAGTTGGGGCCATTGTCTTTTGTAAATTGCATTGAGGCGTTCTTTCTGTAATGCAAAAAAGAGAAAAACTATAAGGAGAGGTTTGCAGAGAGTACCATAAAGTTAAGCATCAGGATGTGACTAGCATAAAATTAAAAGATAATAGATGTGAAATATGGCTCATGCAGAGTTAGATGGCGATAGGTGTGGGATATCCCTAGAGAAGAGCATGGAAACCCACTCCAGTATTCTTGCCTGGAGAATTTCATGGACCGAAGAGTCTGGTGAGCTACAGTCCAGGGGATCACAAAGAATCAGACACAACTGAGTGACTAACACACACACACACATAGGTGCAGGATGTAGCTTACATAACGGGTTAGTCTTCTGAAAAGAAGGAGACTTAATTATCGATGCAGGTGTCGATCAGGAACAGTTAAAGTAGAAAAGGACTGAAAAGACAAAAGAGGAAAAAGTATTTCTTATTTCACTACAACACTCATGAACACTTCATATTCACGAGGACTACTGGGCTCTGAATGATGCCGGCACTTTGGAAGTTTCCATGGGTAACTAACTGAAAACAAAAACTGGGTAGACTGTGAAGAAGAAAATTTCCACAGTCAATTCCACACACGCTAGTTAAAATCAAAGCCCATGAAAACGTGCTGCACATCAGGAACTGTTAGAGACGTGCAAATCAAAACCACGGCGAGGGAACACTGCAGCTGTTTGAAAGGCCATCCTCAGTCTACAAAGGAACACGGTGGAGAAGACTTGGAGGAAAAGAGAACACTCACGGGGCTGATGAGATGTAAACGCTGAGAATCACTGTGGAGAGGAGTATGGAACTGCCTTTGTTAATTTTTAGTAAGACAAACATTGATTCCAGCCCAGATCACAGTGGGACGTGCTCAGCGTCCCTGCTCAGCGTTCCCTCATCGTCAGCACCAACAAGGGAAGACGGTGCTGAACAGCAGCCCCGCCCGAAGCAGCAGACAGCCTCGGTGAGAGACACGCAGCCAGGTCTCTGCCTCGTCGGGCGGTTAACGAGGCTCCCCCTCACAGCAAAGGGCTCCTTAACTCCAAATTCATTTTGCACAGAGAGGAGGAAAGAATCAGACATAAACTATAAACTAAATCAAGTATCTTTGTTTTTAAATATAAAAAGTGAAGGGTAAAAGCAGTAAAAATTACACTTCAAGTGAATAAATTACAAACCAAATCAACTATACATCCTGACATATAAAACAGAGGAGGAGGATGGAAGCCACGCGAACTACTGTGAGTGAGCGGCCCTTGACTGTGTGAGTACCACCCGGGGTCTCCAGCCGTCTCTGCCGCCGGCGTCCGTGACACCGGGTGGAGCCTTCTTTGGCTCCGGGCGCGGAGAGAACCCAAGTGTATGCCGTCAGGCGCCTCTTCTGCCAGGCTCCACGCAGAAGGTTCAGCCTGAGCCGTATTCTTCATGCTCTTCTCCTGCAGGTTAATGGTGGTAAAATGAGGCGAAGGAAGTGCCTAGAATGTGGCCACTTCCCCTTTCTGCAGCTGTTTTACTTTCTTCTCCTTCTGTAAGTGACTTTTTTGTATCAAAACAGAAAGGGAGCATTTCCACGGTTCTCACCGGGATTTTGGACTTCAAAGATCCTCCGTCATGGGCGATTGTTGGGTTCTTATCATTACTGGCTGCTCCCCAACCTCATCTTCTTGGGTGGGTTTGGGTTCTCTTCTTCCAAACAAAAGCAGGAGTCCTGGGGACAGTGAGTGGAATTTCTTTCTTATTGGGAACACCCACAACACCTAACAAGATTTGGGCAAGGCTTTGCATAAATTTAAAGTGTTTATCCTCCAATACACTCTTTGCTTCTCGCTGTTTGATTCTTTTCTCCATTTCAAAATCAAAGCCAATAGGCGGCTTCTCTAGCAGTTTCTTAGGGAAAATGCGCCCACTGTAAAGAATTCCAGAATCCAATTTCCATGCTTTAAATTTGTTGAGCCCTGCTTCTACAGGATTACATTTCTTGGGTTTCCACTTGTTTCAAACACCTCCACCATCTCTTGCTGCATTTTTATTCTCTTTTCTGACTCTTGCTTCTCACTACTTTTTAGGATCTTCTGTATATGGGAAGAAAAACCTGGAAAGAATAGATATGTGTTTATGCATGGCTGAATTAAGTTCCTGTACACCTTATACAAACACAGCATTGGCCATCAACTCTGTTCCAATATAAGATCAAAATGAAATTGCACAGAAAGAAAAAGAAAAAGGGGCATGAAAAATGCTGCCGCCTTGTGGCCGTTTTTCATAACAACAACGTCAAAAGCTGTGCTGATGGACACTTAATATTCAGAGGGCCCATGGGGTTGTGAGTAAACAACAACCGGCTTCAAGAAATGTTCTAGGAGTGTTTATCAAAACACAGGGCAGACGTTCAAGAGTCAATTGCAAGAGGTTTCACACTCATACTCTTAAAAAAAAAATCACAGTAAATGATGTCAATCTTGCTAAATATTAGAGAAATCCAAATCAAAACTACAATGAGGTATCACCTCACACCAGTCAGAATGGCCATTGCCAAACGCTCTACAAAGAACCAAGGCTGGAGCGGGTGTGGAGAAATGAGAACCCTCCTCCACTGATGCTGGAATGTCAACTGGGAAC
Organism: Bos javanicus; assembly: GCF_032452875.1. Classification (NCBI taxonomy): domain Eukaryota; kingdom Metazoa; phylum Chordata; class Mammalia; order Artiodactyla; family Bovidae; genus Bos; species Bos javanicus. Next base: position 113,558,665 of record NC_083875.1, on the reverse strand, counting down.
AGTCACTATGGAGAGAACATGCGTGCTAAGTCACTTTGGTCATGTACAACTCTTTTCGACCCCACGGACTGTAACCTGCAAGGCTCCTCTGTCCATGGGATTCTCCAGGCAGGAATACTGTAGTGGGTTGCTGTGTCCCCCTCCAGGGGATCTTCCCAACCCAGGGATTGAACCCGCGTCTTTTATGTTTCCTGTGTTGGCAGATGGGTTCTTTACCACTAATGCCACCTGGGAAACCCATGAAGACAATGTGAAGGTTCCTTAAACAATGAAAATGGGAACTAAGTCACAATATTCTTGTCGACTTAAAAAAGATGCACAACCTAAAAGTTGAGAGTTATGTTTTATTCGGTGGGAATTTTTAGGACTGCAAGCCCAGGAGACACCATCTCAAGCAACCCTGAAAGAACTGCTCCCAGGAGGTGAAGGGAGGAGCCAGGTCACACAGAGCTCTGTAACAAAGTGCAGGCAGTCTGAACATCAAAAGACTATTGTTAAAGAAAACCAGATATCCTGAGTCGAGGGATTTAGTGACCTGCCTCTTGAGAAACCTGTATGCAGGTCAGGAAGCAACAGTTAGAACTGGACATGGAACAACAGACTGGTTCCAAATAGGAAAAGGAGTACGTCAAGGCTGTATATTGTCACCCTGCTTATTTAACTTCTATGCAGAGTACATCATGAGAAACGCTGGGCTGGAAGAAGCACAAGCTGGAATCAAGATTGTTGGGAGAAATATCAATAACCTCAGATATGCAGAGGACACCACCCTTATGGCAGACAGTGAAGAGGAACTAAAAAGCCTCTTGATGAAAGTGAAAGACGAGAGTGAAAAAGTTGGCTTAAAGCTAAACATTCAGAAAATGAAGATCATGGCATCTGGTCCCATCACTTCATGGGAAATAGATGGGGAAACAGTGGAAACAGTGTCAGACTTTATTTTGGGGGCTCCAAAATCACTGCAGATGGTGATTGCAGCCATGAAATTAAAAGACGCTTACTCCTTGGAAGGAAAGGTATGACCAACCTAGATAGCATATTCTAAACAGAGACATTACTTTGCCAACAAAGGTCCCTCTAGTCAAGGCTATGGTTTTTCCATGGTCATGTATGGATGTGAGAGTTGGACTGTGAAGAAAGCTGAGTGCCGAAGAATTGGTGCTTTTGAACTGTGGTGTTGGAGAAGACTCTTGAGAGTCCCTTGGACTGCAAGGAGATCCAACCAGTCCATTCTAAAGATCAGTCCCGGGTGTTCATTGGAAGGACTGATGCTGAAGCTGAAACTCCAATACTTTGGCCACCTCACGCAAAGAGTTGACTCATTGGAAAAGACTCTGATGCTGGGAGGGATTGGGGGCAGGAGGAGAAGGGGACAACGAAGGATAAGATGGCATCACCGACTCAGTGGACATGAGTTGGAGTGAACTCCAGGAGTTGGTGATGGACAGGGAGGCCTGGCGTCCTGCAATTCATGGGGTTGCAAAGAGTCGGACACGACTGAGCAGCTGAACCAAACTGAACTGAACTGATGGGATGAAGATGACGCCTAACCGCCTCCACATACTCTGTGAGGTCGAATGGTCCCCTGTGGGAGTAGGATGGCCGCCAAGGACACCATGAACTTAAAAACAGTGGAGACAGTCTATACAGTAGTCACAGGACAGCCAGGACACCCAGATCAATATCCATATACTGACTCATGGCTAGGGTTAGCTCAAGACCCTCCTACTTGGACAAGGTTCTGTATCCAGAAGGGAAAGGGGGAAATATTAACGGCAAAAAAATTGACTGATGATAAAAAAGGAAATTCTACAGGATTTGGATGGAGATGACCTGCCCCCTCCCCAATACTGGATAATGACACACCTGCCTGCCAGTGCTCCACCAGGACCGGAGGCCTAACACCTGATCCAGGGCTGGGTGAAGTTCCTGAAGCAGCCGCTGCTCCTCTGCCAACTCTCCTGGAGATCGTAGAGTTGCCGTTTCGGCAGGCTCCGATCCCAGCGATGGAGACCTCTGGTCAACGCCCCCAGAATGCCACCTCTGCTGGACCTCCTGGATTGTATCCACCTCTCCCGGTGAGTACTAATGGGGAGGGGAAAGAAAACACAGAAATTAGAGGCTTCGTGCCACCAAGGAGCAAGGGGAAAGAACCCCAATACAGATGCCCCTCAGAGAGCTACAGCAGCCTCTGGTTCAGGACGCATGTGGGCACTACCATCGGCCCTCTGTAGCCTAGTATTACCAGCCATTTTCCTCTACGGCCATATTAAACTGGCAGAGACACGCTCCACTGTACTCGGGGGAGCCACAAGCCATGATTAGGCTAATAGAGACTATTTTTCAAACCCACTGCCCTATATAGGATGACATAATCCAACTACTAGTCTCCCTTTTCAGCACTGAGGAAAGACACAGGATCCTAACTGAGGCCAGAAAATGGTTAAGAGAAATGGCACCTGAGGGGACTGCAAACCCGCAGTGGTGGGCAGAGCCAGCCACCCCCGATACGAGGGAGGCCCAACTGGGACTGTAACACAGAAGAAGGGAGTGGCCACCTGGAGAGATATCATGTGGCTATTTTACAAGGTCTCAAGAGGGGGGCCCAAAAACCTACGAGTATGGCAAAACTCTCCGAAGTGATTCAAAGGGAACGCTAATCACCCTCTGAGTTCTACGAAAGACTGTGCAAGGCCTGTAGACTTTATACGCCAATAGATCCAGAGGCTGCTGGGTCTTAGATGGTGATAAATGCAGTCTTTGTGTCTCAAGCCTACTCAGAAAATGTCAGATGAGGGAGGGGAGCACCAAGTGACTCATGAACTTCTATACATCCCTGAATGCCCAGAACCTTTGCTGGGAAGAGACTTGCTGTCTAAATTGGGGGCAAAAGTGACCTTTCCCTCCCATGAAAGGCCCACTCTTCAAGTGGGCTCAACCACCCATTTACTCTTCCTCTCGGTAACCCCTCAAGATGAATGGAGGTTGCATGGTCTCCTGGAAGGGCTAAACATTCGAGACAGAGAGAGAGTTAATGCAACAATTCCCTGAGGTCTGGGCAGAAAACAACACCCCCAGGCTTGCAAAACAAGTCCCAGTGGTAACAGAACTCAAACCCAGTACAATTACATCAGGCCCGCCCTGGGCCTACCAGACCTTGCTAAGCCACTTACTCTTTACATGACTGAAAACAACAAGGTGGCTATGGGAGTGTCGTCCCAGGCTATGGGGACATGGGACAGACCCGTGGCTTCTCTCCCGAAACGGCTGAACAACGTTGCCACGGGGTGGCTGGGATGCTTACGGGCAGTTGCCGTGGTTGCCTTACTGGTCCGCGAGGCAACTAAGCTGACTTTGGGCCAAGATTTGATCATAAAAGTCCCACATGAGGTCAACACTCCCCTGCGAGGGGACCCCCATAAATGGCTGTCAACATCCCAGATTACTCAATACCAGGGACTGTTATGTGAGAACCTTCAGGTTACTATTCAGCCTTGTCAGGCCCTGAATCCAGCCACCCTCCTTCCTGTGGGAGAAGGTGGGCCCTCACATGATTACAAGGAAATCCTAGAAGTTTATGCCAGCAGACCTGACTTGACCAAAATATGACTCTCTGGCATAAAGATTATTTCAGTCTAATGTTTTTTAAAAAAAGGAATCTTGGAAAACTAAATAGTAATTGTCCTTTTGAGAAGGACATTTACAATAGAGAATTCTCCATATTTAAGGGCTGTCCCTTTTCCCACCAGAAATAAGCAGATGATTAAATCTCAAGTAACTCTTATCAATGGACAAGTCCTCACTTCAATCTGCAAACACCCATACCCTTCTTTACTGTGTTTTGCATGATAGCCTGCCATAACTGGCTTCACCCTCCCCCGCCCCAAGGTCTTTTGTTTGTGTCTGAAGATGGCATTTAAGGTGATGGCTTTGGACACTTAAGGGAGTGACTCAGTTTTCTTGGCTAACTTCCATATATACAAGAGGTATTCATGCTATTAAACTTCTGTTTTTCTCCTGGTAATCTGTCTTTTTTTGTCTTTTACAGGGAAAGTTTCAACTAACCACCTAGGTTAGAGGAAAATTGTTTTTCCTCCCATACACATGCAGTGAATACTGCTCAGCAATAGAAAGGAATGAGCCATCAACCATGGGGAAAAAAAGAATAAATCTTATCTGACATATTGTTGCAGAAACCAGTACTCAAAAAACCAAGCACCACACTTACAGAGTTGGAGAACTCAGGTTTATTATGCTGGCAGGCCCCGAGGAGTTAACACTCCAAGCTCTGAGCCCCGAACAAAAGGGTTACAGAGTTTTTATAGACAGACTATAGTAGGCAACACTAGCTGTTAATAGGCTGGTTTAAACTAAGGGGTTTCTCGTGCGTGAGAATAGCAATCAAGATGGGGAGGGGGATGCCTGACCTGGACAGGCATGATTAAGCAGGTTTACAGGGGCTGCTGCTGCTGCTGCTAAGTCGCTTCAGTCGTGTCTGACTCTGTGCAACCCCATAGACGGCAGCGCACCAGGCTCCGCCGTCCCTGGGCTAGGCCATTGCAAAGAGCAGGACAAGGCTGAGTGAGATAAGCTCCGGTTCCTAGTATTGTAAGTCCCCGCTTTCTGAGACTGCGTGACCTACGTGATCCAGGCTTTGCAAGAAGCAAGCTGAGTTACGAGGCAGAAGGAGCAGGGGGTTATGTAAAATCTTAACTTTTCCTCTTCAACTGTAGGATGGAAAGCCTGTCCCTGTGTTTTTGTCTGAGCCCACGGATTTGTGTGGCCCGAGGCATAAACAAAATCTACTCACATTGAGCTATTTCGGATGCAGCAGTGGAATGCACACTGTGACGCTGCATGGAACTGTAGTAGTGTGGTGGGGAGAGAGCCAGCCCTGACTCCATGTCGGAAGCTGTTTCCGTGACTTGTGACTGGCTTTTTTTGTTTTTATTATTATAATCACGCTCAGTGGCTTGCCGGGAGGACCCTGCCCCTCTGCTTGACTGTGAACTAAAGCGCCTTTGTTCAGCTCACGGAGGAAGTTTGTCCCTACCCACACCCCTTCCAAGGCTGCACATTCCGTGGGAGATGTTTTGCAAGACTGAAGGCCCTTTCCCTTTACTTCCCCCCTGCCTCTCCCTCTCTATGCTGCATTTGACTTTAGTTCCTCATTGCTTCTTTCTCTCTGGTTTATAAAAGAACCCGGCATCCAGACCCCAATAAGGCGGTTATTTTGAGGTGCTAACCTGCCATCTTCTTGGTCTGCTGGCTCCCCAGTTAACGTTTCTTCTTTGTCTCAACACCTCGTCTCTCGGATTCATTGGCCTATTGTGCAGCCAGCGGAGTGTGCTTGGACTCAGAATAATAGAAACACACATAGAGTAGCCTCAGTGTAAGGGATGGGGCAAAAGGTGCTGACTCAACTTTGAAGATTAACAGAATGTGTAGACTAAAGGCAAAATGGATCTTTCATAAACAGTGGGCTTATTTTATAGGGTTCTTTCCAGGCTGCAGTAGCTAAGAAAGCTGAAACTTCTGCACGTGTCTTTTGGAATGGAGCAAGGCAAAGATAAATGGCAGATGGTGGGAGGCAGGCTCCTCACCGTGGGGTGAGAAGTCGCAGACAAGCAGGGGGATGGCCTCTGTCCTCGTGACCCTGGATCTGGGCTTCCTGGAAGGACGACGTGGGGAGCTGACTGGCCGGGGAAATGCACAGATCTCTGCACTGGGAAGGCCCTGCACACGTAGGAACCTCGGCCCATCTTTCCCCTATACCTGCTGGAAACACTCAGCCCTCCAGGGTCTGTGAGGTGCAGATTTTTAGACGTTCTTACCCCAGGCAGGCACAGGAGTGTGAGGGTCTTGCTTACCCCTAAGCTGTCCCAGAAGCCAGGTCCGGGAGGCTGGAGCCAGAATGCGGGTGCCTGGGCCTCCGACCAGCAGCTGGTGGAAACGAGGAGCCAGTCCTGAGGGCAGGAGCTCCCTGGTGATGGCTGTGAGCCCGGTGCCCTGATGGGACTCCTCCCTACTGGGGACACAGGCGGGCCCTGCAGTGGCTCTGTTTCCACCTGGGACCCTTTGACGAAGCCACAGCACCACAGAGCTCTGAAGTCTCCTGACGGTGTCCCTAATTCTGACACAGTAGTTTTACAAAGGAATAAGAAAGTGAAGTTGAGCTCCTGACAGCCACTCCTTTGGGCTCTGAGTTGGTTCCAGCAGGACTGCAGTCATTGCACATGGTCTGCTGTAACCCCTGCCCCCTCCTGGCCTTTCCTCTTCCTGTGATGATTCCAGCGACATTTCCAGCCTGGACCCCTCTCCCAGGCCAGATGCACTGGCCCAACCACTGCATCCGCATCTCATCTTGGGGGCTAACAGGCCCCTCAGAGGGCTGAGATCCTGCTGCTCCCCACGCCCAGAAGGGGTCCCACCCTCTCCTGTTGCTGAGCCCCACCCAGGCCTTCCCAGGCTCCCACTTTCTTGTGCTCCAGTAACTGTCAGATCCTCCCGCAGAGCCTATGGCCAGTCCCCATGCTAATTCCCCTCTACCCCCACAGCCCTGGCCCAAGCCCAATCCCTCCAGCAGGCCCCAACCAAGCTCCCCCAGGGGGCCTCTCACACCCCAACTCAACGTTTTCTTCCTGCAGCATAAACGAGATCATGACTCTCTCCCTGCTGTGATTCCCCCCAAGGTTTGCCCCTTTGGCTGGGGTGTCTGGTGGGAGAGGCATTTGCCAGGACCCTGAGAGTTCCTGGTATCCCCACTAGGCTGCTGGCTCCTGGTTTCCCAGACACTGAGCACCCCAGAAGGACAGGGACACAGTACCGCACCCCAGAACTGCTCCTCACAATGACAAGGACACAGCACCGCACCCCAGAACCTCTCCTCAGGAGGAAAAGGGACACAGCACCCCAGAATTGTTCCTCAGAATGACAAGGGACACAGCACCCCAGAACCACTCCTCAGGGGGACAAGGGAAAAGCACCCCAGAACTGCTCCTCAGCAGGACAAGGGACACAGCACCCCAGAACCGCTCCTCAGGGGGACAAAGGACACAGAACCCCAGAACCGCTCCTCAGCGGGACAAGGACAGAGCACCGCACCCCAGAACCGCTCCTCAGAATGACAAGGGACACAACACCCCAGAACCGATCCTCAGCAGGACAAGGCCACAGCACCCCAGAACCGCTCCTCAGGGGGACAAGGGAAAAGCACCCCAGAACCGCTCCTCAGCGGGACAAGGGACACAGCACCCCAGAACCACTCCACAGGGGGACAAAGGCCACAGCACCCCAGAACCGCTCCTCAGGAGGACAAGGACAGAGCACTGCACCCCAGAACCGCTCCTCAGGAGGGCAAGGACACAGAACCCCAGAACCGCTCCTCGGGGGGACAAGGGACACAGCACCCCAGAACCGCCCCGCAGAAGGGCTGGAGATGCTGCTGCCTGGCCAAGGAGAGCTGAGAAGGGCTGCGCAGCTGGGACGCAAGCGTGGCGGGCGCGGCCCCTCCCTCGGCCGTCACGTCACCCCCGGGGGACTTGAGGGAAGGAGGGACTGAGGTCGTGTCAGTTCGTTCCGAAGCAGGACATTACGGCTCAGTCATGTCCCCCTACATTCACGTTCTGAACCCCCGGGACACCAGGATATGGCTAAATTTGGAGATAGGGTTTTTAAAGAGGTGACCAAGGTAACATGCTGTCACTAAACATTGGAAAGTGGAAAAGAAAGTGAAGTAGCTCAGTCGTGTCTGACTCTTTGCGACGCCATGGGCTGTAGCCTGCCAGGCTCCTCTGTCCATGGGATTTTCCAGGCAATAGTACTGGAGTGGGGTGCCATTTCCTTCTCCAGGGATCTTCCCGACCCAGGGATTGAACCCAGGTCTTCCACACAGCAGGCGGGTTCTTTACCAGCTGAGCCACGAGGAAAGCCCAAATACACAGGTCAACTTCTCACACACCTGAACAGTTGGTGGTTGTTCAGTCGCTCAGTGTGTCCAGCTCTTTGCGACCCCGTGGACCGCGGCACACCAGGCTTCCCTGTCCTTCACCATCTCCAGGGGCTTACTCAAACTCATGTCCATTGAGTCGGTGATGCCATCCACCCGGACACCTACATAATTTTAAAGAGTAAAGATGCAGTTGGCTCGGTAATTGACCAAGAGGGCTCCAGGGCAGGGTGAACCTGGATGAACACGGCTTTCCCTAAGGCTCTGCTCGCCCTGGAAACCAGAGATGGGCATGAAGTGCTGCCCCTTGTGGCCATTCCCCATAGCAACAACTTTAAAACCAGGGCTGCTGGGCTCAAAATTCACGAGGTCTGTGAGGCTGTATATGACACCTGCCATCAAACAAGGTCGCTGTGTAAATCATTGGAAAATAATTTAAAACAAGGCACACATTCAATAAACCAATTTCAACTGGTAAATTGTACTTATACTGTATAAGATCAAAAAAGGACCTGCACAGATGCTCCACCTCACTAAATATTAAATGCATGGAAATCAAAACTACCATGACGAATCACCTAAAACTGGTCGGGACGGACAACATCAAAAAGATATACTAGGAATAAGTCCTACGGAGGGCGCAGGGAAAACAGAATTGCCTTCACTCTTTATTGGGATGTTAATTGGTACAGGAACTATGGAAAACTGCATAGAGGTTCCTTAAAAAAGTCTAAGCGTAGTGAAACTGCAAGATCTGGCAGTCCCACTCCTGGACTTAGATCCAGAGAAAATCAGAATTGGAAATGACACATGCACTGCTGTTTTCAGGGCAGCATGATTTACAATACACAAGACACTGGAATCAACCAAATTCAATCAACCAACCAACCAAATTTGGAACTAAGTTCCAAACAGTTCACAGATCTAAATGTAACGTCAGATACTATAAACCTCTCGAGTCCATTGACCAAAACATGAACACCTAGTGATACCCCTCTTCACTGGAACCCTACTAAGTTATAAAAGAGAACAGAATAATGCCAATGACCCCAGCATGGATGGACCAAATGATTATCATACTAAGGGAAGTAAGTCAGAGAGAGAAAGACGAATACCCTCAGATATCACTGACAGGTGTATTCTATCAGTTCACACAAATGAACTAATTGACACAACAGAAACAGACTCACACACTTACAAACCCAACTTATGACACGACTCAGTGACTGAACCACAACAGCATGAAAAGCTGTGCTACGGACACAATATTCACAAGGCCTGTGGGGCTACAAGTGAAAAATACCCGATTTCAAGAAATATCCCAGGACTGGTCATTGAAAAAGAATGCAAAACTTGGAAGACCTTCAGGAAGCCAATTTCAAGAGAAAAGTTTATATTACACTTTTGTAAAAAAGTCACAGGAAAAGATGTCAACATCACTAAATATTAGAGAAACGCAAATTGAAAGTACAACAAGGTATCGCCTCACACCAGTCAGAAGGGCCACTGTCAAAAACTCTACAAACATTAAATCCTGTAGAGGGTGTGATGAAAAGGGAACCCTCTTCTGCAGATGCTGGAAATACAAATTGGAAACAGCCACTATTGAGGATGGGATGCAGGCTCCTTAAGCAAGGGAAACGAGAATGAGATTAGAATATTCCCTACGACCATGCACAAAGCTAAGTTCCAAACAGTTCACAGGTCTAAATGTAACGTCAGATACTATAAGCCTCTTGAGGTGTATATAGGCAGATCATGCTTTGACATAAATCACAGAAGGTTCTTTTTGCATCCACTTCTTAGAATAATTAAAAAACTAAAATAAACAAATGGGACCTAATTAACTTTCAAAGCCTTGGCAGAGCAAATGAAACCTAAAACAGAAGAAAAAGACCACCCTCAGGATGGGAAAAATATTTGCAAAGGAGAATATCACAACAAACTCATGCAAGCAGCTTGCACAGCTCAATATATATATATATATATATATATATATATATATATATATATATATATATAAACACACAGCAAAAAATGGGCCAATGACCTAACTGGACATTTCTCCAAAGAAGGCATAGAGAAGATCATTCATCAGATGAGAAGATGCTCAGCATAACCCATTATTCTATAAATAGGTAACTCAAAAGTCCAATGAGGTATCAACTCACACCAGTCAAAATGTCCATTTAAAAAAATCTGCGACAATAAATGCTGGAGAGTGTGTGGAGAGCAGGTAACCCTCCTGCAGTGTTTTTTGGGAATGCAAACTGATACATCAACTAGAAGGAAAAGTATGGAGTTTCTCTTAAAACCTCAACAGAATCACCATAGGACCCTGAAATCCCACATCTGGGCATAGATTTGGAGATAAAACAAAATCTTGAAAGACACCTGAACCTCTATGATCCCAGTTGCCCTAGGTACCATAGCTAAGACAAGGAAGCAACCTACGTGTAAAAGGACAGATGAATGCACGAAGAAGATGGGGTACTTGTACAGTAATACAATATTACTCAGCCACAAAGAAGGATGAAATAACGCCATTTCCAGTCACAGGAAAGAAAGTAGAGGCGATCAAATGACATAAAGTAAGGAAGACAGTGAAAGACTAGTATCATACGATGGCACTTTCAGTTCAGTCGCTCAGTCGTGTCCGACTCTTTGCAACCCCATGAACTGCAGCACGCCAGGCCTCCCTGTCCATCACCAACTCCCGGAGTTCACTCAGACTTACGTCCATAGAGTCAGTGATGCCATCCAGCCATCTCATCCTCTGTCGTCCCCTTCTCCTGCCCCCAATCCCTCCCAGCATTAAGGTCTTTTCCAATGAGTCAACTCTTCGCATGAGGTGGCCAAAGTATTGGAGTTTCAGCTTCAGCATCATTCCTTCCAAAGAACACCCAGGACTGATCTCCTTTAGGATGGACTTTTCGGACCTCCTTGCAGTCCAAGGGACTCTCAAGAGTCTTTGAAAGACTAGTATCATATGATATCACTTTCAGGTAGAATCTAATAATGGATACAAAATGAATGTCTTTACCCAACAATGACAGACTCACAGACCTAGGAAAGAACCTTATGATTACCAAAAGAGAAAGGTGAGGGGCCAGAGGAAGAACTGGCTCATATTAACATATGCACCCTGCTACTTATATAATAATCCACAGACAGACTGTATGGCACAAGGAAGCTACTCGACCCTCTGTAATAAGCTATATGGGAACAGGACCAGTAAAGGACCGTATGTCTGTCTTTGTATAACTGAATCAAGTTGCTGTATATAGGAAAGGAAAAAAAAAAAAAAACCACAACATTGTAACTCACCTACATACTCCAATTCAAATGATACTTGAAAACAAACAAACAAACAAAAAAGCCTACTCCAGTCCCCTTTAGCACTGACTACCTGAGCTGCTGTCAGATCTCTGGAGCCTGAGCAGGCTGGGGCCGAGGCTGGGAAGCCCTATGTCCGAGGGAGTGGAGGAGAGTATCCCGGCCCGCGTGGCCAGCCATCCGCTCATGGACGGGAGCGCCTGCGATCTCTTCACGGGCCCGCGGCCTCCGGGTCCTGCAGAGGAAGCGAGCTCACTGCGCCCCGCGGACGGTGCAGCCTCTGTGCTGGGAGAGCTCTAGGAGTCCCCGGGGCTCCCGCCTCCGCCTCCTTTCTTAGGGTCCCCCCACCTACGGTGACAGCACACTGCGCAGAGGATGGTTTCAAGAACTGAGATGTGTCTCAGGAATAAACTGTAAGGGGGAAGAAGTCATGAGACACAAACAAGCCCTTGGTAATTCCTCCCGCACTTTCCGCTCTGACAATCCGGGAACAGAATTTTCCCTAAGGCCCCGGTCGCCTGAGTGAACCAGAGCCGAACATGAAGAAATGCTGCCGCCTTGTGGCAGCTTCCAGAACAACAACTTTAATCTTGGTTGTTCGGTCGACCCCATGGACTGCAGCACGCCAGGCTTCCTGGTCCTTCATTGTCTCCCCGAGTTTGCTCAAACTCATGTCCATCGAGTCGGTGATGCCATGAAACCATCTTTTCCTCCATCACTCTCTTCTCTTCCCACCTTCAATCTTTCCCAGCATCAGGGTCTTTTCCAATGAGTCTGTTCTTCACATCAAGTGGCCAAAGTATTGGAGTTTCAGCAACAGTCCTTCCAATGAATATTCAGGACTGATTTCCTTTAGGATGGACTGGTTGGATCTCCTTGCAGTCCAAGGGACTCTCAAGAGTCTTCTTCAACACCACAGTTCAAAAGCATCAGTTCTTCAGTGCGCAGCCTTCTTTATGGTCTAACTCTCGAAAAACCATAGCTTTGACTATATGCACCTTTGTCAACAAAGTGAAGTCTCTGCTTTTCAACACACCGTCTAGGTTTGTCAGAGCCTTCCTTCCTGGGAGCAAGTGTCTTTTCATTTCGTGGCCGCAGTCACCGTGCACCCTCCCCCATTACTACGCCTGGCATTAGCCTGGTGGGTTAGCCTGGCTATGGTCCATGGGGTCACAAAGAGTTGGACAGGACTGAGTAACTAAGCACACAGTGCAAGTTAGACATATGCAACAGCGTTTCCTTTTGACTCTGTTGTATGGTTCTGAAAGCACTCTGATAAACCAGAATATAGGTGTAGGATGTAAGAGTACAATAGGACCTGGTATGAAGACTTGGAAAACTAATCTAGTTGGGAAATACTTTGATCTGGCTAAATTCCTATTGATAGTGGTCAGCTACATCACAGAAGGTGACACACTGCTCTGGTTTGCCCAAGACTATCCCTGCTGCTGCTGCTGCTAAGTCACTTCAGTCGTGTCTGACTCTGTGCGACCCCATAGACGGCAGCCCACCAGGCTCCCCCGTCCCTGGGATTCTCCAGACAAGAACACTGGAATGGGTTGCCATTTCCTTCTCCAATGCATGAAAGTAAAAAGTGAAAGTGAAGTCACTCAGTCGTGTCCGACTCTTTGGGACCCCATGGACTGCAGCCTACCAGGCTCCTCCATCCATGGGATTTTCCAGGCAAGAGTATTAGAGTGGGGTGCCATTGCCTTCTCCAAAGACTATCCCAAATATTTGAGATATTGGCCATCCGGAAAGGTACAGTCATTCTCAGAGCACTGTGTAATTAGTTGAAATGTCTCTTATGTCTATATAATTAATAAATTATCCTCCTATCTCTTTTTTTTTGGCCATTGACTTATTGAAGAAGCTGTGTTTATTTTTCTGATTTATCTTCACAGTTTATAACAGAATTCTACAAAGAGAGAAAAAGGAAAACAGAAGGAAGAAAATATAAATGAAATCTAAAATAGTGTTGCTTCTTTGGAATACAGTCTGGCAGTTTCTCAAAAAGTCAAGCATGGAATTAACATTTGAGCCACCCATCCTGCTTCTATGTGTATACCCAAGGAAGTTGAAAACACATGTGCACGCAAAATCTTGTACAGAAATGTGCATGGCAGTATTAGCCATAATATTCCAAAATAAGAACCCAAACGCCTATCAGTTGATAAATGCATAAGTAATATGTGCTATATCCACATATACGTCCATATATATAATCATTCCGCTGTAAAAAGGTATAAAGGATGGATCCATGCTATCAGACAGCTGAACTCTGAAAACAGTGGAAGAAGTGAAAGAAGCCAGACACCAAAAGCCACGTGGTGCCTGGTGTGCTGTTGGTCACAGCCCTAAGATAAGAGGGCTTTTAAAAAAGATAATTCATACATCTGCCAACAAACATGATGCAAAGGTTAGAACCTCCTACTGTTTCTTCTGTTGAGACCATCACAATGTGTTTTAGCACCATGACTGTAAAATAGCCAGTTACATAGTCAGCAGCGCAAAGGGCTTTGTTTCTTTTCTTTGTGGACTTGGGAATATAATGTGTCTACTCACCAAGGCAGGTGGTTCTATAGCAGCAGCACATGTCTGGGTTTCAGGTCCACAGCGGCTGAGTCTCCTCACTGCCGGGGCCGCTGCCAACCTGTACCAACCGAAGCTTCACCCAACGTCTTTAACTTCTGAGCACATCTCTCCCCTGGTTGCAGGTGACAAATTGACAGTGGAGCCAAAGTAAACAGGCTCCAGGAAACGGGAGGTGATTCTCAGAAAGGGAGGGTTGAGTCTTCGACAAGGCTGATGGGACCGAGGCAAGCTTGTGTAATGAGTAAATACAATGTGTATCTTTTAATTAAATATTAAACCATAATTGAGTGAGAAGGCAATGGCACCCCACTCCAGTACTGTTGCCCGGAAAATTCCATGGATGGAGGAGCCTGGAGGCTGCAGTCCATGGGGTTGCTAAGAGTCGGACACGACTGAGCGACTTCGCTTTCACTTTCCACTTTCATGCATTGGAGAAGGAAATGGCAACCCACTCCAGTGTTCTTTGCTCGGAGAATCCCATGGACAGAGAAGCCTGGTAGGCTGCAGTCCATGGGGTCGCACAGAGTCGGATACGACTGAAGCGACTTAGCAGCAGCAGCAGCAGAAAAGTGCCTAACATGACTTAAACCCCAGATTTCAGATGGGGAAGAGCTGCTGTTTTAATCTAAAGGAGCAGAGCGTGGTTGAGGGGCCAGGGACTGAGGGGTGGGCTGCACTCCCAGTCCCCTTCAATTGGCACCACCGGTTTTATCTATTTTATAAATAAGGATTCTCTTCAAAAAATGATTTAAACAGCTCAATCCAATTTCCCATTTTACCAGTGAAACATGATGAAACCCAGAGTGGTTAACTGGTCTGGTCACAATCTGGTCACACTGACATTAGCTATGACCCCGATAATATGTGCAAATCTTGAAAATGAACTATATGAACTAATAGCCTCAAAAGTGATACTTGGATAAATAATATCATGCTGCTGCTGCTAAGTAACTTCAGTCGTGTCCGACTCTGTGCGACCCCATAGACAGCAGCCCACCAGGCTCCCCCGTCCCTGGGATTCTCTAGGCAAGAATACTGGAGTGGGTTGCCATTTCCTTCTCCAATGCATGAAAGTGAAAAGTCAAAGTGAAGTCATTCAGTTGTGTCTGACTCTTAGCGACCTCATGGACTGCAGCCTACCAGGCTCCTCCGTCCATGGGATTTTCCAGGCAAGAGTATTGGAGTGGGGTGCCATTGCCTTCTCCAATATCATGCTATATAAAAGCAAAAGTATTGCTTAAGCAGGCAACATTCCTAAGTCTCAGTGAGTTATTAGACTGCCTGTCTGGGCACTCTCTGGAGACAGGAACTTGCCAGACTCCTGAGGGCAGGAAGAAGCACTCCTGATGAGCCCCCGTGCACTTGAAATCCATAGACTGAAGCAGTGCTCCCGGCTTTGGGCTCTAGATCAAAATACATGATTCATCACTCTTGATCCCACTCAAAGGTTTCTTTCTCCAGAATTTGCAGGTGTAAAGACCCATAAAAGTCATGATGTAGAGAATTTTAAAGGCGATTTGAGCACATTTCTCTTTAGTCACTGACCGTGTCTGTAGGCAGTGCTTCTGTTCTTGCTGAAGAGCTGATGAAATGTGCCACAGCAGATGTTTGTTTCTTCTACACACTTTACTGTAATGATATTTCCATTACTTCTGAAAGTTCCTTTTAATTTAATCTTATCAACAGAGCTGATACTTAGCAAGCACCTACTCTGTGCCAGGTTCCAGAAAGCTAAATGTTTTGTGCTTATTATTATTCACCTAGAGAAGGAAATGGAAACCCATTCCAGTGTTCCTGCATGAAGAATCCCATGGACAGAGGAGCCTGGTGGGCTACAGCCCATGGGGTCACCAAGAGTTGGACACGACTGAAGCTACTTAGTATGCATTATTCACCAAATATGCCGACAAGGCCACGAGAAAGTGTTCCTCATGATGAGACTTCAGCTGAGAAACACTGAGTGACCTCCCAGGACCACTCAACTGTTAGAGGCAGAATCACTGCTTAGGTCTGGATCTAACAGCTACCAAACATAGAAATGAACTAGTAGAATCAGCTTACGCTCAAGACTCTGTTCAAGCCAACGATTCTCTTTCTAAGGAAAATCTTCACATGAATTTACAACTTTGAACACTTTTAGAGTGCCAGGCAGAAACCCAGAGCTGAACCGTGCGTGAGCACACCAGCTGGTTACCTCTGCCACCACTAACCCGCCCTGCTCCTGCACAGCCTGCACTTGTGACGAAGGCTCATCCTGGCAGAGCAGATCTAGAGATGTAAGAAACAGCCTAAAGAAGCGCAGGAAGGGCCCTGGCTGTCTAGGAAATACTGGGGCGGCAGACAGCCGTCTCTGAGGTGGGGACAAAGGGGCTGCCTCTTCGAGAGTAAAGAAGAGATCTATTCTCGAACAAAATGGTATTTGGAGTCAGAGTACAATGCCTACAGTGAGGGAGACTACATCACACTGGGGGTGCTATTCCAGCGGCGTGCCTACGGGAACGTGGCAAGAGGAACGAGAAGTAACTGAGCCTGACGTGAAGGTCAGGCTACAGTGACGCAAGAGCTGCACAGAGCAGATCTTAGACCGAAAACAAGACCTAAAGTAAGTCCTGTTCCCAACCACGACGTGCATTTCTCTGCTGGGAGATGTGGGACCCATAGCTTCTGCAATGGCACAGCTAGTTTGTAACCAGCTGTGTTCAAAAGAAAAGAAAATACTGTCTTGGAAACGGTGCAGTGGGGTGACTCTGGAAGCACTGAAGACCACCTTTGCTAAGCAAGGCCAAATGAACATAGAAACTTAGAAAACCTATCTATCAACTACTGACTATCTTACTGTCAGAGATTGAAAAGTTTCAGTGGCTCATAATTCTGCCATGATTTCCCCCCAAGCACAAATCATACATGCTGGAGTTTACAATCACAGTGTTTTCTTCTGTTTTTGGTGGTGATGGGAGTAGGAGGTGGCGGTGCTTTAGGTCCACCAAATGTTTCAACTTTATTTTTTTCCATGATTTTTGAACATAGCAGCCTTTGTTACTTCAAACATTGTGAGTTTTCTTTTCTCTTTTATAAGTAATAATGTATAATAAACTTTGAATTAAAAAGTAACAAATCTGAAACTCAATTCTGCAGAAACAAGATACGCAAAGTCACTCGTATCTTCACTGTTCCTTGAAGCAGCCCTCACCAGGCACACAGCCCACCGGTGCCTGCAGCCACTTCTCATGGGCTAAACCCTGAAATCTCTGTAGGTCTGGCCATCCTTTTCCTTCTTCACTGTAGAAGATTGTATTATTTTAATCTCAGTGAGAGGGGAAGAATTGTAACTCTAATATAACTATGGCCTAGATGCCTCTATTTCCAGCAAATTTTATTTTATTGTAAATATTACATCTAATGCACTGGAGAAGGGATTGGCAAACCACTTCAGTATTCTTACCTTGAGAACCCCATGAATAGTATGAAAAGGCAAAAAGATAGGACACTGAAAGTTGAAATCCCCAGGTCAGTAGATGACCAATATGCTACTGGAGAAGAATAGAAAAATAACTCCAGAAAGAATGAAAAGATGGAATCAAAGCAAAAGCAACATCCAGTTGTGGATGTAACTAGTGATGGAAGTAAAGTCCAATGTGGTTAAAGAGCAATATTGCATAGGAACCTGGAATGGTAGGTCCATAAGTCAAGGTAAATTAGAAGTGGTCAAAAAGGAGATGGCAAGAGTGAACATCAATGTTTTAGGAATCAGTGAACTAAGATGGAGTGGAATGGGTGAATTTAATTCAGATTACCATTATATCTACTACTGTGGGCAAGAGTCCCTTAAAAGTAATGGAGTAGCCCTCCTAGTCAACAAAATAAGCTGAAATGCAGTACTTGGGTGGCATCTCAAAAGTAACTGATCTCTGTTCGTTTCCAAGGCAAATCATTCAACATCACAGTAATCCAAGTCTATGCCCCAACAAGTAACGCTAAAGAAGCTGAAGTTGAACAGTTCTAGGAAGACCTACAAGACCTTCTAGAACTAACACCGAAAACAGATGTCCTTTTCATAATAGGGAACTGAATGCAAAAGTAGGAAGTCAAGAAACACCTGGAGTAACAGGCAAATTTGGCCTTGGAGTACAGAATGAAGTAGGGCAAAGGCTAATAGAGTTTTGCCAAGAGAATGCACTGGTCATAACAAACACCCTTTTCCAACAATACAAGAGAAGACTCTACACATGGACATCACCAGAAGGTCAACACCGAAATCAGATTGCTTTTATTCTTTGCAGCCAAAGATGGAGAAGCTCTATACAGTCAGCAAAAACAAGACCAGGAGCTGACTGTGGCTCAGGTCATGAACTTCTTACTGCAAAATTGAGAATTAAATTGAAGACAATAGGGAAAACCACTAGACCATTAAGGTATGACCTAAATCAAAACCCTTATGACTATACAGTGGAGGTGAGAAATAGATTCAAGGGATTAAATCTGATAGACAGAGTGCCTAAAGAACTATGGACGGAGGTTCAGGACATTGTACAGGAGGCAGTGATCAAGACCTTCCCCAAGAAAATGAAATGCAAAAAGGCAAAATGGTTGCCTGAGGTGGGCTTACAAATAGCTGTGAAAAGAAGAGAAGTGAAAAGCAAAGAAAAGGAAAGATATACACATTTGAAGGCAGAGTTCCAAAGAATAGCAAGGAGAGATAAGAAAGCCTTCCTAAATGATCAAGGCAAAGAAATAGAGGAAAACAATAGAATGGAAAAGACTAGAGATCTCTTCAAAAAAATGAGGTATACGAAGGTAACATTTTATGCAAAGATGGACACAAAAAAAGGACAGAAATGGTATGGCCCTAACAGAAGCAGACGATATTAAGAAGAAGTGGCAAGAATACACAGAAGAACTATGCAAAATAAATTTTCATGACCCAGATAACCACGATGGTGTGATCACTCACCTAGAGCCAGACATCCTGGAATGTGAAGTCAAGTGGGCCTTAGGAAGCATCACTATGAACAAAGCTAGTGGAGGTGATGGAAGACCAGTTGAGCTATTTCAAATCCTAAAAGATGATGCTGTGAAAGTGCTGCACTCAATATGCCAGCAAATTTGGAAAACTCAGCATTGGCCACAGGACTGGAAAAGGTCAGTTTTCATTCCAATCCCACTGAAGGGGAATGACAAAGGGTGCTCAAACTACCCACACAATTGCACTCATCTCACATGCTAGCAGAGTAATGCTCAAAATTCTCCAAGCCAGGCATCAACAGTATGTGAACCATAAATTTCCAGATGTTCAAGATGGATTTTGAAAAGGCAGAGGAACCAGAGATCAAATTGCCAACATCTTTTGGATCATCAAAAAAGCAAGAGAGTTCCAGAAAAACATCTACTTCTGCTTTATTGATTATGTCAAAGCCTCTGACTGTGTGGATTACATCAAACTGTGTAAAATTCTTCAAGAGATAGAAATACCAGACCACCTGACCTGCCTCCTGAGAAATCTGTATGCAGGTCAGGAAGCAACAGTTAGAACTGGACATGGAACAACAGACTGGTTCCAAATCAGGAAAGGAGTACGTCAAGGCTGTATATTGTCACCCTGCTTATTTAACTTATATGCAGAGTACATCATGCAAAATGCCAGGCTGGATGAAAACTGGAATCAAGATTGTTGGGAGAAATATCAATAACCTCAGATATGCAGATGACACTACCCTTATGGCAGAAAGTGAAGAGAAACTAAAGAGCCTCTTGATGAAAGTGAAAGAGGAGAGTGAAAAAGCTGGCTTAGAACTCAGCATTCAGAAAACTAAGATCATGGCATCTGGTCCCATCACTTCATGACAAATGGATGGGGAAACAATGGAAACAGTGAGAGACTTTATTTTGGGAGGTTCCAAAATCACTGCTGATGGTGACTGCGGCCATGAAATTAAAAGACACTTGCTCCTTGGAAGAAAAGCTATGACCAACTTTTACAACATATTCAAAAGTAGAGACATTACTTTGCCGACAAAGGTCCATCTAGTCAAAGCTATGGTTTTTCCAGTAGTCATGTATGGATGTGAGTTGGACTATAAAGAAAGCTGAGCAACAAAGAATTGATGCTTTTGAACTGTGGTGCTGGAGAAGACTCTTGAGAGTCCCTTGGACTGCGAGGAGATCAAACCAATCAATCTGAAAGGAAATCAGTCCTGAATATTCGTTGGAAGGACTGATGCTGAAGCTTAAGATCCAATGCTTTGGCCACTTGATGCGAAGAGCTGTCTCATTTGAAAAGACCCTGATACTGGGAAAGATTGAAGGCAGGAGGAGAAGGGGATGACAGGGGATAAGTTGGTTGGATAGCACCACCGACTCAATGCACATGAGTTTGAGCATGCTCTAGGAGTTGGCGATCGATAGGGAAGCCTGGCAGGCTGCAGTACATGGGATCACAAAGGGCAAGACACAACTGAGCGACTGAACTGAATATCTAACATTCTTTGTTTTCTTTGAAAAATAGGCATCTATAACTTTATTCACAATGTAGATTTAAAACATGATAGTTTCTCTTTCACATTAATGTTCTCACCCTGTCTGGTATTATTTGAAATTTAGTTTTGTTTCCAAAATCACACTGTAATCATTCTTAGATTTCTTAAGTAACTGAAATAAATTCAGTTTTACTGAATACAAAACAATATAACAACTTAAAAAAATAAGTTTTGAAAATGAATAAGAAATCATCTAATGTTGAGTACTTGTAAATGTCAGTTGTGTTCTGAGGGAGAGAAACTGGTCTGTTCTCTTTCCATTGCATTCTGGGGACACCAGGAGCCCCATTCAAGAATAACCCAGCTCTAACCTTTTCTTATGTCTGTGTACTATAGGATGGCTGAGAAGCAGATATTGAAGAAAGTTCTGCTTTGTTCCAATAACAGCCTCAGTTTTTCTCAACAAATTTTTTTTCCCAACAGTGGAATCCCAGACTTCAAGAATCCACTGAATTCTCACAACCTACTCTGTGAAATCCTTCAGGTTTTTTTTTCCTTTTGCCATAATACATATAATTGGAATATGTGAAGATGAGATGAAGCCAGAGACATTCTTTCAAAGCTGAAACCTATTTGTGTGATCTGCTTCAGTTCCTAGTGTAGACTCTTCTGCTTTTTATTATTAATCACTTAACATTTTTTTTAACTTGGAATAAATTTATTCTGAATTTTAGTGTATTTTTAGTGGAGAAATGTGCAAATCTATCTGTGCCTTTCTGTTCCCTGACATATCATCAGATTAATTGTAGCTCAGCTTTAGTTTCTGTCTTCAGCACAATGAATTCCAAAGCATCAGCTTTCATTTCTGGCACGGGTGCCTCCTCCATTTCTCTCTGTTTCTAGGTCTGTGCGAGGAAGCTCTGATATGACCTGTTTTCCCACATCTCTTTTTGCCCACTGTAAAGGCACACACCTCCCTGCTAAACACACACATTATAGACCCTCCCAGCAAAATTGTCCTCTCAAGGCTATGGATTTTGCATGAATCTCCATGTTACTGTGATTCAGCTTGCAACCCTGTGACTCACTTCATCACCTCCAAGAGTCCCAAGAAGGGAAGGAAGGGAGCAGGCAAGGTGGTCAAATCCTACGTGTTAACCAGTACTGCAGAATATCCATACTTAACAAGCTCTGGCAAGTATGAATCATTTTGCACTGAACATACATGCCTATGCATTGCTCTTGGCTTCAGATCTCTTAATCATTAGAATCCTCCACCTAAAGAAGGGAATTGCAAGGACCACTTAGTAATTTTAGGTCTATAAAAAGTGAAAGGTGTTCTCCTAAAACACTGAGGAGAGAAGAAAAGCAGACAACTTCACCCCAGGTCACAACTGTAGGAGACTCTCTCACTGTACACAGTTGGAGGAAGTGGCCCATTTTCTCCTCCTGAAGTCTCCTAGAGCAGAGTCTCTGGTTCATCCTTAGATGAACCAGGGCTCTCAATGGCTGTGTTTTGCCATCACAGCCCCAAATCCTCAAGCAGGCATTGGAATCTCCATGAGTCAAAACTGAAGATTTCTATTAAAGTCAGTTCAGTTCTGTCGCTCAGTCATGTCCAACTCTTTGCGACCCCATGGACTGCAGCACATCAGGCCTCCCTGTCCATCACCAATTCCCAAAGCTTGCTCAAACTCATGTCCATCCAGTCGGTGATGCCATCCAACCATCTCATCCTCTGCCATCCCCTTCTCTTCCCGTCTTCAATCTTTCCCAGCATCAGGCTCTTTTCAAATGAGTCAGTTCTTCCCATCAGGTGGCCAAAGTATTGGAGTTTCAGCTTCAACATCAGTCTTTCCAATGAATGTTCAGGACTGATTTCCTTTAGGATGGATGTGTTGGATCTCATCACAGTCCAAGGGACTCTCAAGAGTCTTCTCCAACACTACAGTTCAAAAGCATCAATTCTTCAGTGCTCAGGTTTATTTTTAGTCCAACTCTCACATCCATACATGACTATTGGAAAAATCATAGCCTTGACTAGACAGACCTTTGTTGGCAAAGTAATGTCTCTGCTTTTTAATATGCTGTCTAGGTTGGTAATAACGTCCCTTCCAAGAAGTAAGCATCTTAATTTCATGGCTGCAGTCACCATTTGCAGTAATTTTGGAGCCCCAAAAAATCATCTGTCACTGTTTCCACTGTTCCCCCATCTATTTGCCATGAAGTGATGGGACCAGATGCCATGATCTTAGTTTTCTGAATGTTGAGCTTTAAGCCAACTTTTTCACTCTCTTCTTTCACTTTCATCAAGAGGCTCTTTAGTTCTTCTTCACTTTCTGCCATAAGGGTGGTGTCATCTGCATATCTGAGGTTATTGATATTTCTCCCAGCAATCTTGATTCCAACTTGTGCTTCATCCAGCCCAGCGTTTCTCATGATGTTTATGCATTTAAGTTAAATAAGCAGGGCGATAATATACAGTATTGAAATACTCCTTTTCCTATTTGGAACCAGTTTGTTTTTCCATGTCCAGTTCTAACTGTTGCTTATCAACCTGCTTACAGATTTCTCAAGAAGCAGGTCAAGTGGTCTGGTATTCCCATCTCTTTAAGAATTCTCCAGTTTGTTATGATCCACACATCAAAGGCTTTGGCATAGTCAATAAAGCAGATATAGACATTTTGGGGAGCTTTTTAAATAATCCAATGGATGTTGGCAATTTGATCTCTGGTTCCTCTGCCTCTTCTAAAATCAGTTTGAACATCTGGAAGTTCATGGTTCATGTACTGATGAAGCCTGTCTAGGAGAATTTGGTACATTACTAGCGTGTGAGATAAGTGCAGTTGTGTGGTAGTCTGAACATTCTTTGGCATTGCCTTTCTTTGGGATTGGAATGAAAACTGACCTTTTCCAGTCCTGTGGCCACTGCTGAGTTTTCCAAATTCGCTGGCATATTGAGTGCAGCACTTTCAAAGAATTATCTTTTAGGATTTGAAATAGCTCAACTGGAATTCTATCACCTCCACTAGCTTTGTTCACAGCGATGCTTCCTAAGGCCCACTTGACTTCACATTCCAGGATGTCTGGCTCTAGGTGAGTGGTCACACCATCCTAGTTATCTGGGTCATGAAGTTCTTTTTTGCATAGTTTTTCTGTGTGTTCTTGCCATCTCTTCTTAATATCTTCTGCTTCTGTTAGGTTCATACCATTTCTGTCCTTTATTGTGCCCATCTTTTCATGAAATGTTCCCTTGGTATCTCTAATTTTCTTGAAGAGATCTCTTGTCTTTCCATTCTATTGTTTTCCTTTATTTCTTTGCATTGATCACTGAGGAAGTCTTTTTTATCTCTCCTTGCTATTCTTTGGAACTCCGCATTCAGATGAGTATATCTTTCCTTTTCTTCTTTGCCTTTGACTTCTCTTCTTTTCACAGCTATTTGTAAGGCCTCCTCAGACAGCCATTTTGCCTTTTTACATTTCTTTTTCTTGGGGATGGTCTTGATCACTGCCTCCTGTACAATGTCATGAACCTCCATCCACAGTTCTTCAAGCACTCTGTCTATCAGATCTAATACCTTGAATCTATTTCTCACTTCCACTGTATAATCATAAGGGATTTGATTTAGGTCATACCTGAATGGTCTAGTGGTTTTCCCTACTTTATTCAATTTAAGTCTGAATTTTGCAATGAGGAGTTCATGGTCTGAGCCACATAAATCACTAGGCTGCATAAGGTAATTAGTGAAGAATCTCATGAGAAAGATATAGGGATTTTTGACAGAGAGCTTTAGAAAAATCCCACAGTCAAGACACAAAACAGAGATGTCTCTGATAAGCTCTTAAACGTTTCACTTAACCATCTGGTGATGCTAATAGATTCTTTATCAACTCCTCCACAACCCCAAGTCAATGACAACATTAATGCAGGCATCATTTTGGGCAGGTAGTGAAAGTGTTAGTTGCTCAGTTGTGTCCGACTCTTTGCGCCTCATGACTGTAGCCTGCCAGGCTCTTCTGTCCATGGGATTCTCCAGGGAAACACACTAGAGTAGGTTGCCATTCCCTTCTCCAGAGGGTCTTCCAGACCCAGGGATCAAACCCAGGTCTCCTGCATTGCAGGCAGATTCTTTACCATCTGAGCCACTCAGGCAGGGAACTTCACTCTTTATTTCCTCCTCTGCAAAACAGAAGCAGTAGGAATACTTGCCCCAGCTACCTCAAAGAGGGTTGTAAAGATCAAATGAGAAACTAGATGTCAGATAGCCTTGTAAACTATAAACTTCTTGACCAGTGCTAGGTAATGTTGCTTTGCCATTAATATTCCTTCATGGCTTTCAGATATTTCACTAAATGATCAGCAAGTCCCACAATACTTTTTCAGAATTTCCTATGGTACTTTCTCTAGACCAAAAAAAAATGTGGTTTTTTTGCTCTGTTTTGAAATTCTAACCCACTCTCACTTTACTAAATCATGATGGGGAGAGAAATGAACCAATTTTCACTGATTTTCCTTCTCCTGAATGTAGGTTCTACATAGGGAAATGACCAGCTAAATGCAGAACTGATTAGCAAATCTCACATTCTCGAGCCATGAAACCCAGAGAACTCCAGAAAAGACATTTTGATACCAAGTGATGGAAGCTTGAATATATAAACTGATTCATAAATATTTTAAATAAGTCAGTGAGTGAAAAATCATTAGGGAACTAATATGATTAGAATAATAATAACTATTTGGTGTCTCCTGAGAGTTGGACTGTGAAGAAAGCTGAGCACCGAAGAATTAATGCTTTTGAACTGTGGTGTTGGAGAAGATTCTTGAGAGTCCCTTGGACTGCAAGGAGATCCAACCAGTCCATTCTGAAGGAGATCAGCCCTGGGATTTCTTTGGAGGGAATGATGCTGAAGCTGAAACTCCAGTACTTTGGCCATCTCATGCAAAGAGTTGACTCATTGGAAAAGACTCTGATGCTGGGAGGGATTGGGGGCAGGAGGAGAAGGGGACGACAGAGGATGAGATGGCTGGATGGCATCACTGACTCCATGGACGTGAGTCTGAGTGAACTCCAGGAGTTGGTGATGGACAGGGAGGCCTGGTGCGCTGCGATTCATGGGGTCGCAAAGAGTCGGACTCGACTGAGTGACTGAACTGAACTGCGTAAATGCCTTTAAAAACATTATTCATCCTCCAACCTTTGAACAGCAAGGAGCCTGAGAGATGTTTATTTACTGCTCCGCAAGCTGCGCCAGAGGCACTCGGCTTCTACAAGCCCTTGTTTCAATGACCTCTCACTGTGCTGTGTGTCCAGAACTCACAGTCACTCTTTCAGAGATCAGAGTTCAATCTCTCTGGCAGATGCATTTTAATTAGAAAATATTCTTCCTTGGAAAAGGCTCTATAGTGCTCTGACAGGGTTCCTGACATCATGGACCCCCATAGGTTTACTAACCTGAATACATAAGTAATTGTGGTTAGTATCGGCTGAGCAGGAATGAGGATGCTGGCACAGTGGGTGCAGTGACTTCCTGTGGCCTTCACATCTGAGTTGCTCACTCAGCCCAGAGTCAACGGGAAAAAGTGACTCAGTCCCTCCTGTCTCTACCTGCATGGAGAGAGTGTTGACAGTTGACTCAGTTTTTCTCTTCACCTATAAAAGAGTAATATTTGTATAGCTGTAAGATGCATGCAAGGGACTGAGTGCATATCTTGTACTTCTCTTTTTATTGCTGAAAAGATTTCATAGACCAAAAGATGTGCCAAACTTTCTACTACTGCAAAGTAAATTTAAAGGAGCTTCTCCTCTTTTTACAACTGGCCATTTCCCATTTACCTAAAAGTCAATCAATGAAATAATCTCAGTTCTACCAGATTTGCTGGGACAATAGATCTAGAAGGCCTTGACCCTCTCACTGGGCCTTGGGGCTCCATGATGGGCATGAGGTGGACGCACTCTGGATTCACAACAGCTCCCGTTAATGGAGCTGTGCTGCAGCAAACAGCTGTCCCCCAGCTCGGCATTTTGACTCCACGAGGCCCTGATCCGCACTGTTCCAAGCTCTCCCGGCACAGCTTGCTTGCTCTCCCTCTGACTTTCTCTTTATTTAAGACTAGTTTTAAGATACATCTCACCTTATGTAAAATGATCAGCATAAGCTAAACCATGAGAGCCTGTCCTGCAGCATGAACATTTGCTGCTTTGAGGTTCTCAGGATGTCAGATTTGGGGCCATGTCCTCATCCTGCCTGAGTCACCCAGCAGGTGGTGATCGGGGCAGTCAGGTGACTCAGGTTGGGAGTGGCTTCTTGGATCAGAAGCCTGCTTAAGTTTTGACCTGTTGAATCAGACTATGCCCTGGGGAAGTTATGAATTCTTCAAGCATTCTGGTTTCTCATTTACTTCTTAACAGCTAGAATATGGCTGCCATTGGAACCAGGCAGATATATGTTCACACTCTTACCTCTCCAGCATGTTATTAATAATTCTTTGATCTAAGCAGGTACTAAATGTCTCTACACCTCAGCTACCTGGTGGGTTAGAATGGTGATCCTCACAGACTATGCAAGGATTCCATGCAACAACCAAGGTGAGGTCCTCGTCCTGCTCCTGGTGCAGGTGCCTGGGAAACGTGGCTTCCTCCAGGGAGCTGGGTCCTCCCAGAAGTAGAACCAACACAGAAGCACCTATCCCTTCTTAATCTGCACCACGTGACCTTCTCCCACCAGACAGGAAACACACTACCTAAGCTGCCCTGATTTAAGGCAAGAGTGAAAACACCAAAACCTTGGTGTCAAAAACTTAAAGTTCTTCTGTGCTCACAGTAGTTTTGGCGTTGATTTCCTCAGAGCAGAAACTAAACTGAAATTGAGAACGTGACGTCGAGATATGTGTTAATCAAGGTGCCCTCTTAGGGTGTCCAATCCTCCCAACTTGCTAGGGACTGAAGGTTTTCCTAGGACACCAGAAAGTTTCCAGGGACCAAGCAGCTGGCCGCCCTCTCGTGTTCGGCAACTAGGGCGGCGCTGGGAAGGCGCCCGGGGCCGGCGAGAGGTGCCTGCCTCCTGGGGGCTGGGAGGGCGATGCATGGTCTCCAGCGCTCCTTTCATTTGACAGTGGGTGGTCCCGGGTGCCTGCCCACCTTGGCAGACGCTCACATGGGCAGTCTGTCTGGCCCTGACTCACACCTGCAAGAAGTGGGGAGGGAGCTCTCTCCAGTGACCTCGAGTAAACCCCGTTCTGGACTGTCTGTGTTGCGGTCCTGAGGGCCTGCACCCAGCCATCCACTTGCAAGGGTGTGTCCTAGACACAGCTCAGAAGGCACTCAGGGGAGACTCACGGGAGGGTCTGCTCTGGCCTGTGACATCCCCTCTTTTTGCTACCTTGACTTTGTATTCCATTTGGAAAGCGGACTTCCCCTAAAAGCCAGGAAAGCCACACAGTCCTTTACAACAAACAAGGTTCTGGCTGGCTGAAGACCAGGCTCCGAGGCCCCATTTGTAATGTGTCTGATTTTTCTTCAATTTAGACTTCAAATGAATTTGAAGGGTGAAGGACCTCCAGGGATTGAAATAAGCCATTTGTATTTTGCATGTTTTATTCCCATAGCTTGACTTCTTTTTTTTTTTTTTGACTTGACTTTGGATTTCATTTATGGTTCAGAAGACTGGCCAACAAATAGAAACCACAAACCAAAAGGGTCATATTGAAATTCATGAATCAGGCTTTCGATTCTATTTACTGCCTTCACTTCTGATTCTACAACCTTACTCACCTTCATTTCCACCCCCTCCTTCCTTCCTTCCATTTGCATGTTTCCCATCCCTAACATCAAACTGCCTATGTATCCTTACTAAATATCTAACCCTCTTAGAATGTAAGCTTATAATGGCAAGGAGCCTGGGGAGCCCCACTGTACAGTATTTGGCCCCTCAATAAGTATGGCAGAAAGTGAAGAAGAACTAAAGAGCTTCTTGATGAAAATGAAAGAGGAGAGTGAAAAAGTTGGCTTAAAGTTCAACATTCAGAAAACTAAGATCATGGCATCTGGTCCCATCACTCCATGGCAAACAGATGGGGAAACAGTGGAAACAGTGGCTGACTTTATTTTGGGGGGCTCCAAAATCACTGCAGATGGTGACTGCAGCCATGGAATTAAAAGACGCATACTCTTGGAAGGAAAGTTATGACCAACCTAGACAGCATATTAAAAAGCAGAGACATTACTTTGCCAACAAAGGTCCATCTAGTCAACGCTATGGTTTTTCCAGTAGGCACATAGGGATGTGAGAGTTGGACTGTAAAGAAAGCTGAGCACCGAAGAATTGATGCTTTTGAACTGTGGTGTTGGAGAAGACTCTTGAGAGTCCCTTGGACTGCAAAGAGATCTAACCAGTCCATCCTAGAGATCAGTCCTGGGTGTTCATTGGAAGGACTGATGTTGAAGCTGAAACTCCAATACTTTGGCTACCTGATGTGAAGAGCTGACTCATTTGAAAAGACCCTGATGCTGGGAAAGATTGAGGGCAGGATGAGATGGTTGGATGGCATCACCGACTCAATGGACATGAGTTTGGGTAAACTCTGGGAGTTGGTGATGGACATGGAGGGCTGGCGTGCTGCAGTTAATGGGGTCGTAAAGAGTCAGACACGACTGAGCGACTGAACTGAACTGAAGTGAGCACCTGTGACTCTGCCATCATCAGCGGGCTGTCCCTGGTCACAGCTGCTGCTGCCCAGAAGCATGAGGGCTTCAGCAGCAGGATGTGGGTTTGCTGGTAATTTCCAATCTGGCACTTGAGATAAGAGTCTTACTTAAGATCAAAATTGAGCGTCCCTCACGCTTGCCTTTCCAGATCTGCTTCTGCAGCTTGGGTTCTCACTTTCTAAAACAATTACTATTCTGTTTTGACTTAAAGATGAATAGTTATCAATGGTTTAATACATTCTCACCTTCAGAAAGCATTTCAATTTTAATGACAGTTTTCAAGGAGATAACACAAAGATGACCATTGTAGAATTTGGGGGCATTGTAGCAGATAGTCAGGAAAATATTATTGAGCAGGAGGACATTTTCTGAAGTTTCTGTATTTTCTCCCCATGAGCTGTTCCCTCCTACTTCCACGACTAGAGGTGTAAGCTCCTGGTTGAGAACTTAATTTCCTTCTCGTTTGACATTTCCAATCTGGAACAGTCAATGATTATATAAATTTACTTCACCACTGGAAATGTAAGCAAAGTTTAAACACTTAACCACTGAGCATCACTTTGTTTTTCACAAAGAGAAACAGAAGAGTAAGAAATCACGTTTGCCTGAAGGAAGAAAATGACAGCTGCTACTGGATTCTGCAATGGAAGCCACACAGCACAGTATCTGGACTGTTTCTGAACAGTTACAGTTGCTCCAGCCCCTGAGGGTTTGTCCATTATCTCCATGGAAATACAGGGTGAACCATTTATTCTCAAGAACCCTTAAGGTTCTCCCTAAGGATCTCTGGTTGCTTATGTGGAGTTGTGTGTAAGCCACGGTAGGACTGAAAGGGCAGCCGGCCTGGCTCGGTGAGAACAGTGACGCAGAGACCGTGGCTCAGGCCCACATGTCCCATTTGGGCAGATACAGACAGCAAAGCGGATGGGCATGGAGTCTACCTTCATCAATGAGCTAACTAACAGGAAAGGTTACAAACTGTACTCTCATTTTACCTTTGAACTCATTTTACAACAATAATATTAATAAG
The DNA here is from genome assembly GCF_032452875.1 of Bos javanicus. Taxonomy (NCBI): domain Eukaryota; kingdom Metazoa; phylum Chordata; class Mammalia; order Artiodactyla; family Bovidae; genus Bos; species Bos javanicus. The sequence continues at coordinate 113,528,578 of NC_083875.1, read as the reverse complement.
CCATGAAGGAAAAAAAATAAGCAAAAGACTGATAAAACAAAGAAAACCAATGTGCTAAATATTCAAACTGATTTTACTGTATTCCAGCTCCAGGGAGAACTGGAGACTTTGGATGCCACATGATTCTCCTAGCTCAGGTTTTAGAATGCACTCTTCATTTTGACTGATAATCTGCTGTAATATTTAGGAAGGAGAAAGCAAAAGATATGAGTAATTATAATAACCATAGCCTTGCTTCAATTTTTTCATATTGTACAAATTCCCAAAGCTATATTAAAAATGACAAAAAATAGTTTATTTCTTTGATACAGAATATACAATATTGCACTCATGTTGCAAGTAGTGTGTAAAAAGAGAACTCTATTTAGACTGCCATAACAATTGTCTGGGCCTGCTATTTCATGGCGTCACCAACAATAACTGTAGCACTGCCCTTTAACCCACTGAAAAGGGCAACGCTTGATAAAGCCTGCTTTTTATTCCAGCGTCAGTGACCAGCAGTTTAAAAACTATATGCATAATGAGGAAACTTCAGTTATATAACTACCTTTCAGTCACATAACTACCTTTAAGTCTGAGGCACTGGTAATCTGTATCCATATATTAAAGAACTAGATACTGTCAAGCTATTTTCCAGGTTTTATCAATTATTTTTCAATAACTTTTCCTTTCCATTGTACTTAATCATATTACCTAATATACTATTCTTTCCTGAACAAATGAAAGTATTTTGCAGCAATAACTATTGTTCATCCTTGTGAAACCCATTATAAACTTTTTTATTCAGACTGAGCTACAAAGTCTGATTTTCTCAGAGTCACTCAGCAATTTGGGTTAATTCAGAGTTAGGAAAGGATTTCCCGCCACCAGCCACACACTCAGCCCCTGAGCTGAGGCCTGAATCCAGACACACAAGAGGGAGTGTTAACCTGATCCTGCTGGGGTCTGGGGACACCCTATTCCTGCCTCACACACACCCCTGACATTTACTTCATAGAGTCACTGTCATTGATACACAAATGCTTCTGGAAGATCTCAGTGCTTTTAAACAGTAACCAATTTGTTTTCCTGGTTTTCATATATTACATGGGTGGTTGGTAGCTATTTCTGCTGCTTAGTCACTTCAGTCATGTTGGACTCTGTGCGACCCTATGGACTGCAGCCTGCCAGGCTTCTCTGTTCATGGGATTCTCTAGGCAAGAGTACTGGAGTGGGTTGCCATGCCTTCCTCCAGGGGATCCCCAGGACCCAGGGGTTGAACCCGCGTCTCCTGCATCTCCTGCACTGCAGGCAAATTCTTTACTACTGAGCCACCAGGGAAGCCCACATGAATGGCAGAGTTCACATCATTTTGATCTCAGATAAATCTGACCTAGGATACACTTTATCCTATTCTGACAGTAGAAAGGCACATAACAATTTCACTTAAAGCATTCACATAAAAAATTAATGGAAACTGCAAAAAGGGAAACTCCAAATACAAAAGATCCTTTAAAGAAAATTCTCATCTTTGACATTATCTTTTAAATTAAGTATAATCCAGTGAATAGTGAATAGCAAAATAGCATTAAAAAAAAACAAAAAACAGGGAAAATTTTCTTAGAGCAGGGAATCTTCGTCTTTATAGAGTCTACATTGAAGTGGTGTCCTCCCCAAATGCACAACCGTGACTTACTGACAAACAAGGCCCTACAGCACTGAGCACAGTAGAGTCCCGAACATGCTGCTGAGTCACATGGAAAATTCAATTAAACAACATACAGAACGATAACCAAGGACAGAATGACGAAAAGTATATTGATAAAAACCAAAACCATGTGAAATGTCAGAAAACTATCTGAAGACCAATACTCATATAAAAATAAATATTTAACTCTAGGACCTATTCTCACAGCAAAAGTTACAAAAATAGAATACAGTATTAAACAAATACATGAATGTATCACAATTGGTTTATAAAATATTTTACTTTTGAGAAACCTATTTCTCTTCCCTCCCTGTTCTAATAATTATATTCTTAGATGTATTTTGATGAAACATTGTGAACTTTGACTGGGTGACAGATTGTCTTTGGGTCGTTTTCATGGATACACAAACTTCTCTCCGAAGGTTCTGAACTTGAAATTTATTTACTCTGAGTGTCATGATCCAGGACAGGTTTAGGGTCACAGTAACTCCTTACCAAGAACACTCCAACCCGACAGTCTCCCAGCTGCCCAAGGGGCTGCCCTTGTTTCAAACATCCTATTCAGACAGAGCGAACTGCTGCCAAATTTGGAATGACTGCATGATAGATGAGGGTGCGAAGCAGACCAAAATGTAGGGCATTTCACATGTCATGAGTCCATGTTCTGCCTAAATAGAGGTCTTTTTTATCCTTTTCGGAAGCTGGGGACAAGAGAACCAAGGAGGCATATCCGACATGGTGCTGCAGAAGAGGACCACTGATACAGATTTGAAGGAAGGAAGCGTCAGTATTCTGCCAATTCTCAAGAAACTGTCCAGGTACACAGAAAGGTTTCCTAGCAGTATTTCAACTCTTTATCTTTTTATGTTACCACTGCATGTCCACAGCCCATCCGGAGTGGCACTCAGTGACCCTGCAGCTCTCCAGTGGTTGTAAAAGTGCTTTCTGATTCACCTCGTAAGATGATCAATTGCACAGCTGGAATTCACTGTAGTTTATGGTACGGCGGTACTTAGAAAGGGAGGTCTATGTGTGAATGTGCAAGTGTGAGCATGTGTTTGCTCTTTGTTAACCACAGTATTTGTGTAGCATACATCTTCTTATGATCACAGAACTTTGATTTAAATAGTGCCAATCTGTCCAGTATGGTTGAAAGCAGTAAATACCATGGCATTTGTGTTTGAATTTCATGCTCTTTGCCTTTTTTCCTTTCAAAATTAATGATCATTAAAATGTATCATGGTGCCTATTTGTCAGCAAGCCACTCAGAAAGATGCCCTTGAAGATATTTCCAAGCAGCTTTTCCTTCTTCTGCTGCCCTCTGGAAGCAAAAATAGATCCACCTAACACAAGAAAATATTTCCCAGAGCTTCAGCTATGTCATAACAGTTAAAACTCAGCTAATTTCCAGTTCTGTGTTCCCACCTTCTCCACAGCATTCCAAACTTCTGAAATGACAAACATCTTCAGTGGTGTGTTTTATTCCTGGGAAAGAGCAATTATATGGATACTTGGGTACTCTAGACAGAACCTGGCAGTGAAGATGGGCTGGGGTCCCAGTCATCCAGACATACTGCAAGGAATCCCCATCGTCCAGAAGGCTTGCTTCCTGAGGAGTAAGGAAAAAGCTATCAATCAACACCAGTCTAGGCAAAAGTTATAAAGCCAAGCACTGAGTTACAAAGTTTGGTCCCTGCAGTCTTTGGTTTTATGATACCTTCTGTATTTCACACATCTCCTTTGTGCATTTAAAACTTTGAAAAGAAATAAGTAGCAAACATAGCTATCATCTGGTTGCTCTGTATCCATTTCCCTGTCTGTAGGCCTTTTTCTGAGGCAGTAAAGAGAAATTTCTTTGAATGTTGATCGGTAAGGCCAGTGCTCACTAGCACAGAGCTGGACAACAAAACAGAACACAGAGCAAGCAGTACAAACAAAATTTAAAAGGCAAACAGGTTCTGCCCTTTCAAACACAGTCCTCTCTGAAAGACTCTGGGGCTGGGCTGATGATGGAGGCAGCCTTATTACAGCTCAGGTCACTGCGCTCACCTAAAATGCAGTCCTAGTTGGTGAGTACGAACTACCCAGCTAGTTGGAAAAGACAGAAGTGGGAAGGCAGGGGTGTCCCGTTTGTCTGCTCCATGCTCCATTGCATCTGTGCAGATGCTCAGACAGTTCTACCGCCCAGCTTCCAGTTACCCCACATTATCAAAGAGAAATGTGAAAAGAGCTGGGGAATGTCTGATATTTTTGCTTTAAAATTGAACAATATTTATCCCTAAAAAATTCAAAGGACAAGTTGCCATTCTTTTATAACGATATTAAAATCAGTAACATATATTCTATGCAAAAGATAGAAAACCAGAAACCTAAATTTTGGCAGGCCTCCCATTTTAATGAACTGAAGGACAGGAAGATGATTAAACACCAGTAGACAGAAGAGTGTTTTTCATGAATTTTACACTGGGATATATGATACCAAAATTATCCACGTATAACCGTCAGTCATGGAGCCCAGTGGAATCGCATGCAGCTTCTATAAGTCATTCTCTATCTCTGATGGTCTCACTTTTGAAAAGTAAATATTTTTAATCCATGGGGTAATAAATTTATGAACTTATTTAATTCTGGATGGAATATTTTTATTTTACTTTATAGTACCTCTATATACCAAGAGGACAAAAACCTTCACATAAAATATATTTTCTTTTTCACCTAGAAAAGACATCTTCATTCATCTCAAATTTTCTGAATTTTTCATGAAATCCTAAAACAAATCTGTATGGGTTCCAACACAAATGTCACAATAAACTAGAGAAAAATTACAGCTGTAGTTTTGTTTCCACAGCTTCCAGAAGTTAGGGAACTATTCTCAGGCAAGTAATCCTGTGACAAAAGGTCAGCTGCATTTTGTTCAGGCTGCCAGAAGACCCTCACCAACGAAGGTGAAGGGTCTGGAGTCTGTCCTGACTCTTTTTCAGAGGGGATTTCATGTCTGAAGGTAGTGAATTGAGGGGACTGTGGTCATGACAGACATTGTCCTCATTTGGAGAATGAGGACATTCCACTGGAACCCATGACTGATAATTTTAGTATTCTATTGCCCAGTGTAAAATTCATGAAAATTCACTGTCTACTGGTGTTTACTCATCTTCCTGTCCTTCAATTAATTAAAATGGGAGGCCTGCCATAAGTCGGAGAAAGGACATGCATTTCTTCCTCACAATTCTCCAAGCAGCAAGCCCTTAGGTCTCTTGGGTTGAAGTTCAAAGAACTTGAGCTGTTTGGGGTCTATAAGAGTAAATTTGTAGAGAAAATCTTTACAGAGCTGATGCTTGCCATTGACACACAGCAAACTGGGCAGGTTCTGTGTAACAACCATCTCCCTTCTCTGAACAATAACAGGAAACAGCTCAGAAGACAGGTGATGTGGTCCTCCACTTGAAAAAGCAGCACTGTGAAGAGGGAGGGAGCTGGTGAGTGAGTGCACCTCTGTTCTCCTGCAGAGTCATCCCGGGCAGTCCCCAACCCCGTGCCACTTTCCTCTGGCCTCAACTACTTCCCTTTGCTATAAAAGTCATGTCACAACAGACAACAGTTTTTCTGTTGTTGTTGTTTTCCTTTTCTAGGTTACAGTCATGGAACACAAACACCTTTCAGACTATATGGAATTACAAAGTATAGAGGTGGGAAACCCTCTGCTATCCACGTTCATTTTACGGACAATGGGAGCCTAAGCTAAAAGTGGGGGAGTGATTGCTACAGAAGACAGGCTCCCAACTCCCCACTGAGGGCTCCATCTGCTACACCATGGCCCTCTGGGACAAGCCAGCCTCTGCAGCTTCCCTCCACCATATCAAGGTGTTCATGGCCAACCCTAACCCTGGCCAGCAGTCACTCACCTCAGGCCCCAAGACAACTGGTGAAAAGTACGAGTTCATGTACTGCTTTTAGTTTAAATTCTGATTCCCTTTATACATTCTGTGGGGACTCAGGTTAGGGAAAATGCAATAATCCTCAATAAACTACAAGGGAGTCTGTAAGTCATGACCCTTCTGAATTCAAAAGAACACTGAATCCTTTTCATGAATTGTCACATCTGTATTAAGACCATGGCCACTTGGGGAAGTTAGGCATTTTTCAGGCCTCAAACACAGGTGAGCTGTGTGCAAAGGCGTCTTAGTGCAGACTCCCCCACCGTGCTGAAGACTGATACCATGTCTTAAATTAGTTTATCTCAAGGGCAGACAAAATACTTCTATCACATTAATTTTACAAACATTTATAGCAAGTCGTCAGTGCAGGGTCAGAGAAAACAAGATGCTGTAGTGCTTAAAATCTTGGTTCTCAAAGAGAACCCTGAAAAAGTATCTTCCCTTCTCCCTTCACTACCCCAGAGATACCCTCTCCATAGAGGTGACAGTGAAAATAAACATTCCTTACTTCCTTGAGGAAAAAACTTCCTGAGATCAGCCTTGAGATACTGACTCCAAGGGGAAGAAATACACCTCCCCTGCTATCATCAGAGGCAAATAAAACACAGAATCACTGCCAAGTGGAACTCTAAGACATTAGTTATGATCTAGTCCCTCCCTCAATTAAAAAAAAAACTGAAGCTCTTTCTTGGGCACAAAGCTGCCCCAACGCATCTCCTTAGAAAGGTCTCGAAACAATGTGAACAAAATTTAGGCAAAAATCTTTCAGAGCTAAATGAGTGTCAAATGGCTGAGAAGATCCTGTAGAGAAGTCCTCCTCCCTCTCGGCTCGGTCGGTGAAGGCCTCAAGGAAGCGCACAGCCTTCCTTTCTGGGGAGGGGAGATCGCAGTCCCCCCAGGGTCCCCGCGGACCTGACCGGTCAGCCGGCATCAAAGCTCTGGACCCACGCAGAGCTCTCAGGCTATTTCAACGCAGGGAAACAGCAGAGGTGTAAAAGCACTTTCTGACGGAGCATTTGGAATGCCCATTTCTCCTCTTTCTACAGTAATAAGCCAACTGGGATGTACTTAGTGTACAGAGTTACCTTTCCTGGCAGCTAGAAGCCGCACACCCGGGAGAACCGGCACAGGCCGGGTCTGGCAGCCTTCTGACGCAGGCGCCCCTGCGGCTGTCTCTCGGCCCGAGTTACTTTAGAAGGCAGGGTTCCCCAGCTCGGTCCCTCCCCAGCACCTCACAGGCGCGCCTCACAGACAGCCCTCCCGGGCCCCGGACGCACACCTCGGCCCGGGTCTCCTGGGGTCTGTCACGCGGGGCCCTGCAGCCCCTGGCCGGGCGTCTCCTTGGCCTTCTTGCAGGTGTACAGCCACTTAATGATGCGCGCGTTCCTCTCGACCACCGAGGTGGTGCTGGGCACCTGCTCCGCCAGCTCCTCCTCCTGCAGCCCCTCGTCTTCCCCGCTGCGCCGGGAGAAGCCGCTGTCGGAGGTGGCCACGCTCACGCTGCGGACCTTGAGGGCGCCGCGGTCCGACTCAGCCGAGAAGTTCTCCCGCCCGAGCGCCTCCACCACGTCGGGCTCCAGGCCGCAGTACTGGAAGAAAGTGTCCGATTCGGCCAAGGACGCGGAGTAGCGCGAGCTGAGGTCGGACTGCGAGCGCTGCAGCCCCCGGCGCCTCGCCCCCAGCAGCTCCGCGCCGCGGGGCGCAGCCGGGACCCTGGGGGGCGTCCCGACGGACCGGGCGGGCGCGGGGGCCGTGGAGGGGCCAGGCTCGGCCCGGGCGGCCCCCTGGGCCCTGACCCCCCACTCCGCTCCCACCCGGGCGGCGCCGGGAGGCTCGGGCGTCTTGTCCTTGCTCGGCCCCTGGAAGAGCTTCTTCACCAGGCTTGCCCTGGGGCTGTCGGCTCCCGACGCTCGGGCGAACTCGCACTTCTGACGGTATATGACCAGCGAGTCCGGCCTTAGCGGCTTCCGCGCTATAGCCCTGCGCACCCCGGGCCCGGGGACGCACGCCTGCCCTCCGGTCGCCTCGGGGCTGCTGCCCCCGCCAGCCGGGCCTGGGCCGGTCCTAGGCGGGCCGCGCACGTACTTGGCGCGGTCGGCCGCCAGCCTCTCCACCGCGCTCCTGCGAGCCGGCCCAGCCGCGTCCGGGGCCGCGGGGGTCCCGGAGTCCCGGGACAAGAGCCGCGCGCTCGCGGGGGCGTCCAGAGCGCGCATCCTCCAGGCCCGGCCCACTGCGGAGACGCTCTCGGACTGCGCGCGGTCGTCAGCGGACCAGCTCCGGAGTCGGTTCCGTGTGAGCAGCGGCGCCCCGGTGCCCGGCCGCCCGGGGCGGGGGCAGAGTCCGCTCGGACTGAAGTACCGCCTGCCGGCCCCGCCCCTCCCGGCCCGCCCTCGCCTCGCGCCGGGCCCGCCCGCCTGTTCAGGGTCCCGCCGGGCTTCGCGCGGACCTGCTCCGGGGTCAGGGCCGAGCCCCGCGGGCCCGCAAGGCAGAGGGGCGGGGAGGGGCCAAGTCGGTGCGGCCCCGGGGGCCCACCGCCCCTCCCGGCCGCGGGGCGCGGTCTCCTCCGACGCCGGCACTTCCGGAGCCGGGAGGGCAGAGCGGCTCCGGCGCCACCCCCCCACCCGGCAGGTGTCTCCTGCCCTTTGAATTCTTAAAGTGACCTCGGGATGTTTGAAAAGTGACTTTAATTTCCTGGAGTGCTCTTGCAGGGCACTCCTCTTAAACTGTAGGAAAGAAACGGCTATGACGCGCCGCAGGACAGGTCAGTCTGTGTGTCAGGCAGAAGGGAACCAGGAACCGGGACTGGGTCCAGGCTCAGCCAGACGGCCTGCCGGTGGCCCGACCAGACGGGACCGTCTGATGCCAGGGCTCGAGAGACAGCAGCGACTGCGGAGGCAAGGCTCAGGGATTCGGGAAAAGCCTGAACACATTCCCAGAAGACTGCTGTTTTTACCGTAATCAGTGTAATACGGAAACCACGGGTTCACCAGGGGAGTGAATCAGTCTAGGAATGCTGAAAAAGTCTAAGGGAGAACATTGCCAAAATTCCATTATTTCTAAAGTTGGACAAAGGACTAACGATATCTGCCAGACAGTGATATGGCCACGTTATCTCCCGTGAAACCAACTCCATGGTACGCTGACCTTTCAAGGTTGTGGCTGAGTGCGCCTGGTGCGGAGCAACACCTGGCTGCGGGCAACTAGCTGCCTCAGGTCTGGGTCTGATGGTTTTGTTTTTTTGTTTGTTTTTTTTTTAACAGAAATGCCAATGGGCACCAAGCGGACTGGTGGTGAGTGAGCAGGGGCAGAAGCTCAATGATTTCAAACAGGTTTGGCAAACCTGCACCCACTGACCACCAACCACCCAGAATCCCAGCAGGTGCCAAATGGGTCTTCAGACCTGGAGTTTCTCTGAGGTTATATCCTATAGTCAGTGATAGAAACACAAGAAACCAGGTCTCCTGAGAACCAGGCTACCCAGTTACTGTCACCAGAAAATGCCACACTGAAGTGAAAAGATGCCTGTGGCCCTGAAACTGGCTGAGAGAGAGAGAGAGAGAGAGAGAGATGGAGCCTCCGCTAGCTCCAGGGATGGACAGATAGCATACTGGTGGTGGGAGGGCCTGGTGGGAGCCCAAAGCCCAGCTTTTACTCAGGCCACCGTGTCTATTGTCAGTCAGAGAAAACACATATTTTTAATTGCTTAGCCCCAAATGCCTCCTTTTCATGTTTACACTGGGGCAGTTGCAGCAGTTCAGAGAGAGAGAACTCCTAAGCATAGGGTATCTGGGATTTGTCTGAGCCTGGGTCCACCATTTATTAGCTACGTTCCATTGGACAGAAAACAAATCTCTCAGGGCCTTTGCTCTGTCATTTGTAAAAATCTTCATTTGTATAGCTTAGAACATTCACTGCTTTTTAGTGAGCACTAAATGAGGTCTCTGCCCTGGCTTCTGGAGAGGCTGTCAGGTTGAACTTCTCGGTGTTCCTTGTTAGGGCCAGGTTGCTCCACTGTAAACTGGACCGCATTACTCCCACCGGCTGGGACATTGATTAATGCGATTAGGCATATAAAGGGCTTAGCGCTATGTCTGGTACAGATCAGATTTTCTTTTTAAAAATTTTTTTATTTGGAAGACAATTGCTTTACAACACAGACGAACTTTTCAATAAATAAATGTTTTAATTATGGTGGTTATGATTAGTGGATTATCACATTTTTAAATAAGGTTAGAGAATTCACATATGAGTATTGAATAAAACTACTATAAAGTTGTATTTAAGGCAAAGATATTAAGATACTGACAAAATTTTCTCCATAAATTTTTCTCACTGCTCAGCTGGTAGCTTAGACTTTGAGCCTCATTTATCCCTGGCATCATCTCCAAAGACATGATCAGAGCAGGAATAATGCTTACAGACCCAATGATCCAGAAACTCTCCTCCAGAGAATATGTCCTGTGGAACCAAGAAGAGATGTGTTCACAGTATGAAGATATTCACTGCAGACAAGCAATTGAAATCAACATGTATTCAACAAAAGGAAGAAAGTTAGATCATGGATGACACACCCATGGGACGGAGCATCATGCAACCGTTTACAGTCATGCTTCCATAGGATATTTTATGGAGTGCAAATGATCAGGATGTATGTGAAATTTTAAAAATAGGACAAGTATAGTGGCAGTCTTGAGGAAATAGCTAAATATCATGAAACCTACAGAGACTAAATCATGAAGAAATAGAAAGTCCACATAGACCTGTAGCTAGTAGGAGATTGAATGAGATATCAGATGTCTCCCATCAAAAAGAAACCTTGTACCTCATTATTGACTGACAAACTTTTAAAGAAGAACTAATAACCAATTCTTCCTAACTTTTCACCAAAAAGTGAAGAGGAGGGAACACTTCCTAACTCGTTCTATAACGTCTGCATTACCCTCATACCAAAACCAAACAAAGATAAAATAAGAAATCTGCATATTAATATCCCTTATGAACATTAATGCAAAATTGCTTAACAAAATACTAACAAGCACAATTCAGCAGCATACTGAAAGGATTATCTACAAGTGGGATTTATTTCTGGAATGCAAGGGTGGTTCAATGTATGAAAATAAAATAATATAATATCAACAGAATGAAGAGAAAGAAAAACATACAAAGTCATTACAATTGATTCAAAAAAAGCACTTGACAAAATTCAACATATTTTCAAGATAAAAACACGCAACAAACTAAGAATAGAAGGAAATTACTTCAATGTAAAAAAAGTCATATGTGAAAAAGCTAGAGTGAACATTAGACTCAACAGTAAGAGACTGAAAGCTTTTTGTCTAAAATTAGGAACAGGGCAAGGGTGCCTGCTTTCACCACTTCTATTCCGTGCAGTACTGAGTTCCAGCCAGAGTAATATGGCAAGAAAAAGACACAAAGCCATAGATTAGAGACAGATTAGAAAGGAAGAAGTAAAATTTCCTCTGTTTGCAGATGATGTTATCTTATATGTAGCAAATGCTGAAGATTCCAGGAAAAAAAAAAAAAAACTGTTAGAAAAAAATTCAGGAAAGTAGGAGGATGCAGGTTAACACACAAAAATCAGCTGCACTTACATGCACTAACTGATTAATCTGAAAAGAAAATTACAAAACAATTGCATTTACTACGGTATCCAAATAATGAGTAAAATATTTAGGAATTAAACCAGGAGGTAAAAGACTTATATGATGAAAACTACAAAACACCACTAAAAGAAATTAAAGAAGACATAAATTGAGCTACATCCCATGTAATAGTTTGGAAGACTTAATCTTGTTAAAAACCCAATACAACCCCAAATGATCTATAAATTAAATCTAGTCCCTATGTAAATCCTAATGATATTTTTGCAGAAATAGGAAAAAAAAAAAAAACCTGTCCTAAAATTAATCTAAAACATCTAAGAGCCCCAAAGAGCAAAAAAAAAAAAAAAAAAAAAAGCTTGAAAAAGAAGAAAAAATTGGAGGACTTACACTCCTGGTTTTATAACTTGCTGCCAAGCTAAATCAAAAAAGCATGATGTTAACATAAAGACAGATTAAAGACCAGTGGAATAGAATAGATTCTTAAAATAAACCCTCAGATATATGGTTGAATGAATTTTTATAGGGAGTGCCAAGATGAATAAGGAAGGGATAGTCTTTGCAACAAACGGTGCTAGATAAACTGGGTATCTTCATGCAAAAGAATGCAACTGGACTTAAATCAACTTGGATCAAGAACCTAAATATAAGACCTAACACAATACAAATCTTCGAAGAAGACATAGGACCAAACTTTATAACATTGAAATTAGCAGTGATTCTTGGATATGACACCACAGGCACAGGCAACAACAACAAAAAAAAAATTGAAATTCATAAAAGTATTTTAAAATGTATGTATCAAAATCACTATTCACAGACTAAAATGGCAGCCCACAGAATGGGAGAAGATATTTGCCAATCATGTATCTGATACAGAATTAATATCCAGAATGTATAGAAAACTCCCAAAATTCAGCAACACAAAAGCCCAATTCAAAAACTGACCATAAATTTAGACATTTCTCCAAAAAAGATTACACAAGTTGTCAGTGAGCATATGAAAAGGTGTTCAATATCGGTCATCATTAGGAAAACGTAAATCCAAACTACAAAGACAGACCGCTTCACGCCCATCAGGACGGCAACTGTCGAGAAAGAAAGAAAGAAAGCTCAGAAAGCAGCGCGTGTGGTGATGCTTTGGAGACACTGGGACCCTGTGCACTCTTGGCATAGAATGACGAAACCTCCGTGGAAAAAAATTACAACTAGTGTTACCTTGTGTCCCAACAATTACCCTTCTGGTTATACACCCAAAAGAAATGAAAGCAAGATCTTGAGGAGATATTTGTATACCAAGTTCATAGTAACTTTGTTCACAATAGCTAAAATATTGAAGCAACCCAAGAGTCCTTCAGTAGATAAATGGATCAGCAAAATGTGTATATATCCAACAGAATTTCATTCAGCCTGAAAAAGGAAGAAATTATTGCAATGGACTGCAAAATGGACGACCTTGAAGACATTATGCCAAGAGAAATAGGCCAGTTACAAAAAGACAAATACAGTGTGTCTCCACTTATGGAGTTACTTAGGGTAGTCAAAAAACCGTGAAGACAGAAATGTTAATGGTGGTAGCCTGGGCTAGGGGGGCGGATTCTGGAGAGTGATTGTTTAATGGGTTGAGTTTCAGTCTTAAGAGAGAAAGAGTTATGGAGATGGATGGTGGTGATCGTGCGAATACATTTAACATCACTGAACTGAACACTTGAAATGGTTAAGATGCTAATTGTCATGTTATACAAGTAACAAGAAATATTTTACCATAATAAAAAAGTGGAAAAAAGCAACACCTGTGATACAATCATACCCTAACTCAGAAATAGGAATAAACTGATCCACCCAACTTGGGTGAATCTATAGTGAATTGTGTTGAAAAAAAGTCCATCCTGAAAGTTTACACATGTATGGTTTTATTTGTGTAGCAGTCTCAAAATGGCAAAACTGTAGCAATGCACACATCGGTGGTGCCAAGGCTAAGGGAAGAAGTGGGAGAGAAGAGGGGCTAAGTGCAAAATGGCAGCATGAGACAGCGCTGTGGTGACTGGAACGTTCTGCATCTGTGCTGTGTGACTGTCAGTATCCTGGTTTTGAAATTTTATTATGGTTTTGCAGATATCACCATCGGGATAAACTGGGTAGGGGACACACTGCGTATCTCTGTATTTTTCTTGTATCTGCACGTGATGCTGTCTTTTTATCTCCAAATATGTTTCACAATTAAAAACTAAAACAGCAGTGTAAACCAGTGAATAAATAAATCTGTGTATCAGTTATTCCAGTCCTTCAGGTTCTGAGCATGTTGTAGAACATGTTTGTCTATGTAGAACACATTTACTGGCACTTACTGTATGCAGAACACCATTCCAGCTGTCAAGATACAGCAAAAAACCACGCTAAAAAAATAAGCATAAGCCATACTTCAATTTATGCATTTTTTCACAAGTTGATTTACTGTTAGTTTTTCTGCTTGATGATCAAAGTGTTCCAAATGTCTGCGTGTGTTCCTGTGCCAATTCATCCTCTTCTAGTTAAGCCTGTTTTACCTCAATATATGCACAACCAGGAAAAAATTATTATGGCATTTTGCTCTCCATTGTGTTTAATTATAGGGGCTCCCTGACTTATCAACACCTAGATTCAAGGGATGAGATCTGATAGACAGAGTGCTTGAAGAACTGTGGATGGAGGTTCGTGACATTGTACAGGAGGTAGCGATCAAGACCATCCCCAAGAAAAAGAACTGCAAAAAGGCAAAATGGTTGTATGAGAAGAGCTTACAAATAGCTGAGAAAAGAAGAGACGTGAAAGACAAAGAAGAAGAGGAAAGACACACCCATCTGAAAGCAGAGGTCCGAAGAATAGCAAGGAGAGATAAGAAAGCCTTCCTCAGTGATCAACGCAAAGAAACAGAAAAACAATAGGATGGGAAAGACTAGAGATTTATTCAAGAAAATATTTCATGCAAAGATGGGCACAATAAAAGACAGAAATGGTATGGACCTAACAGAAGCAGATATTATGAGGTGGCAAGAATACACAGAATAACTATACAAAATAGATCTTTATGACCCAGATAACAAATATGGTGTGATCACTCACCTAGAGCCAGACATCCTGGAATGCAAAGTCAAGTGGGCCTTAGGAAGCATCACTATAAACAAAGCTAGTACAGGTGATGAAATTCCAGTTGAGCTATTTCAAATTCTAAAAGATGATGCTGTGAAAGTGCTGTACTCAATATGCCAGCAAATTTGGAAAACTCAGCAGTGACCCCAGGACTGGAAAAGGTCAGTTTTCATTCCAATCCCAAAGAAAGGCAATGCCAAAGAATGCTCAAACTACCGCACAATTGCACTCATCTCACACACTAGTAAAGTAATGCTCAAAATTCTCCAAGCCAAGCTTCAACAGTACGTGAACTATGAACTTCCAGATGTTCAAACTGGATTTAGAGGCAGAGGAACCAGAGATCAAATTGCCAACATCCTTTGGATCATCGAAAAAGCAAGAGAGTTCCAGAAAAACATCTACTTCTGTTTTATTGACTACACCAAAGCCTTTGACTGTGTGGATCACAACAAACTGTGGAAAATTCTTAAAGAGATGGGAATACCAGACCACCTGACCTGCCTATTGAGAAATCTGTATGCAGGTCAGGAAGCAACAGTTAGAACTGGACATGGAACAACAGACTGGTCCCAAATAAGAAAAGGAGTACATCAGGGCTGTATATTGTCACTCTGCTTATTTAACTTATATGCAGAGTACATCACATGAAATGCCTGGCTGGATAAAGCACAAGCTGGAATCAAGATTGCCGAGATAAATGTCAATAACCTCAGATATGCAGATGACACCACACTTATGGTAGAAAGTGAAGAAAAACTAAAGAACCTCCTGATGAAAATGAAAGAGGAGAGTGAAAAAGTTGGCTTAAAGCTGAACATTTAGAAAACGAAGATCATGGCATCTGGTCCCATCACTTCATGGCAAATGGATGGGGAAACAATGGAAACAGTGATGGGCTCCAAAATCACTGCAGATGGTGACTGCAGCCATGACACTAAATGACGCTTGCTTCTTGGAAGAAAAGCTGTGACCAACCTAGCCAGCATACTAAAAGGCAGAGACATTACATTGGCAACAAGGTCTGTCTAGTTAAAGCTATGGTTTTTCCAGTAGTCATGTATGGATGTGAGAGTTGGACTATAAAGAAAGCTGAGCACTGAAGAATTGATGCTTTTGAACTGTGGTGCTTGAAGAATTGATGCTTTTGAAGACTCTTGAGAGTCCCTTGGACTGCCAGGAGATCCATCCAGTCAATCCAAAAGGAAATCAGTCCTGAATATTCATTGGAAGGACTGATGTTGAAGCTGAAGCTCCAATACTTTGGCTACCTAATGCAAAGAACTGACTCATTGGAAAAGACCCTGATGCTGGAAAAGATTGACGGTGGAAGGAGAAGGGGATGACATAGGATGAGATGGTTGAATGGCATCATTGACTCGATGGTCATGAGTTTGAGTAAACTCTGGGAGTTGGTGATGGACAGGGAAGCATGTCATACTGCAGTCCATGGGGTTGCAGAGAGTTGGACTCTCCTGAGCCACTGAACTGAACTGACTTTAAAAATTAGGGTTAGGGGATCCTGAGCATAAGAGAACATGAAAAGGATCCATTTCTGCTGTAGTGAGACATTCCCCCCATAGACTTATTCCTTGAAATCATACTATTTAATCATAGTCCTAGTGTTATGACTAGCGCAGTAGCTTATACCATTCAGCCAAAGTCACACTATTAATATGATAGTTCTATTTGTTATTGACACACATGAGATTGGCACAGCTTCAGCTGCTTATGGACTAAAATAGTGGTTGTGGTTGATAATCCATAATACATATGCTTTCTTTTCCCAGTTAGGAACATCTAGGTCATTCCCTGCTCTGTGCTTTAGAAGAAGGTGGGTAACAAAATAAAGATAGATATAGAAGATATTTCCTGGCATTTGGGGATCATCAGCTCAGCCCTGGATAAAGGGGTTGATGGAGAGGAAGTGGAATGAGCTCAGTTAAAAGACAATAAACCTGATTCAGGGCAGCACATGATATTATAAGAGTCACACTTTCCTGGTACCTTTCTACCTCCAGACTTGATCAAAATCTCCTGGACCTGGATTGGAAGATGCATCAGAAAGGAAATTAGAGGCTAATAATGGTGGGTGTCTTGGTCCTGCCCTTCTCCTTCCAGCTGAGCATTGGAGACTGGCTGGTGGGGAAAGATGAGACAAAGTTTGACAGGCGTGGGCTCTGAGAGCAGAGGAGCCCAGGAGACCATCTCTTGGTCTGTGTGTCCTCCCTGGAGATTGAATCTTGGCGGGGGACATGCTTCACTGAGCAGGGCCTCGGAGCTGGACCTGGACCCCTAGGGCTGAGGCAGGACTCAGCAAAGAGCAGCAGGGATGGATGACCAAAGGCCAGAGTGGGCAAGGCAGGTGATGACAACCTGAAACCCAGTTGCCACCCAGCCTGGGAGCCTGGGTGAGACCCTGTGTAAACGAGTGGGCAGAACATCCAAACCAAGGGAGCAAAAAGAGCTGGAATTTTTTCCTGCAAATATTAGGAGCTAAATGGACATTTGTTAGCAAGATTTGTTATCATAAACATTCTAACACTCCTCTTAACACAGAGAATTTTGGTTACAAACCATAGTTACAAAATTTAATTTATCTTGCATTCAAAGACATGTTTAAAGTTAAGGATTGCATCGATTTTTTTAAATGAATCTCTTATTTGAGTAGAAAGTAAATTATAGAATAATATGTACATTTTGATATCAAAATAACTTTAAAAGAATAGAAAACAAGATGCTATTTTGCATGCAAACCTATAATAATAATAGAAAAATAGAAAAAACATAGAAAAATATGGTATGAATGTACACTAAATTTATCATAGAAGTTTCCTCTAGGGAGGGACAGAATGGGACAGGAACTTCAACTATAGCTACAATGTTTTGAGGAAAAAAAGTATTTAAGACAAGCATTAAAATATGTAGGTTTCACTTTCTCTCTCTTTCTTGCTCTCGGATAAGCCTTCAGTGTGAAGTGCTGATGTATCATCTACTAGTTCTTTTCCTCAGTTGCAGCTGATATTGATGTTGGGGCAGTGTGAGTGTCTGAAGATGTGTTGGATTGTAACTATTATTGTAAATTTGACATACTGGTAGTCAAGTTGGATGTCACAAATAGAGTTTCAGCATGATGGAATTGGGGGTGAAAGTTTCCAGGGAACAGAAACAAAGGCTTCAACCTAAAACAGTTGAGCCATTTTCAAATGGGGGAAATCTGGTGCCGGGGAAAGCGGAACCTGAAAAGAAAGAAGCTGCTTTGACTGGTGAGAGGGGAACATCGTGTAGACATGAGGCAGAAAACCAGCGCTGAAGGTGTGTGTAAAGAGGAGGCGGCTGGTTGGCTGGCTGAAATACACGTGGAGGTGAGCGTGACAAGAGCCAAACCTGGAGGGGGACTATTTACTCCAGAGAGAAAATAGTGGAATACAGTACGAGATCAAGCAAAAGAAAACCCATCAAGCAACCTCTCCCCACATCAGGACACACTCCACTCTCTTTCCTGTTGCGGGTAGTGCTAACAAACTCCACAGGAGTTTAAAGGAAAATATTTAAAATAAAAAAGAGATTGGGCTCTGGTTTCTCTTTAAGATGAGAAATACCTGATATACTATTTATAAATACATGTAATGAAAATGATATTAAACCGAATTTTGCAGGATAAGATTGAATCAGATTGTTTTCTAAACACAATGCTATGCTGTGCTAAGTCACTTCAGTCGTGGCCGACTCTGTGCGACCCCATTGACAGCAGCCCACCAGGCTCCCCCATCCCTGGGATTCTCCAGGCAAGAACACTAGAGTGGGTTGCCATTTCCTTGTCCAATGCATGAAAGTGAAAAGTGAAAGTGAAGTCGTTTCCAACTCTTAGCGACACCATGGACTGCAGCCTACCAGGCTCCTCCATCCATGGGATTTTCCAGGCAAGAGTACTGGAGTGGGGTGCCATTGCCTTCTCTGCTAAACACAATACTCAAGTCAATTAAGCAAACAGCCAGTATGAAAACCTCAAAACTTAGATGAAATCCAGCTGTTGAAGCCTGACTGATGTGTTATGACAAACCCACAAACGAAAGCATAGATGCATCTGACCTGACTGTCTCAGTTTAGTTACAGTGAATCCGGATCTTAGAAAGGTCTGTAACAGGAGAAACTTGTCAAATTACCAGGAAATATTCTTGTCTTTTTTTCTTTCTTTCTTTCTCTATTATTTGAGAGACATAAATCTTGAGTATAAGATGCCCATGCATTATTTACTAAATTTTTCCATTTTTAATTGAATTTGATATTTGTAGTGATATGTGGAATTCAAGTGTCTAAAGAAATACACTGGAGTGTAACTGTTACAGTAAAACTGCCCTCAAACCAAGGTAAACCTTCTCCACCATGGGACACGTCGGGTGCCTCATTGAATGCTCCTTAAGAGAAATAATGAACAGACACTGGAAACCAAAGCGTGAGTGATGCTATACAAATGAGCTCTCTCTGCTGTTTACTTATCACCAGACTACAGCTTTAAAATTAAATACCCCCACCTGAGTGCATAAAATTATATTGAAACACTATTATTTTCATTCTAAGAGAACGTCAAATAAAAATTACACAAAATACCTTCCCATAGTCCAAAAGCCATCAATGCAAGCTGAGCAAATTAGGGAAGTTTTGACATGGTGCTTCTTTAAATATTTCACAAAGATTGTAATGAAAAGATGACACCTATTTGGGGGAGATGGTTTAATATCTACCCAATAGGAGAGACTGAATTTATTTGCATATCTCTTTATTATGGTAAAGAATCTGCCTGCAATGCGGGAGGCCTGGGTTCGACCCCTGAGTTGGGAAGATCCCCTGGAGAAGGGAAAGGCTACCCACTCCAGTGTTCTGGCCTGGAGAATTCCATGGACCGTATAGTCCATGGGGTGGCAAAGAGTCGGACACGACTGAGTGACTTTCACTTATTATTTTTAAGGCTTGTTTTCCCCATTCTAAGTGTAACGTAGAAATGAAAACAAAGCAAACAGTACTGCCCATGGCCCCTGGACGCACAAACTTACAGGGCAGGGTTGCACTGATTCTACGCTGCGGCCTGGTTCAGCCTGAGCCCTGCAAGCTGGTGCTCAGGGGCCGTGCTGCTGCTGGGTGTTCCCCTGCTGCTCAGCCAACCGTCCTCAGTGGTCTCTGCTTCCAGCCACATGCCCCTGCAGCCCACCTCCATCGTTTCTGCTTTGTGCTTGCTCTCCCTCTGAGATTATTCAGCAGCCTTACTCACAGGAAACTTGATAGGAGTTCAGACTCTGCCTGGTGCTGTCAGTTCAGTTCAGTTCACTCAGTCATATCCCACTCTTTGAAACCCCATGGACTGCAGCACGCCAGGCCTCCCTGTCCATCACCAACTCTTGGAGTTTACACGAACTCATGTCCATTGAGTTGGTGATGCCATCCAACCACCTCATCCTCTGTCGTCCCCTTCTCCTCCTGCCTTCAATCTTTCCCAGCATCAGGGTCTTTTCAAATGAGTCAGTTCTTCACATCAGGTGGCCAAAGTATTGGATCTTAAGCTTCAGCATCAGTCCTTCCAATGAATATTAGGACTGATTTCCTTTAGGATGGACTGGTTTGATCTCTTTGCAGTCCAAGGGACTCTCAGAGTCTTCTCCAACACCACAGTTCAAAAGCGTCAATTCTTCGGCTCTCAGCTTTCTTTATGGTCCAACTCTCACATCCATACATGACTACTGGAAAAACCATAGCCTTGACTAGATGGACCTTTGTAATATCTCTGCTTCTTAATATGCTGTCCAGGTTGGTCATAGCTTTTTTTCCAAGGAGCAAGCGTCTTTTAATTTCATGGCTGCAGTCACCATCTGCAGTGATTTTGGAGCCCAAGAAAATAAAGTCTGTCACTGTTTCCATTGTTTCCCCATCTATTTGCCATGAAATAATGGGACCAGATGCCATGATCTTCGTTTTCTGAATGTTCAGCTTTAAGCCAACTTTTTCACTCTCTTCTTTCACTTTCATCAAGAGGCTCTTTAGTTCCTCTTCAGTTTCTCCCACAAGGGTGGTGTCATCTGCATATCTGAGATTATTGACATTTCTCCTGGCAATCTTGATTCCAGCTTGTGCTTCATCCTGCCCAGCATTTCTCGAGATGTACTCTGCATATAAGTTAAATAAGCAGGGTGACGATATACAGCCTAAATGTTCTCCTTTCCCAATTTGGAGCCAGTCTGTTGTTCCATGTCCAGTTCTAACTGTTGCTTCTTGACCTACATACAGGTTTCTCAAGAGGCAGGTCAGGTGGTCTGGTATTCCCATCCCTTTAAGAATTTTCCACAGCTTGTGGTGATCCACACAGTCAAAGGCTTAGGCATAGTCAATAAAGAAGTACTGTTTCTTAAACTTTATGCACTGTTTCCTAATCACATTATGTAGGTTCCTCAAGACCAGAACCTTTATTTTTCCATAACTGAATCCCTAACTAGCATAGTGTCTGCAAGTAGGTAACCAATAGAAGTTTGCCGGTCGGGACTCCCTGGGTCCAGGGTTAGCACTTTGCCTTCCAATGCAGAGGGTGTGGATTCAGTTCCTGGTAAGGGAGCTAAGACGCCACATGCCTCTTGGTGAAAAACCCAAAACATAAAACAGAAGCAATATGTAACAAATTCAATAAAGACTTTAAAAATGGTCCACATTAAGGGAAAAAAAAAAACCTTAAAAAAGTTTGTCCATTGATTTGTATATGTATTTTGTTGGTTAATTATTGACATCTCTGCTTTTCCGTGACTTCTTTAAATGCTTATTAAAATGCATCACTCAGATTTTTATAACTTATTTTCATGCTTTAACTTCGTTCCATAATCATAAGTTTAATTGCAGTATTTTTGTTTACAAACCTTGACATATGTTTCCACATACAGATAATGGCCAATCCCTGAATGTAATGTGAAAGCTAAATTATAATTTTCAAAGTTACTAAATATAAATCTTTGATGAATGGGTTCTTTGCCTTCTTTTATTCAAGCTGAGGAATTTAAAAATGACATTACTAAGTCATTTTATTAAGTGCTTTGTTGCATTCTAGTTATAATGCAAAATTAGATTAATGCTAATGAATACCAGACCACCTGATCTGCCTCTTGAGAAATTTGTATGCAGGTCAGGAAGCAACAGTTAGAACTGGACATGGAACAACAGACTGGTTCCAAACAGGAAAAGGAGTACATCAAGGTTGTATATTGTCACCCTGCTTATTTAACTTATATGCAGAGTACATCATGAGAAACGCTGGACTGGAAGAAACACAAGCTGGAATCAAGATTGCTAGGAGAAATGTCAATAACCTCAGATATGCAGATGACACCACCCTTATGGCAGAAAGTGAAGAGGAACTAAAAAGCCTCTTGATGAAAGTGAAAGACAAGAGTGAAAAAGTTGGCTTAAAGCTCAACATTCAGAAAACAAAGATCATGGCATCCGGTCCCATCACTTCATGGCAAATAGATGGGGAAACAGTGGAAACAGTGTCAGACTTTATTTTTCTGGGCTCCAAAATCACTGCAGATGGCGACTGCAGACATGAAATTAAAAGACGCTTACTCCTTGGAAGGAAAGTTATGACCAACCTAGATAGCATATTCAAAAACAGAGACATTACTTTGCCAACAAAGGTTTGTCTAGTCAAGGCTATGGTTTTTCCTGTGGTCATGTATGGATGTGAGAGTTGGACTGTGAAGAAGGCTGAGCGCTGAAGAATTGATGCTTTTGAACTGTGGAGTTGGAAAAGACTCTTGAGAGTCCCATGGATTGCAAGGAGATCCAACCAGTCCATTCTGAAGGAGATAAGCCCTGGGATTTCCTTGGAAGGAATGATGCTAAAGCTGAAACTCCAGTACTTTGGCCACCTCATGCGAAGAGTTGACTCATTGGAAAAGACTCTGATGCTGGGAGAGATTGGGGGCAGGAGGAGAAGGGGACAACAGAGGATGAGATGGCTGGATGGCATCACTGACTCGATGGACTTGAGTCTGGGTGAACTCTGGGAGTTGGTGATGGACAGGGAGGCCTGGTGTGCTGCGATTCATGGGGTCGCAAAGAGTCAGACACGACTGAGTGACTGTACTGAACTGAACTGAATGAAGATAGAATCAGTATTTATTATAATTCATTACATAAACTTTAAAATAATTTTTTCAAAATGAGTTTGTGGAACAAAATATCAATTATTTTCTCCATCAAAGGCTGCTTTCATTTTCAGTAAAACCATTGCACAAAAGTGCTTCTTACTCTTTGTACTAATCAGTGTTAAGGTGGGCTGAGTATAAAATGCAGAGTGATTATAGTTAGGGGGACTATGGATCTTTGTTTGCCTGGAACAATTCCAGTTTATACATACTATTCTGACGTTATGTTGCTCCTTTACTTTAAAAAATACCTTAGTTTGGAGGGTCACTCTAGTTACACGCCAGTTCAAACCAAGTGTGTGTCTTTATGTAGGTTAGTTAACTTTTACTGGGCTCAGTTCACCATTTGTAAATGAGGAGTTTGACCTAGGTGATACATCAGGTCTGTTCACCTTTACTGTTTTGACGTGTGAATAAAGCGTAGGTCTCAAGAGGGACATTGCTTATATTAGTTTTCTCGTTTTCAGGATAACAAATTGCCTCAACAAAAATTCACAGAAAGGCTCCCTTAAAACAATTACTTAGTATAAAACAAAAATCCAAATTCTGCTCTTTGATCAGACAGTGGCAGGCTGATATTCGCTAAGCTCTGTGTGACTCATTCCTCTTGTAAAGGCTTGTCAAGAATGGCAAAACCATGTCAACAGTCAACCATTTTCCTACACAGGTCTTAAAGTTACACAAATAAAGTTAAATAAACTTTACCTCTTCTGTGGATAAAATCTGAGGACGGAGACAGAGAGCTGGGGAAAAGCAGGAAGAAACAATACAAACCAACGGCAAGGCAGGGAAAGGAGTATCTGCACACTAGCAACGGTGAAGTGAGGCGTGTGACGCTGCGGGAGGGGCAGGTGCCTGCTGGCAGTTCATCCACTACAGCCAGATGCCCAGGATTTTGAGATCCTCGAAAGGGATACAAGGGAACCATAAACTGTTTCAGTATTTTGAAAATGCAGATGAAAGGTTTTCATCAACTTCACAGCTGTATTAGCTTATCCAGAAGATCAGACTCCTGAGGTTTCAGCCAGCCTTCTGCGAGCCCATCATGAAGGGAGCAGGATACGATACATAAGCAGACAGGAGAAAGCCCAGTTGAGACAATTCTGTAACAAAGAAGTGCTGACCTCACTCTATTCATTTTGGATGAGACATTTTTACTATAGAAGTCAGAGTCACATGCAGTCCAGGTGTTATATACACCCCAAGACTAGTTCTTTAGCTTGGGAATTTAGGAGGAAGATTATAGGCTTTGTTGAGAAGAGCTGAAGGCGCTATGCAGTGAGAAGGATGCACACTGCCTGGTTACGGGGTTTACGCCGGATACATCAGGTGGGCCCTGCTGTCAGGGGCGGTTCTGTCTTCCCCGTGCTCTGCTCTGCTCTTTCAGGGCAGCTGGAGACATTACACCGGTTTGTTCCTTCCAGACACAGAAAACCCTCCTGTGTGTCATGGCCACTGCCCTGTGTGTCTCTGCTGCACACTTGCTCCTGTCCAGGGGTTTTACTAATAATTACACAGAGTTCTTGAATTTCACTAAGGCATTTTCTCAAATTACAGTCACTATATGCAATTTTTTTCCTACTAACTTCCATTTGATTTGCTCTGAACTTTGCCTGATGCCTGCTTTGCTAGTTGCAGAGGTCAGTGTTTCTTGTGTAGTAAACCTGACCCAGGAGGAGGGGGCCCAGGCAGGCTGTGGGGAGCAGTGATGGCTAAATGCGGCAGGCTTGGAGAGGACTTAAGGCCAGGTCGCGGTGAGGTTTGAAATGTTGGGAGACAGGCTCACCAAATGTTTCTGGGTAGGAAAGTGACGAAACAGTGGGTTCTTAAATAAATTAGAGTTTTCTAATTTGGGGGACTGTAAATTAAAGTCATATTTTAAACGGGACTTTTTTACTTTAGCCCCCAACTCCAGGAAGAAAATTGTTTTCCCAAGTGGTCTACAGAATTGTTGAAGAAGATATTCATAAAATGCCCAGGGAAACAAATTGCCTCTTAATCTGTCCTTTCTGCGACTCAGCTTTCACAGCAGCACTTTGAACATCTACAGTACCGACAGCCATTCAGTTTTGGTGCCATGTAACTTTTCGAACTGACTGGAAAGCAAGATGTGTGCTTGCACGTGTGAGTCACAAAGCATCGATGTTCTGCAAAACCCTGACCCAGGCTGTGCTCAGAAAGAACAAAATCGTTCAGTATAAAAACCTGTTTAGTACTGAAAGACCTGAAAAGATAATACATTTGTTACTTTCTTATTATACATCAGGAGCCAGGTTTTCTACCCGTCCTCTCCTCTCCTTACTGTAGAGCAAGACATCATTGTAACCATGTCAGTTATGAAAAGATGAACATTCTTTCTCTTAGGCTACTAAAATATCTCTGCTTTAGTTTAAGCTTATTTCCTCTTGCTGATTTTCATAGAAAATCAGAAAAAAAGGATCAATATCCTGTTTCTAGAAACCTGCTTCAATAATAAGGAGAACACATTCCTGTTAAAACCTCCTCTTAAGTTTTCTCTTACTATTCGGTCACCAGTCTGAATCGCTATGGTCATCTTTTTTTCCACCCTCTGTGGTCACTAGTTTTCCAACCTCTTTCTTAGAATCACTCAAGGCAGCTTCGAGTTCATCAGAAAAGCAGAAGCAAAGGGAACAGGAACTTCCTGGTACCAAAGGGGCAGCTGGGTCACTGGTCCTGGAGCAGAAGCTCCGAGTCCTGTGGGCTGAGAGAGGAGGACAGAGGGGAGGCTGCTGCTCCCCAGCAGGAGCGAGGCTGCGGGGGGCGGGTCCACGCAGGCTGGAGGCTCTCAGGATGTCCAGAGCGGGAACACTATCCCCAGCTGCCCAACAGGCAGTGAAGCGAACACACCACTCCACAGGAGTATTACTGGAAGCCAGTCGAGATGATAAAGTGACCCAATTGTTCTTTCTTAACAAGAACCTAGTGTGCTTCATCTTGAGTTTAATATTTCAAATAGTGACATTTTAACCTGAGAAGAAGAAAACATGGGTGTCAAATGTGGTCACATGCTTATAATTCTCTCTGTAAAGATAGATAGGCTTTGTGCAGATGTTAATCTTCAATAAATATGATTTCACATAATCGACTGAAGTTCTCATGTTATGTGAAGTTGTTCTGAGGGGGCAGATGAAGGTTAAGGAACCTAAAAATCTATATTAGGAAACCTGACTATTGTGTTCATGTCTGTGCCAAGTAATGAGGGGGCAGCTGGAAGAAACGCAATAGCCTGGCACCTCCACCCTGGGCAGCACAGGATGAGTGACCTTCTGTTGGCACCTCCACCCTGGGCAGCACAGGACGAGTGACCTTCTGGGACACAGTGCAAGCTGGTATCTTAAGCAACATTGCATCCCCCTCTGAATCAAAGGGATTAGGAAGTTTCTAAAACTGATGACTAAGAACTGGATATTAATTAAACAAGAAGGTAAATAATAAATTATCTGTGCAAAGATAGATTTCCTGAGATAATCGAGAGTTTAATAATCTATGTTGTACTTTGGAAGGAAGTTCATTCATTTTGGGGAACTTTTTTCTTAAAGATCCAGGCAGTGATAGAGCAGGAGGCCTGGCTGTGCGAGCCTGCTCCAGGGTCTGGCCCACAGAGCAGGTTCTGATTGTAAATCAGCTGGGGATGGAGGAGAGTGCTGGTTGTAAAGCCAGGAAGTCTGGAGCCAAGTCCTGGCTCTGTCAGCGACAAAGCCTGACATATTGCACAAGATAGGCTCACCTTCCTCGTGAGGTTTTGTAGGGATGGTGAAGGGTAGTATGTGGAGAAATCTTGGATGCAGTCAGCAGCCTTTCCTCCTCTCTAATGAATTCTTTTCCTGTTCACTCACAGATAATCCTCTTTCCCTCAATTCTGAAACCCTTGGGCTCCCTAAGTTACAAAGTGTACAGCAGGCAGGAGAGTATGCGTCATTCCCCAAAGTCCCCACAGTGCCCTCGGGGCAGGAAAGTCTACCGGAAATTCCTGACAGCCAGCTGAGGCGATTTACACTAGTCTTTTTCCCCAAGAACGCTCTCTCTTCTGCCCCAAGGGCACCCTTGGGCTCCCGTGATGGGGAGTATGCACCCCTGTGTTGTGAAAGAGCCACATCAATCATCAGGACTTGACTCTGGTTTTTATTAGACGAGGATGAAATAGCGCACATGGAGACTGCTCTGTCGATCATTATAATTTCTAGCAAACCGGAAGTGTGTCCTGCTCACGGCACGGTCCTTCACCTCTTGCTGCTTCTGTGCCCTCTGCTCTGACTCTGCAGTCCCTTCCCAGCCCTTTGACCTCAGGCGGTCACCTGACTCACTCAGGCCCACAGGACGCCCGCTGCCCTGGAGCCCAGAGGCCCGAGGAGCCTTCTGTTCTGCTGCATCCTTGCTCCTGGCCTCGGGAGGGGTGTGGTGCTTTTGAAACGGGGCCTCATGGTCCTTGCCGCCGTGTCCTTCAGCTTGGCTTTGTCTATGGAAAAACTTTAGCCACAGAGTGAGTTTAATCAGAGAAGTGAGAGCAGCAGAAACAAATGAAAACAGTCAAAGGAGACCAAATATTAATAGTCATTAAGCAAAGTCAAGGACCTTCAGTCCCTCCTCAAGGGCTATAGATAACATTCTGGGCCATGACCTGTGAGCTGTCTTGTAGATACTGAACCCCGCCAGGTGGAAGCGTTAACGACTTGATGACCGGACTGTAGCCATGTCATAAGGCACCATAATTCTGAGAACTGGCCTCAAGGAACAAACCGACCCTGGAACTGAAGACTAACTGTACTTAAAACAATCAAGATGATGCTGATCAGACCACCGATGACCAATTTCAAGACGATCGTCAGAGCTGACTGTGCTGTTTCAACATGGAGCCCCCTCCCTCTGTCTGTAAAAGTTCTTGCCCCCTGATTGTCAGTGAGAGAGAGTTGGCCTTTGGACAGGAGTCTACCCTCCTGCCCAGTTGCCAGCATCCAAAATAAAGCAAATTTTCCTTTCCATCAACCTAAGAGATTTGGAAATGTTGTGCTTTCATGAAGCAGGCAAAAGAGCAGATCACTGGTGACTTTGTGAGAATAAGGACCTTTCAGGACCTGTAGGGATTCTTTCCCGAGAAGGCAATGGCACCCCACTCCAGCACTCTTGCCTGGAAAATCCCATGGACAGAGCCTGGTGGGCTGCAGTCCATGGGGTCGCTAAGAGTCAGACACGACTGAGCGGCTTCACTTTCACTTTTCACTTTCATGCATTGGAGAAGGAAATGGCAACCCACTCCAGCGCTCTTGCCTGGAGACTCCCGGGGATGGGGGAGCCTGGTGGGCTCTCGTCTACGGGGTCACACAGAGTCGGACACGACTGAAGCGACTGAGCAGCAGCAGCAGCAGCAGGACTTCTCTGCACCATCACAGTGGGAACCGAGACGCTTCTACAGCAGGTAGATGAACGTTCCTCTCTTCTCCTCCTGTCACCATCCCTACTTTCTCCAGGCTGGATTAACGGGCATGTGTGTGTGTATGTGTGTGTGAGAGAGAGAAACCCCTGGGGACAACACCCATTGTGCAGAAGTCAGGGACACCGGATGGCCTGTGTCCCAGACACAAGGCGGCCACTGTTTCTGTGTGTGACCGAGCCCGGCAGCCAGGGCGTACGCTGGGTTTCGGGACTAGTTCTGGTTAGTAAAAAACATTTCTGCCTTGGGGCCTGGGATCAGAAGTGGGTGCTAGCAGAATACGTGGACTTTCAGATTCCAGGGAAATACCATGCATCCTGACTAGCAGAATGCTGAGTGAATGATTCTAACACTGGAAAGGACAGACTGAGGTGATCGATTCCAAGATCAGTGTGCTATTTCAGCACTAACGCATTTCTAATTTCCCTCCGTTTGCGTTTCCTTATTTGACAGTTAGTCAGTTTGTTCTTGATGGGGAACAAGAACAAGTTTCTCTTCCTGGAGAAACTCTGGGCTGTGGGTCTCGGCCTGGCTGCCCTTTCCCCGGCCCATCTCATTTCCATGCAGCCCCTGTAGCCTCAGATCAAACAACACAGCCTCAACTGAAGAGAGAAGCAGCAGCTCTGGAGAACTCTCTGGAAATCCACTGAAGATTTTGCCAAGGGAAGGAGAAAGTCTCCTAGATGACAAAACAGGGTAATAGCTAGGGACTGTTCAGGGGCCTCTGGTCATTTAGCATATAATTTCTGATCAACCCAACACAGATTCAACCTACCCAAAGCTGTCTTACCAGGGTTCTGTTTCATCAGAGTTTAAACTGCTTTATAGTTACCACATTACTTTGCCAACAAAGGTTCATCTAGTCAAGGCTATGGTTTTTCCTGTGGTCATGTATGGATGTGAGAGTTGGACTGTGAAGAAGGCTGAGCACTGAAGAATTGATCCTTTTGAACTGTGGAGTTGGAAAAGACTCTTGAGAGTCCCTTGGACTGCAAGGAGAGCCAGTCAGTCCATTCTGAAGGAGATCAGCCCTGGGATTTCTTTGGAAGGAATGATGCTAAAGCTTAAACTCCAGTACTCTGGCCACCTCATGTGAAGAGTTGACTCATTGAAAAAGACTCTGATGCTGGGAGAGATTGGGGGCAGGAGGAGAAGGGGACGACAGAGGATGGAATGGCTGGATGGCATCACTGACTCGATGGACGTGAGTCTCAGTGAACTCCGGGAGTTGGTGATGGACAGGGAGGCCTGGCGTGCTGCGATTCATGGGGTCACAAAGAGGCGGACACGACTGAGCGACTGATCTGATCTGATAGTTACCACCCATCTGAGTGACTGATCTGATCTGATAGTTACCTGGAGAAGCTTTCTGGTTGGCATTCTGCCAGCACAATATTATTTTTTCTACTAGGTTTTAGAATAGAAACCATTTGATTTGAGTCATGAATAATAAAATGCTCTTTTGATGAAGCTCAGTGATTCATAGTGGAAAGGTGCTACTTAGGAATTTTCAGTAAGTATCTTAAAGTGGGGTGATTAAATATAATAGTATCCAAAAAATGGAAAATAAGTGTCATCAGATAGATTTGGTTTATGTTCCTCTTTAATGCTCTATTTTGGGTAAATGTGTCAGAGACAGGAGTTCAAAATCAAGTACCAATCAAGTCAATAGAGGTGAAGTCTTGGGCAAGGCATGTGACCTTTTCTAGGACTTATTTTCCTAATTTGTAAAATGAGGGGAATACCATCTAATGGCAGAAAGTGAAGAGAAACTAAAGAGACTCTTAATGAGTATGAAAGAGGAGTGAAAAGGCTGGCTTAAAACTCAACATTAAAAAACCTACCACCTGAGCCATCAGGAACGCTCAAGATCATGGCACCTGGTCCCATCACTTCATGGCGAATAAAAGCAGAAAAAGTACGAACAGTGACAGATTTTATTTTCTTGAGTTCCAAAATCACTGCTGATGGTAACAGCAGCCATGAAGCTAAAAGATGTTTACTCCTTGGAGGGAAAACTATGACAAACCCAGACAGCATATTAAAGAGAGAGACGTCACGTTGTCAACAAAGGTGCACATAATCAAAGTTCTGGTTTCTCCAGAAGGTCATGTATGGATGTGAGAACTGGACCATGAAGAAGGCTGAGCCCTGAAGAATTGATGCTTTCTAGTTATGGTGCTAGAGAAGGCTCTTGAGAGTCCCTTGGACTGCAAGGAGATCAAACCAGTCAGTCCTAAAGGAAATCACTCCTGAATATTTATTGGAAGGACTATTGTGAAGCTGAAGCTCCAGTACTTTGGCCACCTGATGCAAAGAGCCAATTCATTGGAAAAGACCCTGATGCTGGGAAATATTGAAGGCAGGAGGAGAAGGGGATGACAGAGGATGAGATGGTTGGATGGCATCATCGACTCAATGGACAGAATTTGAGCAAACTCCAGGAGACACTGGAGGACAGAAGAGACTGGAGTGCTACAGTCCATGGAGGTCACCATGCTGTCACGAAGAGCTGGACACGACTTAGCAACTGAGCAACAATAGCCATCCACCCATAACATTTGGAGAAATGTGTAATTCCTTGTCCTGTGTTCCCTCAGAATTGTGGGTGTTTGGTCACCATGGCCTGATGCCAGCCCTTTGACTGCCTTGGAGATGACTCCTCACTTACTCTTAGGTGAGCCCAGTTCCCTGAGGCAGCAATGCACAGAGTCCAGAGCTCAGAGAGGGTCCCTGGGGCCACACGACTCCTTCATCCTGACTCTGTGACTTGCTGGTTGAGGGGTACTGAGTGTACTATAATGCTTCACCCTCCTTCTGCTGTAGCTGCGTGGGTATAAGCAAGTAGCCTCTACACTATTGTGAGAATTTAGTAGGTTTTGTAAGAAAGAGAAAGCTTTCAGTACACCACCTGTTCATGGTAGGTACACTATTCTTTTTGGATAAACAAAGGAGCTTATTCTCAGGTTCTAATAGCCAGGTATCTTGAAAGACCCAGCTGAGTTAATTCTCTGCTGCTTTCTTTACCTTCTTTCCCTGCTTCCAAATCTGGATACTAGACGACTGGTATCAGGCAGCCATCCTCTGAGGTATGGAATTTTCTCTGTGGTATCAGTAAAGAAGGAAACACCAGAGATAATACTGAGAAAACACTACAGGAGCTTCACGTAACAGAAGTCACCTTTCTCACTCACATCGGGGCAGGGATGGGTGGGTGCAGAGACTCTGCCAAAGACGTGTGGTCCCGTCTGCAGTGCAGGTAGCTTGCTGAGAAGTTGCTGCCCGTGAGGAGCATTCACCAGCATATCCTGCGTGGGGGACCCGTGCAACTGAGTCCCAGCCAATGGAACATGGACAGTGATGTGCACACCTTTAGGGCTGACCCTTAAATATGTCCTGTTGATCCCTGTTGATCACTCTGGCCTTGACCCCATTGGCCACTAGGTCCTGATGGAGCCGCCTTCAGCGGGACTTAGAAGCACAGCTGGAAGAGAGTGCAGTCACTCTCAGGCTGAGTCTCTGCAAGTCTGCTGATGCTGAGTTCTTTCCCCTGGTCCAAAACACCCAATCTTGAGCCTTCTTGGCTGTTACTCCAATGTGAAAAGCAAGTGCTCCTGTCTCCCCCGCTGCTCGTGGTGCATGTGGGCTCACATTCCTTACCCATTACTTTTGATGAATTTGGGAGTGTGAGTTCAAATGCATCTGACCAGAGAAAACAAGACAGGAATGTTTGTGCTGATGTAAGCCATCACTACATTTTTGAATATTGGTTTACTGCACCTCTTTCTTTATCCCACTCTATTAATATCTAAACACGACAGTAATGTTTCTAAGATTTAAAAAATATTTTCATTATTGATATTTATGTATGACTTCACCCAATAAGTTGACAGAAGGAAATATTTTATTCCTAGCTAAGAAACATATCCCTATATCCAATGCAGAATTTTTTGGAAAAAATTTAATCACAAAGTATTATACGCAAGTGAGAAAGTACGTAAAGCAGAAGTGTGTGGTTTTAATGAATTGTTACATGAACACTTCCCTGATGGCTCAGACAGTAAAGCATCTGCCTACAGTGCGGGAGGCCTGGGTTCAATCGGTGGGTTGGGAAGATCTCCTGGAGAAGGAAATGGCAATCCACTTCAGTATTCTTGCTTGGAAAATCCCGTGGATGGAGAAGCCTGGTAGGCTATAGTCCATGGGGTCGGAAAGAGTCGGACACAACTGAGCAACTTCACTTCACATGAACACTAGCGTGGCTATCACTCAGACCAAGAAATGAAAGGCCATCAGCGTCTCCTGTGTGACATGTCCTGATCTCATGTCTTTCTGCCAAGCATCACTAAGGCACAAATTACCACTCATCAAAGAGGAGGATCCACCACAGGGGGACCTTCAGGCTTCTCCCAAGAGGCTGGTAGAAAGGACCCAGTTGGCTTGGGCTGTGTTCGGTGATTTGGGGTAGTCTGAGGAAGCTCTATCTGGGCTGGAGGCTCCAGGCATAAAAACCACAGGCAGTTTTATGACTGGAGGGTCTCAACAAGCCTGAGTCGGAGGGAGGCTGGGCTGATGAGCTGTGCGCTGTCACTCACCCCAGCTGCTGCTCTGCGGTTTAGACCAGATTTACGTCTGTCTGTTCAGACACATTCCTCAGAGCTTTGTTCCTGTCCTCCTTCTCACCTGGTGTTGATGTTTACGAGCAGAACACCAGCTCAGCTTTGGGATTTGAGTGGTGGCCTTTCTCTCGGAGTTCACACCCATTTCCCACCGTGTCATTTAAAAGTCTCTCATGACGCTGGGAATTGAGGTTTTGGACTTGTCCTCCGGACAGTAGCTGGTGCATATTTTGACCTCACATTCAAGTTGAAGTTTCTTTTTATTCTCCAAGGAGTACTGAAATAATATTTAATTTTCCTCAATTTTATAACTAACTCCAGAAGCAAGCATTTAAGGATTGCAGAAAACAACCACATGGATTTTCCCAGAAATATGTTTTTATTTTCCTAATAGTTCTTTATGTATGGTTTTTAAAAGACCTGCTTGCAGCTTGGTATGTGATTATGTTGTAGTCTTTAACCTTTCTCTGCCCTCAATTTCATGCCAAGTATCTAATCTGTGAAGATGTAAAAAGAAATGATGTGCAAAGAACAATTTAATACTCAGCTAATTTTCAACAAGAAATTTGCTTCAAAACCATATACAACGTATTTTATTCATTTGGCCATAATGGTAGCTGATCTGTAACTAATCTGTAGCTGATCTGTAACTGATCTGACTCCACAGTCAGGACTTTTGCACCATTCTAACTTTGAGGTAGCTTGTGGAGCTTTGGGGTGACCTCCCCGTCTGAACATGAGGATGATCAGAGGGCTTCCAGGGGTAAGCGAGGTGACACCAGGAAGGTGCACTAGAGCGTTGCCGCTGACGTTTGTAACAGTTGATCCTCAGCCACCAGAGGAGTTGGCAGAGCAGATACCAGGATCACCTTTTACAGGCACTTTGGGGAATTAAATACTTAGCCGAAAGTCTCACCCAAGCGTCACTAAACTCATAAATTGCTTCATGTTTAACAAAGTTCTCCTAACTTACCTTTGCAAATCTTATCTATATTGTACTCCTGTGTAACAATTCTTATTTTCCCTAGGAGAGTATTCCACCAAGAATGCTCAACAATTTGCCCAAGTTCATTAAGTTTGTGTTAAAGCCAGAAACCAAGCTTCTTTTTTCACTCTGAATATTTATAGTCTTGACACTCTTCTACCGCATTTTTACAGCATGACTGCTCACGTGTTTTTCCTAAAGAAAATTACGCTAATTTTCTATTAAGAATCTCATTTGCATGCAGGGAAAGCAGAAAAGACAAAGCTCGGGAAAACAAAGGCGCGTATCTAGCATTAAGGCATAGTGCTAGCATCTACTAGCATTAAGGCTGTGGCTTTTAGTTCAAGACTCATTGCAAGTGAGATCATGGCTGAGCAGATCTTTCTGGATTCAAGTACGGCTGCTTCCTGATGACTGTTCCTAAGTCCGTGCCAGCCGCAACTGGTAATTACTAAACACCAGGACAGCTTTCCCAGCACTTCCCACAAGCAGTGCCACCTCTTCTGTTATCAGTTGTCAGGATTTTGGAATATTCTGAGGAAACCTGAAGTGGAAAAACCATTAGGCAGTAGTCAAAACAAGAGAAAAATATGCAAAGTTCTAACTGACTTCAGAAGACATGCGTTGCCTACAGACACTCAACTTCCTCCTTGCACAAGTGCAAAGTGGTGCGTTTTTCTTTCTTTCTATTTTATCTAAATATTGATATTATCATGACTATTATATAAGCAAGAAGAACAAGACACAATAACAGATAGCAATGGATATATGACAACTCTTGTGATATAGAATTATTGCCAAGGGTGAGAGGGATTAGTATTTCTTGACTTAAAAATTCACGGCTCTAGAAAGAACAATGGATCTTAAGGCCAAATAACAAAGATTGAAATCTGTCTTTGCATCTCCCAGATGAGACTTTTGGCTAACTATTTAATTCCCCAAAGTGCCTGTAAAAGGAGATTTCAGTATCTGCTCTGCCAACCCCCTGGGTGGTTGTGATAATCGACTGTTACAAACTTCAGTCACTGAGATGTCTTCACTGATTCTTTTACATGCCTCTTACTAACATTAGTAATAAACTCTATCTGTAAAGTAAAAGGATTAATTTGAAAATTTCTTAGATTATCTTTTAACTTTAAAACTGAGAAAATGTGTAACCTTTTGCCTTTCCCATTCTCTGAGCACCTGCTTCATGCTCAGTCGTGTCTAACTCTGCAACCCCATGGAGTGTGTACCACCAGGCTTCTCTGTCCATGGGATTTATACAGGCAAGACTACAGGAGTGGGTTGCCATTTCGTCCTCCAGAGGATCTTCCCGACCCAGGATCAAATCTTTGTCTCCTGCCTTGGCAGGCAAATTCTTTACCATTGAGCCATCTGGGAAGCCTTTTCATATCCTAGGACCTCATAAAGCCAACAAGGTTGCAGAGAACATATCATAACTCAGGCCCTTTATGTGCTGCTCCATTGTGTTATGGTTTAGTTACATACACTTTACCTGGAACACACACACACACACACACACACTCATACATGCAATCCCCAGCTTAACAACACTTGTAAAATATTTATATATTGTTTATTGAATGATATTGGGCACCTGATATATACTAGGCACTTGGTACCAAACAACAATATTCCAGATTTACAAATGAAAAAACTAAGATTGTACAACATGAGATTATATATTTAGTTAGTTCAAGAGTCAGGTTTTCAGACTGATGTCTGTCTTACTCCAAAGGCTGTGCAACACCGTTCTGCTGTGCTGCTGTCTCTCCAAGACTCCCCTTCAACAAGAGTGAGCTGTCTTTAACTTTTCAAACTACCTCTGTTGAGTAGAAAGACAGTTGAACAGAATCTTGGAGGAAAAAGCATTATCTGGTTGTGGGACCCAAAGTCTAAAAATGCCTTTGTTACTATGAGTAACACATGCTCATGCTTCGTGCTAATCACTTCAGTTGTGTCCGACTCTGTGTGACCTACGGACTGCAGCTTGCCAGGCCCCTCTGTCCTGACTCTGCAACTTCATGGACTGCAGGACTTCCCTGTCTTTCACTATCTCCTGGAGTTTACTCAAACTCATGCCCATTGAGTCAGTGCTGCTATCCAAACATCTCATCCTCTGTCCCTTCTCCTCCTGCCTTCAATCTTTCCCAGCATCAGGGTCTTTTCCAATGAGTCAGTTTTTCTCATCAGGTGGTCAAAGTATTGGAGTTTCAGCTTCTGCATCAGTCCTTCTAATGAATATTCAGGATTGATTTCATTTAGGATTGACTGGTTTGATCTCCTCCCAGTCCAAGGAACTCTCAAGAACCTTCTCCAAATACCTCAATTCAAAAGCATCAATTCTTCAATGCTCAGCTTTCTTTATGGTCCAACTCTCACATCCACACATAATATGACACCTTTGTCAGCAATGTGATGTCTCTGCTTTTTAATACACTGTCTAGGTTTGCCATAACTTCTCTTCCAAGGAGCAAGTGTCTTTTAATTTCATGGCTGCAGTCACCATCTGCAGTGATTTTGGAGCCCAGAAAAACAAAGTCAGCCACTGTTTCCACTGTTTCCCCATCTATTTGTCACAAAGTGATGGGACCGGATGCCATGATCTTAGTTTTCTGAATGTTGAGCTTTAAGCCAACTTTTTCACTCTCCTCTTTCACTTTCATCAAGAGGCTCTTCAGTTCTTCTTCACTTTCTGCCATAAGGGTGGTGTCATCTGCGAATCTGAGGTTATTGATATTTTTCCCGGTAATCTTAATTGCAGCTTGTACTTCATCCAGCCCAGCATTTCTCATGATGTACTCTGCATATAAGTTAAATAAGCAGGGTGACAATATACAGCTTTGGCGGACTCTTTTTCCTATTTGGAACCAGTCTTTTGTGCCATGTCCAGTTCTAACTGTTGCTTCCTGACCTGCATACAGGTTTCTCAAGTAACGTAAGTAAACAGCACCTATTCTGATTCATAAAACTGTGAGGTTGAATGGCATCCTGCACTGTTACTCTGGGGTAGGAAAGCACTACAACCTAGGCAGCTGTGCTTTAATGGAAAAGTAAGGCTTGGAGTCAAAAACTGGGGCCCCGGCCCTACTCTGTCCCTTAGGAGCTGCATGCCTTTGAAGAGATCGTTTAGCTTCTCAGAATGTGCTTCTGCCATTTTCAGGACAGAAGACAAATCATATCCTGCTTCTATCACAAAGACATGTGAAGGATTTTATAAAACACAATGCTCTGTGATATATAAAAACAGGTTATTGTTCACATTGGTAGCAGGCATTGCAAGCACCAATTAAAGCTGAGCTTGAAGTTATGACCTGAGGAAAGAGTGTTCAGTGAGCAGGTGAGTAAAGAGGTGCTGTGGGACTCCAGTTCCAGCCTCCAGGCTTTGGACGCCCAGAGGGAGCTGAGGGAGCTGAGTAAGAGCGTGCTTTGGAGACTAACGTTTAATTTCGTGAGCAGAATCAACTTGAGGTGAGGGCAGCTCACAGACAAGTGTTAGTGGACAGTCACTGCAAAGTCCAGCTGGAACCTCACGAGGAGAAAGTGTCGGGTCGCCAAGGCCAGAGACGAGCCAAAAGCAGCAAGCCCGTGAAGCGGGTGTGGCGGCATCAGGGTCTGGGGGTCCAGGCCCAGGGAGGTTCATGGGGCAGTGCGGGCCGCGGCCTGCTGGCATTTTGCAGCCACTTCCCCTTCAACTTTAGTCGCAGTTCCTGTCCTGAAAGGGGCAGGACTCAGGGCCACGATGAGGAAGTGAATGAGCAACGTCAGAGAACGAGTGTGTGCATCCGAGGAAGACTTCTGGTAGGAGAGACCCTAACGTCCAAAGCTACTAGTTATGAGGGAGCCGTGAAGAAACTGCACACATGGCTGCAATGAAGTCTGCCAGAACCCGGGAAGGCTTAAGACCGAAAATAGCAATTAACATTCTTTATCTAATGCCAAAACAATGTGAAAGTTCTTATGTTGTCAAATGCTGTTGACAGCTGCTGCTTTTTAGACAAGGTACACACATGTATATATTGTTAAATTTATTTTTATTCTTAGCACCTTTTATTAATGATAATAACAGTTTCTTCAGGAGTCCAAATTATTTACACTTTTGTTGATTATAGAGCAGGAAGATGTGAAATGTAGATATAGATACTTCCCATACACAGTGAATATTATCCAGTCATGAGAGAGAAGGACATTCTGCCATTTGTGACAACATGGATGAAACTTGGGGCGTTGTGCTCAGTAAAACAGGCCCGATTGGGAAACACAAATGCAGCATTCCATCACTTAAACATGGGATCTTAAAAAAAATGCAAATTCATACAGAGTAAAGCAACAAATGGCAGGGGCTAGGGTGGTGTATTAGCCACACAGTGTTTATATCAATTATATCACAATAAATCTGAGAAAAATAAAGTAACAACTTTCACAAACTAGAAACTACAAAGGCTACAAGGAAAAACAGAAACAATAAAATAAATATTGAAATATCAGACTAAATTACTCTCAGCTAAAGATATATTAAGAACACTATGTAATCAATAATATAGCTCTTATGGATATACTAAATTCAGGCTTCTGATGGAAAAGACTGCTATTTTATTTCAAATAATGAAACCTTCCAGAAAACTGGATGACACAAACTGAAAAACACAAAACCTCAGTAAATTAAAATATTGGCATTCTCCAACAATGATGTGCTAAAAATAGAAATTAATGATAAAATAAGAGTACAAAAAGGTTCATTCTCCAACAATGATGTGCTAAAAATGTAAATTAATGATAAAATAAGAGTATAAAAAGGTTCATTCACCCAATTATAACCAAAAGACATGCTATTAACTAACTGAAATTTCATATTTCTAGAAAGTAACAATAACAACATAATATAATATCTGAATCTATAGAGCCAAATGAAGCAATTACCAGAATAAATTTTGTATCAATAAATACTTATGTCTAAAAATTAAAAAACTAAGCCATCGATTCAAAAAGCTAGAAAGAAAACAAACAAAAAGTCAAAAGAAAGCAAATGAAAGGTGTTACTAAAGGCAGAAACAGAAATTAATTAGGAAAATGTTGAACTACATAAACTAAAAGCTGTATAGAAAAAAATTCATTCTTGCTACTATTACTTTGAATTACAAGACTGTCTTTGCGTGAACATATAATTTCACTTCTCTTTCATAAAAATCTAGGAGGATTCTTTTTTTGAGCTGTGATTTTTTCAAAGATTGACAGAATTTTCTAATTTTAAATTCTTAAATTTAAAAATTTGAGATGGTGAGTAACTCTTAGCAACTTTCAGTTAAAAATATAATAACAGAGGACATTGTTTGAAAGTAGTTTATGAAAAAAAGTAGTTTTATGTTACAACATTTAAGATTGTTAAAATTTTTCAAATTCTGAGCATAATGTAGAGAAGGTCTCGGCTTTCATAGGCAGGATTCAGGCATATCTG
Organism: Bos javanicus; assembly: GCF_032452875.1. Taxonomy (NCBI): domain Eukaryota; kingdom Metazoa; phylum Chordata; class Mammalia; order Artiodactyla; family Bovidae; genus Bos; species Bos javanicus. Next base: position 113,489,512 of record NC_083875.1, on the reverse strand, counting down.
GGGAAACCTGCCCAGTGTCTGTGGGAGGCTGCCTACAAGTGGCTCTCAAGCTCAAGGGCAGACACGCAGCCCTCCTCTTGCTGGGACTCAGACGCGTCCAGTGTGTCTGCTGAGGTCGCAGAACCATCCTCGCGTGTGTTTACAGTTGTGGGGCAGTGGGGTGCATGAGAAGGTCCTGGGCCTTCAGAACGACTCATCTTTAGTGAAAAACTCAAAAAACAGACGCAAAGACTTAATCCAGTCTCTGCAGCCATTCAAGAATACTGGAGTGGATTGCCAAATAGAAAAAGTGAAGCAAACTAAATAAAAGTAAGAGATCTATATATAGTCCAGTTGTTTTTAAACATGACTGCTAATTAAAAACATATATGGAGCTCTGGAGAAATAGGTGGCCATTTATATTTTTCCAAAAAAAAAAAATCAAGAGAATTCTGATAACCATGATGGTTTGATCACTCACCCAGAGCCAGGCATCCTGGACTGTGAAGTAAAGTGGGCCTTAGGAAGCATCACTATGAACAAACCTAGTGGAGGTGATGAAATTCCAGCTGAGCTATTTCAAATCTTAAAAAATGATGCTGTGAAAGTGCTGCATTCATATGCCAACAAATAAGGAAAACTCAGAGGTGGCCACAGGACTGGAAAAGGTCAGTTTTCATTTCAATCCCAAAGAAGGGCAACGCCAAAGAATGTTCAAACTACCACACAATTGCACTTATTTCACATGCTAGCAAGGTGATGCTCATAATCCGTCAAGCTAGGCTTCAATAGTATGTGAACTGAGAACTTTCAGATGTACAAGCTGGATTTAGTACAGAGATAAAATTGCCAACATCCTTTGGATCATGGGAAGAGCTAAAGAATCCCAGAAAAACATCTACTTCTGCTTTATTGACTACACCAAGGCCTTTGACTGTGTGGATCACAACAAACTGGAAAATTCTTTAAGAGATGGAATACTAGACTACCTGACCTACCTCCTGAGAAACCTGTATGCAGGTCAAGAAGCAACAGTTAGAAATGGACATGGAGCAGCAAACTGGTTCCAAATTGGGAAAGGAGTACGTCAAGGCTGTATATTGTCACCCTGCTTATTTAACTTCTATGCAGAGTACATCATGAGAAACGCTGGGCAGGATGAAGCACAAGCTGGAATCAAGATTGCCAGGAGATATATCAATAACCTCAGATACGCAGATGACACCACCCTTATGGCCAAAAGCGAAGAAGAACTAAAGAGCCTCTAAAAGTGAAAGAAGTGAAGTGAAACTCACTCAGTCATGTCTGACTCTTTATGACCCCATGGACTATACAGTCCATGGAACTCTCCAGGCCAGAATACCGGAGTGGGTAGCCTTTTCCTTCTCCAGGGGATCTTCCCAACCCAGGGATCAAACGCTGTTCTCCCGAATTGCAGGGGGATTCTTTACTGGCTGAGCCACAAGGGAAGTTCAAAGTGAAAGAGGAGAGTGAAAAAGCTGGCTTAAAACTCAACATTTAAAAAAAAAAAAAACTAAGATCATGGCATCTGGTCCCATCACTTCATGGCAAATAAATGGGGAAACATTGGATATAGTGACAGACTTCACTTTCCTGGGCTCCAAAATCACTGCAGATGGTGACTGCAGCCATGAAATTAAATGACACTTGCTCCTTGGAAGAAAAGCTATTACCAACCTAGACAGCATATTAAAAAGCAGAGACATCACTTTGCCGACAAAGGTCCATCTAGTCAAAGCTGTAGTTCTTCCAGTAGTCATGTACGGATGTGAGAGCTGGATCATAAAAAAGGCTGAAACCTGAAGAGTTGGTGCTTTTGAACTGTGGTATTGGAAAAGACTCTTAAGAGTCCCTTGGACAGCAAGGAAATCAACCCAATCAACCCTGAAGGAAATAACCCTGAATATTCATTGGAAGGACTGATGCTGAAGCTGAAGCTCCAATACTTTGGCCACCTGATGAGAAGACCCTACTCATTAGAAAAGACCCTGATGCTGGGAAACACCGAGGACAGGAGGAGAAGGAGATGACAGCAGATGAGATGTTTGGATGGAAATACTGACTCAATGGATATGAGTCTGAGCAAACTCCGATAGATGGTGAAGGACAGGGAAGCCTGGTATGCTGCAGTTCGTGGGGTCGCAGAGAGTCAGACATGACTGAAAGACTGAGCAACACAATTCTGATATACATCTGGATTTTAAAAAGTGATTACAGGTTTTTCTATAAATCCTAGTTTTGGTGATATAGAGTTCAATTATTTTTTTGTTGACCAATCATGATACAGTGCTATTAAGTAAGAGTTACATAAGCACAATAGTAAAAGATGTTTACCAGATTTTCACAACCAAGAGCCAGACAAAAATAAAAGATAATTACAATTGCAAGCCATAATGGGAACGTGATTAACCTAACAGTATAAAATAATTACATACAGTTTGGGTGATCAGGCAGAGAGATGTGTAAGTGGAAGTGCACACAGCCACATGTTTTCATCTGCCCAGCCGGCCTATGTCTTTCGTTCTTTTTTATTTTCAATTAATAGTTTTTTCCAATCAAGCTTTGAATGACAAGATCATACGATAGCAGTGTCTGGTCAGTGCACACGAGGGTGCACACTGACCGAAGACACCAGTGACCAGCTTTACTACGGCGCTGGGCCACACACCTGCAGTCTGGCCTCTGGAGGGAGGTGAGCGCTCTGGTGACTGACAGTGGTGGTGCCTGTACAGGAGTCTGATCGCGGCCCCCATTCCTGGGAAGGGTGCCTAGCAGGACGTGATCCCCCCTCCAGGTCCTGCACAATGAAACAGCAAAACCCCATCCCCTTCTCCAACGAGGTATTTGTAAACAGGCCAGCACCCGTTCCCCAGTGTGGGGGAGGGAAGCAAGTGAGGAGTAGCAAGCAGAGAGGCTCCCCCTGGCACCTGGGCCCGTAGGGCCCCACCACGTGTGTGAGGGGAGCCTCCCTGCTGTGAAGCATATTTGAGGTCATTAAATTGCAGCAATAAACAGCAAGGTGAGGTGGGGGTGCTCCAGGTAGAAAGTTTAAGTGGGGTGACAAGCAGGGGCTTCTGGGCAGGGGTCCCGGCATCCTGGACTTCCACAGCACATACCCACCCCCGATGTGGAGTGTCAGGCTGAGGCTCCGGTCAGGCCTCAGTCCACTCCCCTGGGCATCAGATTCACGGGTTCACTGACTGGTTTCTGGGGGAGCCAGGCCCTGGTCCTGCTGGGGACTCCACAGACCTGGGTCCGTTCTGAGGCCCGGTGCCTTTGGTCTCGTCCCCAAGCCCAGGGCATGGGCAGACGTGGTCCTGAGCCCTGCCTCCCGGCCGTCCAGGCCTCACTTCAGCCAGTCTATGTCTTTTGTTCTTTAATTTTTTAATTAATTAACTAGCTTTTTAAAATTTATTTATTTTTAATTGAAGGATAATTGCCTTACAATATTGTGTTGGTTTCTACCAAGCATCGAGATGAGCAGTCCATGTCTTTTGGTTGGTGCATTTAATCCTTTTACATTTAGGGTAATCATTGATACCTATGATGTGAGTCTGAGTGAACTCCGGGAGTTGGTGATGGACAGGGAGGCCTGGCGTGCTGCGATTCGTGGGGTCGCAAAGAGTCGGATACGACTGAGCGACTGATCTGATCTGATGATCCTATTACCATTTTCTTAACCGCTACTGAGTTTATTTTCTGTAGCTCTTTTCCTTCTCGTGTTTCCTGCCTACTGAAGTTTCATTAGCGTTTGGTCTGCAGTTGGTTTGGTGATGCTGAATTCTCTTAACTTTGCTTGACTGGAAAGCTTTGATTTCTCCACCAAATCTGAATGAAACTCTTGCTGGGTAGATTACTCTTGGTTGTAATTTCTTCCCTTTCCTCACTTTAAATATATCATGCCATTCCCTTCTGGCTTGCAGTGTTTTTGTTGAGAAATCAGCTGATAGCCTGATGGGAGCTCCCTTGTATGTTACTTGTTGGTTTTCCTTTGTTGCTTTTAGTATTTTATCTTTGTCTTTAATTTTTGTCATTTTGATTACTATGAGTCTCAGTGTATTCCTCCTTGGGTTTATCCTACCTGGGACTTTCTATGCTTCCTGGACTTGGTTGATTAGTTCCTTTCCCATGTTAGGGAACTTTTCAGCTATTATCTCTTCAATATTTTCTCAGGTCCTTCCTCTCGCTCTCCTCCTTCTGGGACCCCTATAATGCAAATGTTGATCCATTTAATGTTGTCCCAGACGTCTCTCAGGCTGTCTTCATTTCTTTTCATTCTTTGTTCCATATTCTGCTCTGTAGCAGTGATTTCCACCTTTCTGTCCTCCAGGTCGTTTATCTGTTCTTCTGCCTCAGTTATTCTGCTATTGATTATTTCTAGTGTATTATTCACCTCTGTTTATTCTTTAGTTTTTCTAAAAAAGTGATAGTTGCTCAGTCGTGTCCATCTCTTTGTACCCCATCAACTATAGCCAGCCGGACTCCTCTGTTCAGAGGATTCTCCAGGCAAGAACACAGCAGTGGGTTGCCATTTCCTCCTGCAAGGGATCTTCCTGACCCAGGGATCAAATCCGTATCTCCTGCATTGATGAGTGGAGGTGGGCTCCCTACCTGGTGGTTGTTTAGCTTGAGGCGACCCAGCTCTGGGGTCTATGGGCTTTATGGTAGGGTTAATAGCAACCTCCAAGAGGGCTTTTGCCAAGGGGGCCCTTCGTGGACTCCTGTTGCCTGTGCCCCCTTCCTGTGGCGAGCCCCCACTGACCCCCACCTCCACGGGGGACCCTCCAGCACCAGCAGGCGGCTTTGGTTCAGTCTCCTGTGGGGTCGCTGCTCCTTTCCTCTGGGTCTTATTGCCCTCCAAGACTGGAATCTCTGTTTCCCCCAGTCCTGTGGAAGTCCTGTAATCAAGTCCCACTGGCCTTCTAGGCCAGATTCCATGAGGATTCCCGGTCCCTCTGTTGTATCCCCAGGCTGGGAAACCAGACTTGGGGTTCAGAACCTTCAGGACAGCTTCTTTGGTCTTACTATTCTCCAGTATGTGGGTCACCCCCGTGATGGGTGTGGGATCCGATTTTACTGTGACTGCGCCCCTCCTGGTGTCTCACTTCTTCTTCGTCTTTGGACATGGAATATCTCTTTTTCTGGTGGGTTCCGTGTCCTCCTGTCAGTGGTTGTCCAACAGCTAGTTGTGATTTTGGAGCTCTCACAGGCAGAGATGAGTGCACATATTTCTACTCTGTCATCTTGAACCGGAATTTGTTAACCCAGAATTCAGTTTCTGTAAAACAACTTTTCTGTTTTTGTCTTCTGATCCTTGTGCTGACCCAGCAGTATAACAAATTGGAAATCTGTGAACTAATTATAAACTGTATATGCTTAACTTCCTTTGCAAAGTATTTGCATAATACGACAGTTTACAGTTCTATTAAGTTAGTGGCTTAAACCGCCTGCTGCAATTTCTTAGAAAATCCACTGTAAGGTTGCTGTTTGGTGATTTGATAATAATTTAAGAAGTTTTGTTTTCTTTTTGTAAGAGAGTGTCCACGGAGTATAAACTTTTCAAGGTAAAGTTTACTTACGAGCTGACACAAACCAGTGCTGGCTGTGCCAAGACATTATATTAATAGAAATTCTTTAAATTAGGGAAAATGGAATAGGCTGTGTTTGTTTGAAAAGCTGGTTCTACACGCATGTAATTGGTGTGTATTTAAGTAATGACTTAGAGGCTGGCTGTCAACTTACCCAAATCCTGAGAGCCTCTCCATCCTTCATTCAGTGTGACTTTCAGGCTTAGTTAGAAACTGCTAATAAATTAGAAAAATTAACAATTTCCTGGTTTCTTGAAAGCAAATCAAATGAGACACAAAGGTCAGTACCACTAAGGCAGGTGTAATCACAACAAACTGTGGAAAATTCCAAAAGAGATGGAAACACCAGACCACCTGACCTGCCTCATGAGAAATCTGTATGTAGGTCAGGAAGCAACAGTTAAAACTGGACATGGAACAACAGACAGGTTCCAAATAGGAAAAAGAGTACGTCAAGGATGTATATTGTCACCCTGCTTATTTAATTTATATGCAGAGTACATCATGAGAAACGCTGGGCTGGATGAAACACAAGTTGGAATCAAGATTGCCAGGAGAAATATCAATAACCTCAGATATGCAGATGACACCACCCTTATGGCAGAAAGTGAAGATGAACTGAAGAGCCTCTTGATGAAATTGAAAGAGGAGAGTGAAAAAGTTGGCTTAAAACTCAACATTCAGAAAACTAAGATCATGGCATCTGGTCCCATCACTTCATGGCAAATAGATGGAGAAACAGTGGAAACAGTGTCAGACTTTATTTTCTTGGGCTCAAAAATCACTGCAGATGGTGATTGCAGCCATGAAATTAAAAGACTCTTGCTCCTTGGAAGAAAAGCTATGACCAACCTAGACAGCATATTAAAAAGCAGAGACATCACTTTGCTGACAAAGGTCCATCTAGTCAAAGCTATGGTTTTTGCAGTAGTCATGTATGGATGTGACAGTTGGACTACAAAGAAAGCTGAGTGCTGAAGAATTGGTGCTTTTGAACTGTGGTGTTGGAGAAGACTCTTGAGAGTCCTTTAGACTGCAAGGAGATCCAACCAGTCAATCCTAAAGGAAATCAGTCCTGACTATTCATTGGAAGGACTGATGCTGAAGCTTAAACTCCAATACTTTGGCTACCTGATGCAAAGAACCGACTCATTTGAAAAGACCCTGTTGCTGGGAAAGATTGAAGGTGAGAGGAGAAGGGGATGACAAAGGATGAGATGGTTGAAAGGCATCATGGACGGGAAGGACATGAGTTTGAGTAGGCTCCGGGAGTTGGTGATGGAAAGGGAAGCCTGGCGTGCTGCAGTCCATGTGGTTGCAAAGAGTTGGACATGATTGAGTGACTGAACTGAACTGAACTGAGTAAGGCAGGGCTAAAGTTTTAAGTGTTTCTTACTGATAGTAATCATTTATTATTTATATGTTAATCCAAAGGCTCTAATGGAGCGTGTGCACATGCACATGTGTACACACACACACACACACACACACACACACTCCCCCAGGCATGAGGATGTTTCCAAACTGTTAAACTGTTCAGACTCATAGACAAAGCATCTGGATATCTGACTTAAAAATCTTTCCAACTCTATATTTTTGTCTGGTGAGCAGTATTTTGTTAAGTCTCAGGATTGAAATGGTTTATCCTTTAGACCTTGTTAAAAGAGTTGGTGCACTACAAAATGCCCCAGGAACAAACAAAAAATTCAACAGAGTCTAGCATTTTGGCAAATTCCACTTTTATTTCAAAAACACAGTTGTAATACAGTGTGAATAAAATAAGCAATATGTAAAGAAATATTTCTAATTTAATCCCACTTTTTATAAAAGTCTGTCTCTATATTTATACCCATATGTCGATGTTGTTCAGTCACTAAGTCATGTCCAAATCTTTGACACACCATGAACTGCAGCACACCAGGCTCCTCTGTCCTCCACTGTCTCCCAGAGTTCAGCCAAACTCATGTCCATTGAGTCGGTGATGCCATCCAACCATCTCATCCTCTGTCGTCTCCTTCCCCCCCTGCCCTCAATCTTTCCCAGCATCAGGGTCTTTTCCAGTGAGTCGGCTCTTTGTGTCAGGTGGCCAAAGTATTGGAGCTTCAGTTCAGCATCAGTTCTTCCGATGAATATTCAGGATTGATTTCCTTTAGGACGGACTGGTTTGATCTTGCAGTCCAAGGGACTCTCAAGAGTCTTCTCCAGCACCACAATTTAAAAGCCTTAATTCTTCGGTGCTCAGCCTTCTTTATGGTCCAACTCTTACATGATGACTAGAAAACAAAAACTTTAAGAATCTTTGTAAGCAATGTGATGTCTCTGCTTTTTAATTGTGGTTATTTTTAATTGAAATTATTTTTTCTAACTGAAAGTCATGACTGATTATTATACTCAAAAGGAATATGCTATGTTTTAAAAAGCTCTTGGTGACTCCTTTCTTTCGCTGCAGAGACCAGACGGTGAAGTCCGAGGTTCCCGGAGTCCTGCTGTGCCGGCTGAGTCATCTCTGGGCTTTTGGCGAGAGCTGGTGTCCAGGCTGGCTCACTCACGTGAGTTCTCGGCTACTGCAGCTCTACCTTGTTCACTTTTTCCTTGTTGACGTTGTAGCAACTGATATTCACCAGAGCGTAGAGAAAAAGAGCGTAAGTAAATTTTCTATTTTTCAGACAGCCTTTAAACTTTAACTTCCTAATACAAAACCAAGAAGAATGTAACTCCTAATACTCCAAACGGTACTACAGTGTGCCAGCCAGCAGACTGCCCATTCGTGATGTTTCCAGGTAAAGAAAGTAGGTTGGGATTAATATCAGCATCAGCCTGAGTTGGATTAGAATTGTATTTGTTGAATGAAATAAAGTGTTAAACGTATTCTTTTCTGTGTTATTGAACAGAAAGGTAATAAAATTTAATCAGCAAGATTTTTCACTTTTGAGATATAAATATGGCAACCAGAGGTCAAAATTAAGAATATACCAGAAATTTATCTTCCTTCTCCTCGTGTGTGAAGAACAGACCGCGTTTGCTCTTGTGTGTATGCTCTGTCTCTGTGGTTAGCTCAGTAATGGGCACGAGGCAGCATAAACTCTCATCACCAACGCTCCACAAACACCCCGTCAGCTAACCTCCTGGGGCTGTAGCATAAGGTGGGATTTGCTTTGCTTTTCCACATGCATTGTTGGATTTTTTTTTTTTTTTGCACTTTTTCATTCTTTGCTCTTTCCTTTAAGGATTTTGTTTTTAAATTTTTATTGGAGTACAGTTGATTTACAACGTTGTATCAGTTTCAGGTATACAGCAAAGTTAATCGTTGTGTATATACGTATGCCTACTCTTTTTTAATGATAGATTCTTTTCTGCTATAGGCCATTATAAAGCACTGAGTAGAGTTTCCTGTGCTGTATGGTAGGTCCTTATTAGCTGCCTGTTTTATATATAGTAGTGCCCTATGCATTGTTGATTTATTTTTAGTATGAGACCTCTAGAAATAACAGTGACATTTTCATGACATTTTGTGTGTGTGTGTGTGTGTAACTAAAGTCACACATTTCATTTTAAATGGTTAGCCAGGATCCAAACCAGGTCTGTAAGATTCTGTTCCGATAAAGACTGCGCCTGAGAAGGAGGGGGCCAGGCGCTGACGCAGATGCTGATGAGATTCCTGATACTGAATACGGTTCTGACCAATAAATCTTGTGTGTCACACACATGTGCATGTGTAACCCAAAAGTCAGGATGTAGCACTCAAAGTGCTTCTGTGATGGGCTCGGGGGCTGCAGTGAGCAGCAGACATTCAGACTCTGCCCCTGGGGTCACACTGCTGCAGTGCCTCTTCTACGCAGAGATGGTCTCTCTCTCACGGTCTCAGAGAATATGGGGCAGAGCTCAAGGGTGTAAAAAAATCACACCAGGTTCCATGTCTATACCGTGGCACTGAAGTGTAACTACTCTTTATCACACTGGCTAACAGCCTGTTAATAGATGTTTCATTTAATAGGTGTCAGCAGACTCCTCACATCCCATGGTTTGAAAGGCTGGCTCTCAAACAGCTGTGTTTAATTCTGCTTTTGCTTGGTCTCTTCTGGTCCTTCTGACTTGGTATGTATGTTCTATCTACTGACATGAGACTGCTTCCTGGCATAAGGTTTATGTAAGGAGCGAGGGCTACTTTTGTTTGAAAGCTAGAACAAGGGCTTAATGAGTCTGAAACAGTCTTGCTGTTTACACTCAGGCAAGGAGAGCTCTCCTCCACCTTCGAGTTCAAAGGGAATATTTACTGATTGCAGATGGAGTCTCCTTTCCTCCCCCAGGAAGAGGGTGCCAGGGGCTGAATTCTCAGACAAGAATGATTTATGATGAGAACGTACCCAGATTGGTTCCCATTTCTACAGCTTATAGAAGAAGAAAAGCTCCTAGCCTCCTTCTTGTATAATTACTGAAGTTTCTTTGACTTTCTGTCACTGCAGCGGTGTTGGCACGTTCAGGGGACTGTTGGTGGGATTCGCTTTCTGCTCTCCATCATTTTGCGGGTGGAGAGGTTTGCCATCATGCAGTAGTTATAGCTAATAACTAGTCCTCACTGTCCCTGTAACAGTGATTTTCTCACAACTGTACAGCTGAAGGGGAAGCCCCCTCTTCTGGCCTTTTAGGACTTTGGTGGGGAAAGAGGGGGCACCGCTGGGGTGGGGGTGGGTGGGTACAAGATCCAGTCCTGAGGAGGGCGCAGGGTGGGTGAAGTCTCTGTGGCTCACAGCGCAGGATATGCTGGCGAGCGCTGCCGGGTCTCGGGGAGCACTGTCACGTGGGCGGCAAAGGCTGCTGTGTCCTCGTGTTCTCCTTTTCCCATGAGGGCAGGTTCCAGCCAGGGGATCCCTCTCGGCAACGGGTGTGGCACCCCAGGGCTCGGAGGGCAGCGGAGAAGCTGGTGTAAGGAGAGTCCGGGGGCTTCTGCGGGTCTGCAGCCTGGGGCACAGGCACCGCTGCTGCGGCAGTGGCGCCCGAGTGTGAGGTGTGAGGGTGCAGGTAACCAGTGGAACTGGCTCCCAGGCCCGGTGGGGTGGGACCGCCACCGTTCGGGCCCAGGGACGGCAGCACAGCAGCGGCCTGGCCCAGGGCGTGAGGTGCGGCTGCTGGAGGGGCCCCGGGATGGCGGGTCAAGGCAGGACTCGACCCCCTGGGCGCAGGGAGCAGCCGCACGAACAGCATCCCGCTGCGCGGGCGCAGCAGCCACTGGGGCCCTTGGGAGCGGGCCTCCCGGGGCGGGGGCTCCAGCCCCAGGGGGCGGGGGGAGACAGGCGGTCCCACCGGCCGGGTCAGCGCTGGGGAAGAGCCTCGCTGCCATCACAGGTGGGCTTTACCACTGAGCCACCGGGGAGCCCAAAGAAAGCACTATAGCAACTACATATATGTGACCATTTTTTCAATAAGATTTTTGTTTTAGAATAGTTTCAGATTTATAGAAAATTGTAGAGACAGTACAGAAAGCTTTCCTACACCTCAAATTCGGTTTCTCTTATTAACACTAGTGGCATATTTGCCACAATTAGTGAACCAATACTGATGCATCGTTACTAACTAAAGTTAATAGTTTGTTCAGATTTGGTTCATTTTCTCTTAACGTCCTTGTTCCAAGATCCTGCTGAACTATCAAATTGCATAGATGTAATCATTTCTTCTCAAGCTTCTCTTGGCTAGGACTGTTTCTCAGACGTTTCTTGTTTTCACAGCCTTGTAGTACTAAGGAGTGCTGGTTCAGAATTTTGTGTAATAACCTTTACTCAGAAGCGGTATGCCCCTTTCCACTATTAAATTGGGATTATGTGGTTTGGGAGGAAGGCCACAAAGATAAAGTGCCATTTCCATCGCATCATCCCACGAGTGCATACGGTCAACAGCATGTCTCGTGGATGTAGCCCTACATCACCTGCTGAGGTCATGTGTACCAGGTTTATTCACTCCAAGTTAGTGTATCCCCCATGTGATACACTCTGCAGGAAGTCATTATACACAGCCCCATCTAAGGAGTAGGGTGTTATGCTCCAAGATCTGGAGAGAGAAGCGTCCTGCTGAACCCACAGTCCAGTGGAGAGCTGACAGCAAAGGTGTGTAGGATGTGCCCTCCTGCAAAGTTTAAAGAATTGGTGGCAGGAGCCACCCTGTCTCTTGCACAGCTGAAAGATGAACCAGTCAGAGGTGGATGTAACCTGAGCTCAGTGATTTGCTTCTGGAGTTTACCAACCCTGTGTTTTTACCAGATTCTTCCAGGATTTGAAATGTGAGCCACTTCTTCCAGTATCATAGTAGTTAAATCCGTTCACCACTTCTAACTTCCCCACTCTGTACCTAGCACATTAGGTTGGGGAGCCTATTAACAGAAGGAAGGGGCTCCATACTCACTATAACAGAGGCCCCTGGTGATTTGCAAACCAAGGAATACCTGGGATTGCTTGCACCTTTCATTATTATCAAAATCCATTGCTGTGGACATGTAGAAACTGCCAATTGAGGTTAAAATTAGAGCCAGGTTCCTTGATATTTTGCTTGCTTGTCTGTGAAGTGTTCTGTGAGCTAAAGGCAGTTACTGATAATCATAGAAACATTGGTCTGCTAAAAGAGCATTACTGTATAGTTGCAAGCTCAAAAAGAAACAATCTATACATGCAATAAGTACATTTTTTTCCTGATTAGTACAAAACACCTGCCATGGTGAAGGGAACGCTGAGGGACAGAGCTGGTTCTGTGCAGCTCACAGCTACGTTTCTGAAGGACAAATGCAGTGCCACAGAAAGAGGAGAAGAGCAAAGAGCAGCGCTTCATATGCCATTACTGGGGCTAGAAACGTTCCCCACACAATCCTCTAACAGGGTACACATTTGTTTCTGTCGTTTTGCAACACTCTAATGACTTAAACGTTATTCTCTTTCTGACTCACTGTGAGTCAATTTTAAACAACCTTCTGCTATACTGCGTTAGAGGAAAGAACTACAGCTGTCAAAATGATATCCAACTAGGATATCCAGAGCACACAACACAATTGCAGGCCTAGAAGCCAGCACATTTAGTTCCAACCTTTCCTCTGCCATGATTTGGCTTTAGAAACCTGAGAAAACCCTAAACTTTTCTGGGGCCTTGGTTCCTGGATCTGTGACAAGCTGGGATAAGTACTCGATGATCTCTTACAGATCCAAAACAGGGCATGACTCCAAGTTGGGTAATTACAGCTTGGGGAAAGACAGAGTTCCCAGAAGGATGAACTCTTTTCCAGGAAGGTGGAAAGACAAATGGGTCTGTAACCCTGGAGTTGGAAGTATGATGCCCACTCCTTAGAAATATGACATGTAAGCAAAACATGGACTCTACCCAGGGACATCACCAGATGGTCAAAACCATCTGACTGATTAATGTGGTGACCGTTTCTAGCCCCAGTCAATAAAGTCAGATTGATTATATTCTTTGCAGCCGAAGATGGAGAAGCTCTATACAGTCAGCAAAAACAAGATCGGGAGCTTCCCGTGGCTCAGATCATGAACTCCTTATTGCCAATTTCATACTTAAATTGAAGAAAGTAGGGAAAACCACAAGACCATACTGGTATGACCTAAATCATATCCCTTTCAATTATACAGTGGAAATGACAAATAGATTCATGGGATTAGATCTGAGTGCCCGAAGAACTATGGACAGAAGTTCATGACATTGTACAGGAGGTGGTGATCAAGACTGTCCCCAAAAAAGAAAAATGCAAAAAGACAAAATGGTTGTATGAGGAGGCCTTACAAAAGCTGAGAAAAGAAAAGAAGTGAAAGGCAAAGGGAAAAAGGAAAGATATACATATTTGAATGCAGAGTTCCAAAAATAGCAAGGAGAGATTTAAAAAAAAAAGCCTTCCTAAGTGATCAATGCAAAGAAATAGAGGAAAACAATAGAATGAGAAAAACTAGAGATTTCTTCAAGAAAATAAGAGATGCCAAGGAACATTTCACACAAAAATGGGCACAATAAAGGACAGAAATTATATGAACCTAACAGAAGCAGAAGATATTAAGAAGAGGTGGCAAGAATACACAGAAGAACTGTACAAAAAAGATCTTCATGACCCAGATAACCACAATGGTGTGATCATTCACCTAGAGCCAGACATCCTGGAATGTGAAGTCAAGTGGGCCCTAGGAAGCATCACTACAAACAAAGCTAATGGAGGTGATGGAATTCCAGTTGAGCTATTTCGAATCCTGAAAGATGATGCTGTGAAAGTGCTGCACTCAATATGCCAGCAAATTTGGAAAACTCAGCAGTGGCCACAGGACTGGAAAAGGTCAGTTTTCATTCTAAATCCAAAGAAAGGCAATGCCAAAGATGTTCAAACTACCACACAATTGCACTCATTTTACATGCTAGCAAAGCAATGCTCAAAATTCTCCAAGCTAGGTTTCAACAGTACATGAACCAAGAACTTCCAGATGTTCAAGCTGGTTTTAGAAAAGGCAGAGGAACCAGAGATCAAATTGCCAACATCCTTTAGATCATAGAAAAAGCAAAAGAATTCCAGAAAAATGTCTATTTCTGTTATTGACTACACCAAAGCCTGTGACTATGTGGATCACAACAAATTGTGGAAAATTCTTCAAGAGATGGGAATACCAGATCACCTTACCTGCCTCCTGAGAAATCTGTATGCAGGTCAGGAAGAAACAGTTAGAAGTGGACATGGACAACAGATTGACTGGTTCCAAATTGGGAAATGAGTAGGTCAAGCTTGTACATTATTATCCTGCTTATTTAACTTATATGCAAAGTACATCATATGAAATGCCAGGCTGGATGAAGCACAAGCTGGAATCAAGATTGCCAGGAGAAATATCAGTAACCTCAGAAAAGCAGATGACACCACCCTTATGGCAGAAATGAAGAGAAACTAAAGAGCCTCTTGATGAAGGTGAAAGAGGAGAGTGAAAAAGCTGGCTTAAAACTCAACTTTCGAAAAATGAAGATCATGGCATCCAGTCCCATCACTTCATAGAAATAGATGGGGAAACAATAGAAACAGTGAGAGACTTTATTTTCTTGGGTTCCAAATCACTGCAGATGGTGATTGCAGCCATGAAATTAAATGATATTTGCTCCTTGGAAGAAAAGCTATCACCAACCTAGACAGTAGATTAAAAATCAGAGATATTACTTTGCCAACAAAGGTCCAGCTAGTCAAAGCTATGGGAGAAGGCAATGACAAGCCACTCCAGTACTCTTGCCTAGAAAATCCCATGGATGGAGGAGGCTGGTAGGCTGCAGTCCATGGGGTCACTACGAGTCGGACACGACTGAGCGACTTCACTTTCACTTTTCACTTTCACACATTGGAGAAGGAAATGGCAACCCACTCCAGTGTTCTTGCCTGGAGAATCCCAGAGATGGGGGAGCCTGGTGGGCTGCCGTCTATGGGGTCACACAGAGTCAGGCACAACTGAAGCGACTTAGCAGCAGCAGCATGTATGGATATGAGAGTTAGGCCATAAAGAAAGCTGAGCGCTGAAAAACTGATGCTTTTGAACTGTGGTGTTGGAGAAGACTCTTGAGAGTCCCTTGGACTGCAAGGAGATCAAACCAGAGAATCCTAAAGAAATCAGTCCTGAATACTCATTGAAAGGACTGATGCTGAAAACGAAACTCTGATACTTTGGCCACCTGATGGTAACAACTGACTCGTTGGAAAAGACCCTGATGCTGGGAAAGATGGTCGGATGGCATCACTGACCAGATGTACCTGAGTTTGAGCAAACTCCGGGAGTTGGTGATGGACAGGGAAGCCTGGTGTGCTGGAGTCCAAGGGGTCACAAAGAGCTGGACATGACTGAGTGACTGAACTGAACAGAACTGATTAGTTTCAGATGAACAGCAAAGTGGATCAGTTATACATATACATGTATCCACCAAGTCTTATTCATATTTATGCCCTGAAAACCTTTCATGGAGTCAGACACAAGAGAGATGATA
The DNA here is from genome assembly GCF_032452875.1 of Bos javanicus. NCBI lineage: Eukaryota > Metazoa > Chordata > Mammalia > Artiodactyla > Bovidae > Bos > Bos javanicus. Next base: position 113,473,937 of record NC_083875.1, on the reverse strand, counting down.
AAGTGTGACTCGTTATGTTTTGGCATTACGGGAGATATTGTGGACTACAGAGAGTAAGACAAGACAAAATCCTGAAGGAGTTTAAACTGTGGGCCAGCCCACTTGGCAGAAGCCGAAGTATAAACCAAGAACAGCAGTTATAAATCACCACAGGCAGCTGGGACTTACAGAATTTAACCAGGAAACCCATATTTTCCATCAGTGACTTTATTGCTGTTTGTGAAGAGATTTCTTAACTGGAAGAGGTTGTGCCGAGTTTCCAGAGATAGACTCTTTTAACAAGAGATAAAAGTGTATGCGCTTAAGTCGGTAAAGGTTTCCTGCTAACTAATGTTTGGTTGACAATTTGAATAAACCAGTACTGGTTTAGTTGTAAGTCGTGTCTGACTCTCGCAACTCCATGGGCTGTAGCCCGCCAGACTCCTCTGTCCATGGGAATTCCCAGGCAAGAATATTGGAGTGGGTGCCATTTCCTTCTCCAGGGATCTTCCTGACCCAGGGGTCAAACACAGGTCTACCTGCATTGCAGGCAGTCTCTTTACCAACTGAGCCTTCAGGGATTGTGAAAAGACTGCTGCTCAGTCGCTTCAGTCGTGTCCGACTCTGTGAGACCCCATAGACGGCAGCCCACCAGGCTCCCCCATCTCTGGGATTCTCCAGGCAGGAACACTGGAGTGGGTTGCCATTTCCTTCTCCAATGTGTGAAAGTGAAAAGTGAAAGTGAAGTCGCTCAGTCGTGTCCGACTCTTAGCAACCCCATGGACTGCAGCCCACCAGGCTCCTCCGTCCGTGGGATTTTCCAGGCAAGAGTACTGGAGTGGGGTGCCATTGCCTTCTCCATGAAAAGACTAGAACTTAGAAAATGAAGAGAAAAGAGATCTCTGCTAAAGGGTTGCACAAAAGACCTTGCTTCTCAAAGAACAATTGATGAAGGGCAAACTCACTTGGATTTTAGATCAAGTTTTGTCTCAATAATTACAGGACTTTGGTAAATCCCTTGGCTCTTGTCTATGAAAGAAGGGAATTGAATCGTATTTTCTTCATAATTTCTTCTTATGTAAAATTTCTAGAATTATTTGACTGATGGATTTCAAACAATGCCTTTTAAAATGGTAAGAGGACTTTGAAAGGGAGCTGAACATTATTATTTTTTCAGGGTCCCAGGATAATTCTCACATGTAGCCAGGTTGAGACCACTGGGCTTTGAATGAGTGAGTGAGAGAAAGTTGCTCAGTCGTGTCCAACTCTTTGCCACCCCGTGGACTGTACAGTCCAAGGAATTCTCCAGGGCAAAATACTGGAATGGGTAGACTTTCCCTTCTCCGGGGAATCTTCCCAGCCCAGAAACTGAATCAGGGTCTCCTGCATTGCAGGCGAATTCTTTACCAACTGAGCCATCAGGGTTGTTACCTAAATAACTTTTGAAAGGCAATGAAAAGTAACCAGTTAAAATGTCATGTTCTGGTCACAGTCTATACTTCTTGTGCTTTCTGAGTCTCCTCTCATTCTTAGCTTAGAAAAGTAACCTGAATCAGGGACTTGAAAAGCTCAACTTACCAGAGGGCTGAAAAGAGGTGAGTTTCAGTAATGGCAGTGCTCATAATGTTGGTAGTTTCTGCTTTCCACAGAAATTGAATATTTATGTTTTTTTCACTAATTCTCTAAGACATTTTTTTAAAAAGCATGGAGATTCTGTGCTTCTGTTCACCTGGAATTGTGTCAAAGCCCAGAAATCTGCGAGCAGAAATAAAACTCACTTGTAGGGTCGGGTCGTTCATGTGAAGAGACACATCTAGAACTGAATGGCTTGGCTGATGCATGACCATTATGTCTTAATGCTCCACACGTGGCTCATATCCTAACGATGATCTGTAAAGCTGTGTGATGACAGGCTCAGGACTTGCTGAGCTGGACAGCACAGTTCATTGGAATAACGGCCTCAAGAGAACTCAGTACCCCCTGGAGGACCAGGCCTGGAGCTGTAGGATGAGCCCAGGACCAGGCCTCGTGGGCACTGTGGGGCGCAGCTGCCGCCCTCCAGGGAGGACTCCGAACAGGAGCATGTGCTCTGATCTCTCCACCGCTGACCTTCCAGGCCTGGGCTTCGGTCACAGGTCAGCACTGCCTCCGGTTCCAAATGGCCAGGATAATTAATGCCAGACTTCTGTATTTTCGGAATTAAGCTGCAGAAATTCCAAATTACTCAAAGAAACATTTTTCCCGTTGTTGAGGAACTGGAGAAAGCGGACACTTGGGCTGCGGTGACTTCAGCTAGGACCTTCTGAGGCAGGAGTGGCGCCCTGACACCTGTAAGTGCACAGCCGCCAGCAGACGTTCTCAGCTGACTCGGCAGCCGCGCCACTTCTTCCTTATTGTAAAAGCAAAGAAAAGCACTGCATTCTGTTTTAATTTTTGAAGGAAGTAAGGAAGATCAACTTGTAACATCATAACCTTGCAAAACCTCAAGATTTTAGACATACTGTGTAAATGGGAAAATGCTAGTGCTACTTATGAGTTATAGCCCTTTGGTGCAAGTGTCATGATGCTGACAATCAGTTCAGTTGAGTTCAGTTGCTCAGTCGTGTCTGACTCTTTGCGACCCCATGAATCGCAGCACGCCAGGCCTCCCTGTCCATCACCAACTCCTGGAGTTCACTCAGACTCCCGTCTATGGAGTCAGTGATGCCATCCAGCCATCTCATCCTCTGTTGTCCCCTTCTCCTCCTGCCCCCAATCCTTCCCAGCATTAGGGTCTTTTCCAGTGAGTCAACTCTTCGCATGAGGTGGCCAAAGTACTGGAGTTTCAGCTTCAACATCAGTCCTTCCAATGAACACCCAGGACTGATCTCCTTTAGGATAGACTGGTTGGATCTTCTTGCAGTCCAAGGGAATCTCAAGAGTCTGCTCCAACACCACAGTTCAAAAGCATCAATTCTTCAGCGTTCAGCTTTCTTCACCGTCCAACTCTCACATCCATACAAGACTACTGGGAAAACCATAGCCTTGACTAGATGGACCTTTGTTGGCAAAGTAATGTCTCTGCTTTTGAATATGCTATCTAGGTTGGTCATAACTTTTCTTCCAAGGAGTAAGCATCTTTTAATTTCATGGCTGCAGTCACCATCTGCAGTGATTTTGGATGCTGACAGTAGGGCCTGTTTAAATCTATCAGCAAACAAAAAGGGGCACTTCCAGAGAAGGCGGACACAACCCTCCTGAGGCGAGGAAGAGTCAGGGCAGAGTCAGAGTCTGTGTGGCCACTCACACAGCCATGGAGCCTACGTTTTGCGGAAGTGAGGCACTCTGCAAAGACCTACAACCTCCATGCACGCGCTTACATAATTTGCTTTATAAATACAGTGTTGAATAAATTATATTAAACACCGAAGCACTCCTAGTGTGAGCACTGAGGCAAAAATGGGGGGCGGGGGAGACGTGGAGACCCCAGAGAAGACTCAGCTGCACCCACTGGCACTGGGTGCCATTCCTCAGGGCCAGAGCTACAAGGAACACCCTAACCTCTGCGCACCAGTCACAGCTTCCCAGCATACACCCGTGGAGAGTCATCAGGTTTAGTTCTTAAAACTTATTTAGTTACTGTTCACAGATACAGGACTGTATAGAAATTTGGAATATGTTTAGTAAAAAGAGGGTGAAAATGACTGATTTTAAAATACTACAAAATTATGATCTCAAGAATACAAAGTATGTAAATATGTGAAAGCAATGTACGAAAAACTCCCCTCAGGGACACACGTGCCCTCTGTCTGGCTCCTCCAGCGCTCCCAGTCCGTGTGCTGACTTCACAGTGCTTATCCTCGAGGGACACCCAGGCAGAGGGGCCTGTCCCAGCCACTGTGTGCTCGGGGGCTTCCTCATGCCGCAAGCAAGCTCATTCGAACAAAAGTATATACTGGAAATCTTGGACTCTTACCACACTTGTAATAGGGTCAATTAATTCAGGAAATGACATAAAGGAGTGCCATTTGTCAGAAAAACTACCCTTGAAGAACATTAATCCAAGGTAGGGAAGCTCACCAGGGTCATCATGACTTGGGACTTGGCAGAAATGGGCTTTCTAGAAATTCTGCCATCAGAAGGTAAGGAAGTATTTTGAATGGCTAAAATAAACGCTGCTGACATGTGATCAAGGTCTTACTGAATTACATCACTCCAGTTCTTCCTGGACTGCATCGCCCTAACCATCTAGAGTCCGGCAGGGAGACCATTTTGCTTCTGTGGTAACGCAGGGCTCTCTAAAACCCTAAAAATGCCTATTATAGCTTACCATAGTCCTTTTCATCCCCAGGCTTCTGGACAGCTGGAATGATTAAACCATACCCTAAAGAATTCTTTGGTTAATTTACATCAAGCCAGTGACTTACAGTGGCCCAGAGCATTGCTGCTGTTTCTATTAAAACAAGGTCAACTTAGAGCAAGCACGCTCATTTTCCCTTGCAGTCAGTGTTTAGAGATCTGAGCCTTTAGAAAATAAGCCTCCTCTTGACCTGAAAACACAGTGATCAGAAACTACGAGTTAGCTTCCCCAGCTTGTGATGCCATCGTGTGTCTGGACACTGGAAAGTAATCTGAAGAAGACAGTCCAGTATCCACCAGGAGCACAGGGCTGAGAGTGTCTCAGTGACAGGCTGGACAGCCGTCGTGCTAAACCAAGCCTAGGTGGTACTGGTAACTCACAGGACCCTCGAAATGAAGGAGAGACAAGCTTCACACATGAGGGTCTGTAACAATATAGAGCAGCTATAACTCCCACTAAGGACCTCAGGGTTAAATTCTCCAGACAGTAACCTCCGAGTCAGGGACTTGCAATTAGAAATGATTCATAAACACTATGAAACTGGGCAGTGTAATTTAAAAAACATAAAATATCATTTACAAAGAATTAATAAAATGAGAGCAAAACATTTGCAGTTTGTGAACTTTAAAAAGTTAGAAAGCGATGTTGTCAGCACGTTGGTGATAAACCATGCGTGCTGTTGTTTAGTCACTAAGCCGTGTCTGACCCTTTGATGACCCCATGGAGCCCTTCAGGCTCCTCTGTCCATGGAATCTTTCCAGGCAAGAATACTGGAGTGGGTTGCATTTCTTTCTTCAGAGGATCTTCGCACTCAGGGATCAAACCGCATCTCCTACATTGGCCGGCGGATTCTTTACCACTGAGCCACGAGGGAAGCTCAGTGAACCACACATACACTGGCACTATCTGTCCGATGAGAAAAGCAACAATATAAATTTCAACTATTAGAAAGTTCATAGTCTTTGTCTAATTAACTCCACTTTGCTGTATCCATCCAAAGTAAATGATCACATTTGTTTAGGCACATTTGTATGAAGATATATAAGACAGAAAGTGAAGAAGAAATAAAGTTATTAAAAGCCTCCCAACTAAGAAACTGGTTTAAATAAAGCATATGTTTTGGTTAGATGAGATGGGATATAGCCAATGAATGTCTAGTATTTTTATATATAAGAGGTATGTAGAGCATAATGTTTAAACCAGAAAACAGGAGACAAAGCAGCCTGAAACCTTATCTGGGAGAAATCCTGCCAGCTGCTGACAGCAACTACTCCTCAGCTCAGGGCTGTCACCCCCTTGCTCCTGCCCTGGCTGAGGATGCTGCCGGCTCTGGCCTGGGTATTCTCATTGAAGGAGCTCCCCCAACCCCCGCCAAGTCCCGGAGGGCAGGAAGCAAAGGGGTACGCCCTCCTCCTTCTGCCTTGGCTTCTATCCAGACCTTCAACAGACGAGACGATGCCCGCTGTGGGGGGAGGGCCGTCTGCATGGCTGATTCCACTGATTCAAGTGCTACCTGCATCCAGAAACACCCTCACAGACACACCCAGAAATAACCCTTACTCTGGACACTTTTAGGCCTCAAGTTGACACATAAAAGTAAGCACCACAGTGTTATTGACCAGAGAAACATTAGCCAGATATTATATGAAAGCAAGTGTGGGAAGCAAAACCATGCAAGTTCAGTTTATATCAGGAAAAGTTGCAAAAGTTAACCTAACAACTGTCAAAAGATTGAGTGCTTTGCTCCCTGGGCAGAAGTTATTTCAGTTGGATAAACTGAAAGGGGAAAAAAAAGGCCATTGGCATGACAAATAGAGATAAAAAACACAAACTATAATTGATAGTAGCTATAGAAATGGAGCGACTATTTAGTTATATTTTCTACCGGCTCCAATACAGGAATGAAGTTTGGAGGACAGCATCCATAAAGGCGCACAAGAGCGAGGCTATCGCTGTAACGGGTCAGGTTCACGTGATCCCAGGGTATAGGCAGGAGGCAGGAGGACCACCCTGAGACAAAATATAATTTGGACCACAGTTTAAGGAGAAAGGTGCCACCAGCATCTGAGCTCCAAGAAGTCCTCTGAGGAGCACCCTCCCAGGAGCCCAGGGCAGCCGGCCCTCTCCTGTCCCGTGAGGGGCCAGCACGTGGGGGTCACAGGTCCGGGAGCGAGGCGATGCCCCGGGGGAGGACCAGGATCCTGTGGGGCTTCCCTGGGGTGCACACGAGGCCGGTGCCCTGGCGCAGAAGATGAAAAGAAACTTGTGAACTGGAATTTTCCACATCCCGGCACGTGGGAGCTTCCACTGGATATAATTTGACTTCTAAAAAGAAAGATATGTGGTCCTCTTGCCTCTAAACTTTGAGGAATAGGTAATGATCACGGCCTGAATGCTCTCGATGCTGAGATCCTTTTAACTGAACAGTCACCACCCATGAGTTGATACTTCTTCCTAGTGACCAGAGACCTCACTGCATCAACTGTCATGCACATCTTGACTTCAGGAATATTAAAACATGAAAAAGCATGCCAGGAATGGAGGAAACACAATGGTTAAACAGGAATTTAAATATAAAATTTAGACCAATACAATATTATAAAGTTAAAAAATAAAATAAAAATTAAAAAATAAATAAATAAAATTTAGACCTTAAGAAGCTCCTTGGAATTTTCTCAACACATTTTGAAAACTACTCTGATAACATCAAAGGTATTCAACCTCTCAGGTATCACTAATCTAATCAGATAATTTACCTCTATGTGGGCACCTATTTGGGTAAGAGTTGGACAGACTCAGTAACTAACACCTTCACTTTTCACATGGCAACCCACTCCAGTCTTCTTGCCTGGAGAGTCCCATGGACCGAGGAGCCTGGCGGGCTGTGGTCCCTAAGGTCATAAAGAGTCAGACAGCACTACAGCGACTCAGCACACAGCCACGCGCAGGAACGTGTTTCCCCGGAGGCGGGGGACGCTGATAAGCGTCCTAGAGTCTTCGCTACGGACTGAACGTCGGCCACAAGGGGGCGGCGTGAGAATGGTAGGGACGCGGCCCAGAACAGAGGCCCCTGGGCACCCCGTGCCGAGCGCGGGGACTTGGCCACACAGACTCCTCTCAAATCTACCTGCTACACACCGACGAAAGAGAAGAAGCGCGAATGTGTGCTCAGTGTGCGAGGCCGACGCTCACAAGTAGCCTTGGCCAAGAAATTCAGGATGGAAGAGAAAGAACGTTCAGCTACAGAATATAAAATCAGGCACCCATTTCAATTCCACTTGAAAATTTTCTAAGGCTCAGTTTATGCCTCTGGGAAAGGGTGACAGTGAGAGTCACCACCTTCTCCTTGTTTTCCTTAAGAATTCCCCGTTCCTTCCTTGTTCCCAGCCAGATGCTCAGGTGTCTTGTTCAGTCGCTCAGTCGTGTCTGACTCTTTGTGACCCCATGGACTGCAGCACCCCAGGCTTCCCTGTCCTTCACCATCTCCCAGAGCTTGCTCAAACTCAGGTCCAAAGAGTTGGTGATGCCAGGTCATTTTGTCTTAACCAAATGTTTCATGAAAACCAATAAAGACATTTAGAATTCCCAAATAATATATGTTATATGTTTTGCAAAGTACAATATCTTTATCTGGGGAAAAATTTATATAGAGAAAAGAATAAATTTTTTTCTCAAATAAAATTTGGTTACACCTTAAGTAGGGCATTAAAGAGTAGTTAAGTAATTTTTCCCAAGAAAACCCTATATCAAAATTTGATTTGTATTTTCTGAGGGTAAACAATATGACACAGGATTGGCATAATATATTTGAAACAAAGCCGAAGCTAAATAATCAACTCTTCTCTTATCACCACTTTCAGGAAACACAAAAAGTTGGTGCCTTAAAATGTTAAAATTGTCCCAAAAGTTAAGTTACTGCATGTGTTCTCAAGTTTTACTGTCAGAGGAGAAACCTTCCAGCTTAAAGATGAGAACCAAATATCCCCCTTATTGCCCTTTGCTTCCAGGAAAGCAGCGTCATTACAGTGTCTCTTTCACAGCAGGTGCCTTGAAGCTCACACAAAGTGAAGGGAACCACAATCCACATACATGGGAGGAGCTCTGGACACTGAGACTCAGGGCATCCAGAGCAGAACAGAGACACCCCTCTGAAAACAGAGGGTTTTATGAAAACCTGCGCCTGGAACGGGACCCGCCTCAGCCCTCCCTGCGAGCCTGTCCTCCCAGCTACCAGTGAGCAAAGCACCAGCATGCATGCACCCTGCTCCCAAGAGGAGATGGGGGACTTTACTCTAGAGAAACGAAGAAGTCTACGCATCACTTTCTAATGTTTGGGAAATTTGAGCTTAGTGAGCACTCCCTATCAAATTTCCCCAAAGCAAGCCCCTTACTAAAGACAGACTTTACTAATGACAGTGTAGAGTCTGTTCACCTTTTTGATGTGACAATGTTAAGTTTGAACAGGAAATAAAGGATCACCAGACATTTAAGGGAAAGCATCTCAAGGCAAAAAGAAAGATGAAAGTAAACAAGCAGATATGCTTCTTCTTGAGAAACTAACCCTCAGCAAAATGAGACACGAGTAACACTTTTACGTTGCTCATCCAATGGCGTGTTTAGGTCTTAGCCACGCAAATGCACCACTTTGCTATATTTTTAATTAGTAGGATAAACCACACGAAAGTGACTTTCTTATAGGTGAAATAGTCTAATACTAGCAACTTCACACATAATAATTTCTTTAAATAGAAAGGATAAAATTAGTTCAATATCCAGGTCAACAATCAAGGAAGAAGCAAGGAGTGGAGGATTTTATAATTAAGTGAAGATACAATTGCACTGATTTCACTTGCTAGCAAAGTAATGCTCAAAATCCTTCAAGCTAAGGCTTCAGCAGTATGTGAACCAAGAACTTTCAAATGTTCAAGCTGGATTTATAAAAGGCAGAGGAACCAGAGATCAAATTGCCAACATTCATTGGATCATACAGAAAGCAAGAGAATTTCAAGAAAACATCTGCTTCATTGACTACACTGAAGCCTTTGACTGTGTGTATTGCAACAAACTGGAAAATTCTTAAAGAGATGGGAATACCAGATCACCTTACCTGTCTTCTGAGAAACCTGTATGCAGGTCAAGCAGTAACAATTAGAACCAGACCTGGAACAACAGACTGGTTCAAAATTAGGAAAAGAGTACAACAGGCTATGTATTGTCACTCTGCTTATTTAACATATGTAGAGTACACCATGCAAAATGCCAGGCTGGATGACTCACAAGCTGGAATCAAGATTGCCAGGAGAAATATCAATAACCTGCGATACACATAATGATTCCACTATAATGGCAGAAAGCAAAGAGGAACTAAGGAGCCTCTTGGTGAGGGTGAAAGAGGAGAGTGAAAAAGCTGGCTTAAAACTCAATGTTCAAAAAAACTAAGATCATGGCATCCAGCCCCGTCACTTCATGACAAATAGATGGAGAAACAATGGAAACAGTGACAGATTTTATTTTCTTAGGCTTCAAAATCACTGTGGTTGGTGACTGCAGCCGTGAAATAAAAAGATGATTGGCCTTGGAAGAAAAGCTATGACAAACCTAGACAGCATATTAAAAAGCAAAGACATCACTTTGCCACCAAAGATCCACATAATTAACACTATGGCTTTTCCAGTAGTCATGGATGGATGGATGTAAGAGTTGGACCATAAAGAAGGCTGAGTGCCACAGAATTGGTGCTTTCAAACTCTGGTGTTGGAGAAGACTGTTGAGAGTCCCTTGGATAGGAGATCAAACCAGTCAATCCTGAAGGAAATCAACACTGAATATTCACTGGAAGGACTGATGCTGAAGCTGAAGCTCCAATATTTTGGCCACCTGATGAGACGAGTCAACTCATTGGAAAAGACCCTGATGCTGGGAATGATTGAGACCAGGAGGAGAATGGAGTGACAGAGGATGAGATGGTTGGATGGCATCACCGACTCGATGGACATGAGTTTGAGCAAACTCTGGGAGATAGCAAAGGACAGGGAAGCCTGGTATGCTGCAGTCCACGGGGTCGCTAAGAGTCGGACATGACTGAACAATAACGACTGCAAGATCTGAACTTTACAGTTTGCAAAATGACTGACATAAACTGCCTTGGTTTTAGTCTAAACAGCTGTGTAATTAAATTAATATGCCTAAATGTTGTTAACTGTGGAGAAGTCCAGGACCAAATAAATGAAGCTTCCTCCAAACATCGCTTTAACTGAGCGAGTAACTGGAGCTGGGACCAGCGGTCCGACTGACTGACGCCGTGGCCTCTGCTTCCACTGCCCAAAGGACGCTGGCCAAGATGAGACCCTGGAAAGAATGTGAGACAGAGGCAGCGGGGAAAGATGAAGGGAAGGACAATATGCAAACAGAGGTAAGAGAAGGAAGCCTTAACTAGAAGAACTTATGTCCATGGAGTCAGAACTCGAAGGAACCGTGTAACCAGAGAGCATCACGCTGGCAGCAGATTCTTGAACTGACTCAGGGAAGGAACGTTCATGACACAATTCCAAAAACGGTAAACTTGACGTATTCCAGATGTGAAGCAATTAAACCCTCGCTTGGAGGGAATGACCCAGATAACTGCACAAAGGTCCATGTTAAGGAATTTAAAAATTTATATCCATATAAAAATTTAAGAAAGACTGACTTAGATGTTTGGAGACTAAATTAACAAATGGCTTCCCCAGTGGCACAGCAGTAAAGAACCCACCTACAATGCGGGAGACGCAGGGGATGTGGGTTTGATCCCTGGGTCAGGAAGATCCCCTGGAGGAAGAAATGGCAACCCATTCCAGTATTCTTGCCTGGAGAATCCCAGGAGAGGAAATTGGAGGGCTATAGTCCACAGGGTTGCCGAGAGTCAGACACAACCGAGCCACACACACACGCACACACCACACATACACGCACATGTACACACATGTAGAGGCACATGTACACACATGTAGAGACATGCACACAAAGACACATATGTACAAACACACACGAACATACATATAGAACACAAGGTGTGCATGACCACGCACATGCATGTGCACACGTGCACACATACACAGGCATGCTACACATGCAGGCACACAAGTGGCAAATGCACACGAACACGCATGTGTGTGCATGGTCTTGTGTACATTGTTCACGTATGAGTGCATATCACATGTTCACTCACACCTGTGTGCACATACGTGATCAGCTGTTCAAGCAAAGGACAAACAAGTTACCTGGGCGGTGGGAGGGGCAGGGTCACTGCTGTCTCCACTGGAATCTTCTTGTCTTGTCTTGAACTGAATCCCAGTCGCGCACTGCTGGCCATGTGGTTGCCGAATTCAGCTCAGCTCCCTTTAGAACCAAAAGGCGCCTCTGTGATTCATCAGAACTGATTTCCTTTTCATTTTTTCATGCAGGCTGTAGGAAAAGAGAGCAGCTGCGAGACAGGGAGAAGGAGTAGCAGGTGGAGAGACACAGGGCCTGGGGAGGAGCATCAGCCCCCCGCAGCCTGATAAAGCACAGACGTCCCCCGGGTGTTAAAGACGCCACTGAAAACCAGCAAGTGCAACCGAGTCGTAGCTGCGTGGTGTGTGTTTTGCTGCAGCCTCAGGGGGGCGGTGAGTGGCAGAGACGTCAGACTAGATCAGAGGCCTGGTGTTCTATCAAGATATAACACGTCGCCACCTCTGTCAATGCAGCAGCATTGAAGTTGACAGGAATTCCCCATTTCCTCCCCACTCACAAACCTCCACTCAAAGCCCAGATCCCTCCACAGAGATCAGGGACACTTGGAATAAACACCTGCCTCGCCTCATTCCCCACGCTGGTGGCTGGGCGCATCTGTGGGCGTCCATACAACCCCCACTGAGACCAAAAGTGCTGCTTCTCCGGTTGTCCCAGCCAACATCAGGGCCTCCTGGAATAAAGAGGCGAATCACCGCTCAGTCAGTTCTGGCGGCTTCAGACTCTCGGAGGTGAAAGGCGTCGCTCGTCTCCTGTGTGACACAATGAAGTGTGTTCTTGCTACTCTCTTCAGATTTTTCATGTCATGTGAACACAGACCTCTTTGATCTTTCAACTGATCTGTTTTGGAAATGTGTAAAAATAAAACAAGTTGCAATTCTGAGACTCCCAAGAAAAAACATTCAGTTTTAACCTTTGAAACCTAGAGCATGTTGCATTAATAATGACAGTGATTTCAAATGCACTTGACATTCCTATCTTGAATAATAAAGAATAGAACAAGCTCTTTGCTCTTCTTCTGAACTTTGTGAACGTTAGCAAGTCACCTTAATCCTCAGGTTGCTGTTTCTTCTTTTGGAAAAAAGGAGGAGCTGCTGCATAAGATTGTGGACCCCGCGAGAACACCGGGCACGCTAACTGAGCGTCCTGGGGGATTAGAGTGGATTATTTTTAGATACCATAGCTTTGCTTTATTGACACCTTATATTAAGCAGGTCTCACTTGCCAAAAGCCACAGGATACAGGCCGACAACTGTGCTTTGAAAGTTCCTTGAGCTGAGGCTGTCTTGGATGCAAAACACTGAGATAGTTAGAGAGAACATGCACGCCTCCTCACAGGGCAGCCTCCCTGGAAGCCTCAGCAAGTAAATCTAAGTGGCACCATCCCTTCTTTTAGCAATGTGTTTAGGTTTTGTAGATTTCTCCTAGATTTTGTCATGTAAGCTTTATATATACCAAAAGGTCTTAATTAAAGATTTTTAAATGTTGAGTAAAATGTTCACCAGTCTAGTTTGTAATATATATAATAAACCTGTCATATAATTTATTTTCTTTAAAAACAAGCTTCTTACATAAATTGCCTACAGAACATTCATTTAGAATTTAAGGTCATTCAGGGGTTAGTGTCGTGTAAACAAAACTCTCTGAAATGCTGGGGTCTTTTGGGGGTGTTGCATTCCTACAAGCTGTGATCAAGCCAGGTTTAGTCAGCTATTGGAAAAACAAATCCTTCTTGGTCTAGGAGCTCAAATGCCTAGGGCTAAGCCAGATGAAGTTTTCTATCCTGAGTCATAAATTCCTCAGTGCAGTGTACAACAGAAAAAAAGACCACCTTTAACTTTGGCATTGTGATCTGGCAAAGGCCTCACATACCTCTATTGCCATAAAAATTGCAAAAAAATAAAAAGACTATCTTGCTAGAGGGCTCTGATTCAGAGTAGAAAGTTGTGAAGAATCCGAGCTCTCTCAGAGCCCTTTGTCCACCAGGAAGTAAGTGGACTTGAAGCGGAATGTGGAAAGGCACCGGGTTTCAGAGCTTGGACACCGAACGTCAATTTTCTTCTAGTTAAAGAAAAATAGTGATACCTGGGTCTTAGGCCCAAAGTGTGGATGAAACGTGTGGCCTGGTAAAGTCCTAGAACAATGTTGAGCCACACAGGTTTATTCAGTACTGGGTGCTGTGTGAGTCAGGGCATCAGCACCAGCTTCCGAGAGCTGGGCAGGCGTGTGAACAACACAGAGGGGAGCCGTGGTTGCACCGGCAGCAGGCAGGGCTGGATCTGGGCCGGCAGCTAACCCTCAGGATCTTCACCGCTGGGCCTCTCTTGGCAGCCCACTGTTTGTGCACCTTTCCCACTTGCCATGCGGTTATTTCTGAGCATCTCTCGTTTCCTGGCAGCCACAGGAGCAGGTTAAATACAGGGTCGGGCCCAGCTCAAGATTTCCTGAATGCTTTTAGAGTCAGAGGGCCCAGCCCCAAACTGAGATCCGTCCTCTGCCTCCGGAGGCGAGTGTGTTGGTGGAGGTGCGTCCTGGGGGATCCCCGGGCCCTTGGGCTCAGAGGGGACGTGGCCGCCCAAAGCTCCCCGGGTCCTGGCACGTCCCCCAGAGCAACACGCTTGTCCTTCAGCCACGAAAATGATCCTCGGTTAGTCCACCTGAGGACGGGGTAAAGCAGCCATGAGAGAGCCTACAGAATTCAGTTGTGTAAAACTTCCTTTGCATATTTACAGAAAAATAAACAGAACGCTATCTCTTTTAAAGAAAATGTGCAAAGTATCACATGGCTTCAAAACATTCACAGTTCTTCATTGTGGAAGGGACACTGTTATGAGTGTGGTTTGTATTCTCGTTCCTCCAGAAACATGAATGTGAACTAAGCAGAGGGAGATTAATATTCCAGTTACATCAGTTAAGTAATTCATTAATAGAAATGTGTTTCTATCATAAATATTTGAAAGCATTATTGGTTCTTGTTGGTTTTTTGTAACATAACGCACACATAACCTCCTGATTTGGGAGAATGTGTTGTGGCGTTCAGCCTCAAAATTGAGGTGATACAATTCCAGTTGAGCTATTCCAAATCCTGAAAGATGATGCTGTGAAAGTGCTGCACTCAATATGCCAGCAAATTTGGAAAACTCAGCAGTGGCCACAGGACTGGAAAAGGTCAGTTTTCATTCCAATCCCAAAGAAAAGCAATGCCAAAGAATGGTCAAACTACCGCACAATTGCACTCATCTCATACACTAGTAAAGTAATGCTCAAAATTCTCCAAGCCAGGCTTCAGCAACATGTGAACCGTGAACTTCCTGATGTTCAAGCTGGTTTTAGAAAAGGCAGAGGAACCAGAGATCAAATTGCCAACTTCTGCTGGATCATGGAAAAAGCAAGAGAGTTCCAGAAAAGCATCTATTTCTGCTTTATTGACTATGCCAAAGCCTTTGACTTTGTGGATCACAATAAACTGTGGAAAATTCTGAAAGAGATGGGAATACCAGACCACCTGATCTGCCTCCTGAGAAATTTGTATGCAGGTCAGGAAGCAACAGTTAGAACTGGACATGGAACAACAGACTGGTTCCAAATAGGAAAAGGAGTTCATCAAGGCTGTATATTGTCACCCTGCTTATTTAACTTATATGCAGAGTACATCATGAGAAACGGTGGACTGGAAGAATCACAAGCTGGAATCAAGATTGCCCGCAGAAATATCAATAACCTCAGATATGCAGATGACACCACCCTTATGGCAGAAAGTGAAGAGGAACTCAAAAGCCTCTTGATGAAAGTGAAAGTGGAGAGTGAAAAAGTTGGCTTAAAGCTCAACACTCAGAAAATGAAGATCATGGCATCTGGTCCCATCACTTCATGGGAAATAGATGGGGAAACAGTGGAAACAGTGTCAGACTTTATTTTTCTGGGCTCCAAAATCACTACAGATGGTGACTGCAACCATGAAATTAAAAGACGCTTACTCCTTGGAAGGAAAGTTATGACCAACCTAGATAGCATATTCAAAAGCAGAGACATTACTTTGCCAACAAAGGTCCGTCTAGTCAAGGCTATGGTTTTTCCTGTGGTCATGTATGGATGTGAGAGTTGGACTGTGAAGAAGGCTGAGCACCGAAGAATTGATGCTTTTGAACTGTGGTGTTGGAAAAGACTCTTGAGAGTCCCTTAGACTGCAAGGAGATCCAACCAGTCCATTCTAGAGGAGATCAACCCTGGGATTTCTTTGGAAGGAATGATGCTAAAGCTGAAACTCCAGGACTTTGGCCACCTCATGCGAAGAGTTGACTCATTGGAAAAGACTCTGATGCTGGGAGGAATTGGGGGCAAGAGGAGAAGGGGACGACAGAGGATGAGATGGCTGGATGGAATCACTGACTCGATGGACATGAGTCTCAGTGAACTCCGGGAGTTGGTGATGGACAGGGAGGCCTGGCGTGCTGCAATTCATGGGGTCACAGAGTCGGACATGACTGAGTGACTGATCTGATCTGATTGGAAGTTCTCTAGAGATAGGTGGTCAGAATTGCTCAAATCTTTCTTGCTGTAGGCAGAGCTGAGGTGTCCCCCCTGACCCACCAAATGATCCTGTCTCCCGGTTCTCATGTGTTTGTACAAACTCCCATCCCTAGGGTGGGTTGAAATGGTGGTGTTGGTATTCAGTCACTCAGTCGTGTCCGACTCTTTGCGACCCCATGAATTGCAGCACGCCAGGCCTCCCTGTCTATCACCAACTCCCGGAGTCCACCCAAACTCATGTCCATTGAGTCCGTGATGCCATCCAACCATCTCATCCTCTGTTGTCCCCTTCTCCTCCTGCCTTCACTCTTTCCCAGCATCAGGGTCTTTTCCAATGAGTCAGCTCTTCGCATGAGCTGGCCAAAGTATTGGAGTTTCAGCTTCAACATCAGTCCTTCCAATGAACACCCAGGACTGATCTCCTTTAGGATGGACTGGTTGGGTCTCCTTGCAGTCCAAAGGACTATTCCTCCACCATAAATTCTCATTTTTAAGAAATATCCACCTAAGTTTCTAAGGATAAAGTGGCCTACTGTCTCCAAATTACTCTAAAATGGTTCAGAAAAAACAATATGCACATATAAAAACAAATAAATATCTATGAAATAATAAGCAAAGGAAGCAAAATGTGAACAACTGGAGAAAAAGAGTAAAGTTTTTATAATATTCTTAAAATTAATTCAACTTATAGCAAAATAAAAAATTACCATTCAGGCCAATGTAAAAGATCAGTTTAAGAAGAGAATAGTTAAAACTTATAAAAATGGTAGTTAATAAAGTTGTGAGAATATGCAGAAATGCAAAATTAAAGCTTTCATCACACAAAAAATGTGTAACTATAAATGGTGATGGATGGTACTCAGAGTTACTGTGCTGATCATTTCATAAGGTGTACAAATATTCAGTCATTACACTGTACACCTGAAAGTAATAAATACAATATCACATGCCAATTATACCTCAATAATAAACATTTTTAATAAAATAAAAAGAAGAAATTATGTTTAAAAACAAAAACAAAGGAGTTTATATTTTTGATTAGTTACGAGTTGTTATCTACAAATGGAATCCTGTGGTCAACATATCAAAGATACAGGATCTTGAAAATCCTGTACCATTATCTAGTCCAGAGTAACAATAGGCAGTAAGAAAGCAACTTGAGTTCCCTAAATAAAGAAGAGTTGTACAAGACAAAAGCACTGGACTGCTTAGTTTTTAAATAAAGTTATCACTTTTCATTTGAAAAATCTAAAAACAGCCTTTAGGAAATATATGATGTTAGCTATTTTGGCTATTTCTTTGCTTAACATCTTTATTTTGATAAACAAAGATGTATTCATCTTTAAACGCACACCGGTGTAGTTGTTCATCTTCAAATGCATGCTTACACAGTTGGAAGCGGACGTCTTAGCTGCTCGCACGGGTCCGATTCTTTCGGACCCACACTCAGCCCGCAGGCTCCTTTGTCCTTGGGACTCTCCACAACATACTGGAGCGTGTTGCCATTCCCTCTCCAGGGGTGTGTTGCCATTCCCCCTCCAGGAGTGTGTTGCCATTCCCTCTCCAGGACTGTGTTGCCATTCCCTCTCCAGGACTGTGTTGCCATTCCCTCTCCAGGGGATCTTCCTGACCCAGGGACTGAACCCAGGCTGCCTGTGCTGCAGGCAAATTCTTTACCATCTGAGCCCTCCTTGTCCTTTAAATGCACGTCTACCTAGTTGCTCACCATTAAACGCACACCTGTACAGTTAGTTACCTTATAATGCACACCTATATATACTGGATTTGGAAGATCCCCTGGAGAAGGGAAAGGCTACCCACTCCAGTATTCTGGCCTGGAAAATTCCATGGACAGTAAAGTCCATGAGGTCTCAAAGAGTCGGACACAACTGAGCAACTTTCACTTCATGTAGTTATTCATCTGTAAATGCACACCTTTCTAATTATTCACCTTTGAATGCACACCTATATAATTCTAAGCAGCATGCCTCAGTGATTTTGGGAAACATCATATTGAGAATACTTATTTCTGTTGATGTTGAACAAATTGGTTCAACTTATTAAAGAAACAATTTGTTAATACACATCAAAACTTTTTAAATATAGCCTTTGACTAGCATTTTAGAAGTTTCCCTGGGCAAATGCATGCTATAAGAAAACTTTACACACAAAGATGTATATGAAAACAAAAGTTGGAAATAATCCATATGTATAACAATTAGACATTATTTAGCAATTGGAGGGAAATGGAATACTATATAATAATGAAAATTATGTTCAGGGCTTTTTTTAAACGTGGAGACAACCTAAAATCTAGAAAACAATGTATAAAAACAGCAACACACGATGAAACACTCTTTTTTCCTTAATACTGTTACACATTTTCAAATTGATCTGTATAACTTAGAGTCATGTGCATATATGCTAAAAATACATAATAATATATATATATCATACTCCATTTTTTGTAAGAGAAGAGATAATGGCTTATCTGATATTTTCTTTAATAATTAATAGACTTAAGTCAGCTTAGCAAAATATAGACATAATTTGTTAACGTGGACAGCAGGAGAGAATTAAAAGGAGGGCTTTTGTTGTCATTTCTAAAGAATATGTGTGCATGCCAAAATTCAAGAGCAGTTTCACAGAGAGTTTATTTTTTAAAGACTATTTATAAGTGACCTTATTCTTTGAGTATAGTACACATGTCAAATATAATTGAAATAATACTAAGCTAGTTGTTTAGTGAACAAATTGTATCTCCATGTTGGCTCAAACCATTTGCTGATTAGATTTTTTTAACTAAAAAGAAAGTATAAATTCCTCTAAAATATCAACATTTTCCCTTGGAGTCATTTGTATTCCAAAAGTTTAACCAATGGGGAATCTTCAAAAAGAGAATTAGCAGATACCTTCCTTTGGACTCTCTCACACAGGCTGACAAGGCACACAAAATCACGCTCGCTCCAGAATGTGATATTGACTGGCTGAGAAAGGCTAACCCTGATAAAGCAGGTATTTGGTATCTTGGGTAACATGCAGAATAAGGCTTCAGTATCAAAATGACTCCCAGATCTCATTCAGTTAAGTAAGTGACTCTCAGCTTGGGATGTCCAGTTCCCTGTCCCCACAGCATATGCCAGTGTCTGAAGGTGTGTTTGCCACCGTTGAGGGGGACAAGCACTACTATATGTGTACGATGCACAGAATAGCCCCCGCTGCACACATGATCAGGTCAAAATGTCAGCAGTGCTGATGTGGGGAAACCTGAACTAAATGAAATCTCAAACTGATGTATTTTTACTTTTTTAATGCTTGTATATAAACTCTAATATATTTTAGGCACATGCATCGCTTAAGGGAAAAAATAACTTTTCTTTATTAAGGCAATTGTATCATTTAACAATTTCAGAAAAATATCTACTTCTGCTTCATTGACTATGCAAAAGCCTTTGACTGTGTGGATCACAACAAACTGTGGAAAATTCTCAAAGAGATAGGTGGTCTTATACCAGACCACCTTACTGTCTCCTGAGAAACCTGTACGCAGGCCAAGAAGCAACAGTTAGAATCAGACATGGAACAATGCACTGGTTCAAAATTGGGAAAAGAGTACAACAAGGCTGTATATTGTCACTCTGCTTATTTAATTTATATGCAGAATGTATCATGTGAAATGCTGAGCTGGATGAATCACAAACTGGAATCAAGAGTGCCAGGAGAAATATCAACAACCTCAGATATGCATATGATTCCACTCTAATGGCAGTAAGCAAAGAGAAATTAAAGGGCCTCTTGATGAAGGCGAAAGAGGAGAGTGAAACAACTAGCTTAAAACTCCACATTAAAAAACTAAGATCATGACATCCAGTCCCATCACTTCATGGCAAATAGATGGGGGAAAAGTGGAAACAGTGACAGATTTTATTTTCCTGGGCTCCAAAAATCACTGATTTTGTCCAAAAGACTCTGATGCTGGGAAAGATTAAAGGCAAAAGGAGCAGGGAAGGGCAGAGGATGAGATGATTAGATAGCTTCACAGACTCAGTGGATATGAGTCTGAGCCAACTCCGGGAGACAGTGAAGGACAGGGAAGCTTGGCATGCTGCAGTCCATGGGGTCACAGTGAGACACAACTGAGCGGCTAAGCACAGCACAGCACAGGCTTCAGCAGCAGCAGCAGCAACAAAAAGTAATAATCTCGTCAAAAATTCTTGACTCCAGTGTCACTTACAGGAATCCACTCACAGGATAAAATGATATGAAACTCTCTGCACACATTGCACTAATGACTTTTAGTTTAAATATTTGACTGTCATTATGTAAAATGGGCTAATGATATAGAGAAAAATCTTGCTATTTTGACAGCTTCTCGTGAATTTTTATCTATTTTAAAATAAAAAACTTAAAAATTAAAAAAATGGGCAATTGACTTGAATAGACATTTCTCCAAAGAAGATATGCAAGTAGCCAGTAAATAGGAAAGCTCCTCGACATCACTAGTTGACAGAAATGCAAATCAAAACCACAGAGGAACGCCGCCTCACACTCACCAGGATGCTTCAATCAGAAGAAGGAAAAACAACAAGACCGGTGAGGTCTTGCCTGTTCTTGCAGATTAGACCCCGAAGTTTGCTTTATTTTTCTGCAACCTCAGCTGTAAGTTTTCAAATGTCTTATTTCTTTTCGTTTTTCCTGGCTCCCTGGCCCACAGGTCGCCACTTTGCAGAGAGTGAACCCTCTAGACTAATGTTCACCGTGGTTAAGAACTTAGTGTAATCCTCAATCAGTGCAGTGTCAGATCAAACAAACCTCGACTTAGGCGTTTCAAGGAAAGGAGAGAACTTTATGACAATGGAGAGGACTGGGGTATTCAAGCATGTCAAGCTCAGGCAGGAGAGGCTTTGCCTTTCTGAGGAGTAGTGGACATGGGTGGAGAGAGGTGTGAGCCATGGGCGAGACTGAAGGGAGGAGGTCAGAGGTCAGCTGCTCATTTTAGTGCTCAAGGGAAGTCTGAGTTCAAGGGCCTCTGCTGCTGCTGCTGCTAAGTCGCTTCAGTCGTGTCCGACTCTGTGCGACCCCATAGACGGCAGCCCACCAGGCTCCCCCGTCCCTGGGATTCTCCAGGCAAGAACACTGGAGTGGGTTGCCATTTCCTTCTCCAATGCATGAAAGTGAAAAGTGAAAGTGAAATTGCTCAGTCGTGTCCGGCTCTTAGGGACCCCATGGACTGCAGCCTACCAGGCTCCTCCACCCATGGGATTTTCCAGGCAAGAGTACTGGAGTGGGTTGCCATTGCCTTCAAGGGCCTCTAGGAGGAGAGAATCTTAACCCAAGCTTGGTTCGTAAGCCAACAGGATTTTGTTCTCTGCATCAGTGGAGACAAAGCAGCTTAGCTGGCTGTTTGTGGGCAAAGAAGGGAATGTGCAGGGTCTGCTCCTGGCCTTGTCACGGGTGAACAAGGGGATTCTCATCTCAGACGTGGGGAGGGTGTTCTGTGCCGTCAGTTTCTTCTCAGGACACAGGGTGGGGAGACCGCGAGACCGCGCTCTTTGCTAGGACCCCGGGGCTGCGTGAAGGTCAGCATTGTCAGTAGTTGGAAATAACTTTTGTTTGGGATGGATTTCATTCCGTACCCAGAGTTCAATTTTGTATGGAGTTCTGGTGTACAGTGCTGTTGAGTTCTTACCTGAGGCCCCTTATCACCAGTCACGGCAGTACTGAGCTCACAATACTGAGCGCTTCTTCTTAGGAGAAGAATTAAACTGAAACAGCACTTCCATTCCATAGAAAGTGGATCCCGAGTGAACCAGTGTCACTGCCTGGGAAACAGAAACTTACGGATTTTAATCATCTCGTTTCTAGAATGATGCGGTTTGTCCTGCTTGCATATATTATGAACGCAACCTTTTTCAACTACACATCTTAGAGTGTTTTCAAAGTTTTATATTTAAGAAACCCTTCAAATATTGTTGAGAGCTAAAAACTTGGATCACGTGGACCCCACTTAACTGCTGCCGCCCTCGAAGGCAGACCTGGGCAGGGGGCGGCGGGAGGCCTGAGCAAGGCCCCCTCTGGTGTCGCCCAGCCAGGGAGCAGGGGTCGGTCCGGCCCCGCCGTGTCACTCCTGTTCAGTAGGAGACGATTGGCTTCCAGTGACGGAAGCAGGAAACAGGACTCGGTAGGTGTGCCCGCTGTCGCTGAAGGACTCGGTAGGTGTGCCCGCTGTCGCGGAAGGCTGCCCGGGTACCTTCCAAACCCTGGCGGCACACTGAGCCGTCCACGTCGTGAGGCGCCGACCTGGCTTCTGCAGGGCCGATGTGTAGCCGCTCGGGAAGTCGCTCCTCAGAACCGACATTGTAATAATAATCTTGGAGCTGCTGCCAGGTTTGGCAAAGGTCTGCCAGACAAAGAAGAGTAAATACCCCGGCTCTTTGGGAAAAAAAATTAATTTCTACTTAAAATCTTTTCTAGGTTTTATTATTATTAAGAAAGTAAAACATGATATAAAACGTCAGACAAAGAAAAGTTTCCCTGCACACAGTCCACGCTCACCCGTGTTTCCCCTTCCAACCTCCCATCATTTGCACATGTTACTCTGTCATAATGCACATAAAATTGTGTGTTCTGATTTTCTCTGAACAATATATTATAAGCACTTTTCTGAGTTGTTATTTAGTTGTCATAATCATAATTGTAACGGCTGTATAATATTTCAGAGTTTCTCAACACTGCTCATATGACTGTGAATAAAATAATATTGAACCACGATGGGCCTTAAAAAAGTAAACAGTATTTCCTGCACGGCCAACAATAGCTGGATTTTCCTTGGGCTTCACATGCTTTGAAACTGATTCCATTTCCGCATCTTGGTCCTTACCTCCATGGTCAGGTCATCTCACTGTGGTGAACATATTGTAGCACAGACATTAGGCTCACGCTCCCTGTCATTCTCTTTTCTTCAGCTGGGTCACCTGCAGTCTCAAGGTTTAAAGTTTGTTTTAAACTTTGTCTTTTCCTATGTTCTTTGCTTCTTTTAGATAATGTGCATGCAATTATAAAAATAAATTCAAATCAAGGGTGCCTTTGGAGGTGTGGGTACCGCTCAGAACAGCCAAGTTCTGTAGAAAGAGGTATTCCTCTTTTTCCTGTGCTGACTGCATGGGAATAAAGCAATGTGACCATTTACAATAATTTGGGGATAAGAATCCAAAACACTGACTAAAAATTAGCCTTGCTAGTCTGTTGATCGTTTTTGAGTTCCTCAAACATACGCCCATATGTATTTAGGTCTTCTTCTGCCTAAATTTGGTTTTCAACTTCTTTGAAGAGTGCAAGCTACAGACACTTCAGCTTAGCTAGGCCTTTGCCAACCTGACGTGCACTCTGTGAAAGGCTGGTGGGGGGAAGGTGAGCAAGGTGCGGACTGCCCGTCAGAGCTCATGGCCAGGAAAAGCCTAGTATCTGGCGGGCTTGTGTTCTGGCTGTGGGAGGCATCTGACTTCAAGGTGTCTGGGGCAGGAAAGAGAGGGTCAGATTTCATGCAACCTGGATGACTTCCAGTTTTATTTCATAGTATGGCATCGGAATAATGCCGAACACCGCTCCTGAGGCCTCCTTGTGTATCTTCTAGACCCTGATGAGCGACGTCCTGAGGCCTCCTTGTGTATCTTTCTAGACCCTGATGAATGACGAGTGTTGGCCCCTCCTATTTTGCACCAGTACAGTAATAAAATTTTAACGTGGGAATTTTAAGACTTACCCAACTTCCATTTACTACACTGGCAGTTTAGTTAGGTTAAATTCCAAGGGCACAATGACAAAACTTCTGTCCTATCGGGGAGATACGGATGGAAGCAGGCATAGAAAATACAATGTACGCTATATGTGGGTTCAGTCCTCAACAAACACGCCTCAGAAGCAGCAGTCAGAGCCGGAAGGTATCCACACAGCCCTTGGGTGCGGAGACTGCTGAGTTGACAGTCCTGTGTGACGCTCCAGGACCTCCTACTTCACGTTCCTTGGTGATCATGTCTACTGATGATTGTGCCACAAAGTGGCAAGAGCGAAATGAAGCATATTGGCTCTGCAGGTGGCTGAAATCTGAGCACCCAGATGGGTTTATGAATATCGATTAACAGTGATCACCTGTTCAAGTTGCAAAGTTTATCTGATGATAGCAATAATACTTTGATAATGCTTATTGAGCATTTCTTAAACAACCATCACTCGATGAAATTACTTACATGCGTTACCTTATTTCATACCCATTTTACATATGGTACGCCTGAGATTCAAATATGGGAAGTTCCTTATATAAATCATAGAGCTTGTAGACAGTCAAGTCCGGATCTGGTATTTAACCACTCTGCTCAGCGGTCTAATTCTAGTATATATGTTAACTTAAAATTTATATAATTATATAACACTTTATTACCAAATTCAGACTTAAAATGAAGAAAGTAGGGAAACCTTTGGACTATTCAGGTATGACCTAAATCAAATCCCTTATGATTATAGATTCAAGGGATTATATCTGATAGACAGAGTGCCTGAAGAACTAGGTACACAGGTTCATGACATTGTACAGGAAACAGGGATCAAGACCATTCCCAAGAAAAAGAAATGCAAAAAGGCAAAATGGTTGTCTGAGGAGGCCTTACAAATAGCTGTGAAAAGAAGAGAAGCGAAAGGCAAAGAAGAAAAGGAAAGATAAACCCATTTGAATACAGAGTTCCAAAGAATAGCAAGGAGAGATAAGAAAGCCTTCCTCAGTGATCAATGCAAAAAAATAGAGGAAAACAATAGAATGAGAAAGGCTACATTCTCTTCAAGAAAATTAGAGATACCAAGGGAACATTTCATGTAAAGATGGATGCAATAAAGGACAAAAATGGTATGGACCTAACAAAACCAGAAGATATTAAGAGGTGGCAAGAATATACAGAAAAACGATACAAAAAAATCTTAATGACTCAGATAACCATGATGGTGTGATCACTCACCTAGAGCCATATGTCCTGAAATGTAAAGTCAAGTGGGTCTTAGGAAGCATCACTATGAACAAAGCTAGTAGAGGTGATGGAATTCCAGTTGAGCTATTTCAAATCCTGAAAGATGATGCTGTGAAAGTGCTGCACTCAATATGCCAGCAAATTTGGAAAACTCAGCAGTGGCCACAGGACTGGAAAAGGTCAGCTTTCATTCCAATCCCAAAGAAAGGCAATGGCAAACAATGCTCAAACTACCACACAATTGTACTCATCTCACATACTAGCAAAGTAATGCTCAAAATTCTCCAAGCTAGGCATCAACAGTACATGAACCGTGAACTTTCAGATGTTCAAGATGTATTTAGAAAAGGCAGAGGAACCAGAGATCAAATTGCCAACATCAGTTGGATCATCGAAAAATCAAGAGAGTTCTAGAAAAATATTTACTTCTGCTTTATTGACTATGCCAAAGCCTTCAACTGTGTGGATCACAACAAACTGTGGAAAAATTTTAAAGAGATGAGAATAATAGATCACTTGACCTGCCTCCTGGGAAATCTGTATGCAGATCAAGAAGCAACAGTTAGAACTGGACATGGAACAACAGACTGGTTCCAAATCAGGAAAAGAGTAAATCAAGGCTGTATATTGCCACCCTGCTTATTTAATTTATATGCAGAGTACATCATGAGAAATGCTGGACTGGCTGAAGCTGGAATCAAGACTGCTGGGAGAAATATCAATAACCTCAGATATGCAGATGACACCACCCTTATGGCAGAAAGTGAAGAAGAACTAAAGAGCCTCTTGATGAAAGTGAAAGAGGGGAGTGAAAAAAATGGCTTAAAACTAAACATTCAGATAACTAAGATCATGGCATCTGGTCCCATCACTTCATGGCAAATAGATGTGGAAACAATGGAAACAGTGACAGCCTTTATTTTTCTGGGCTTCAAAATCACTGCAGATGGTGACTGCAGCCATGAAATTGAAAGACGCTTGTTCCTTGGAAGAAAAGTTATGACCATCTTAGGCAGCATATTAAAAAGTAGAGACATTACTTTGTCAACAAAGGTCTTTCTAGTCAAAGCTGTGGTTTTTCCAGTGGTCATGTATGTATGTGAGAGTTAGACCATAAAGAAATCTGAGTGCTGAAGAATTGATGCTTTTGAACTGTGCTGTTGGAGAAGACTCTTGAGAGTCCCTTGGACTGCAAGATCCAACCGGTTAACCCTAAAGAAAATCAATCCTGAATAATCATTGGAGGGACTGATGCTGAAGGTGAAACTCCAATACTTTTGCCATCTGATGTGAAGAACTGACTCATTGGAAAAGACCCTGATGCTGGGAAAGATTGAAGGTAGGAGGTGGAGTGGACAACAGAGGATGAGATGGTTGGATGGCATCACCAACTCAATGGACATGAGTTTGAGCATGCTCTGGGAGTTAGTGATGGACAGGGAAGCCTGGCGTGCTGCAATGGGGTCACAAAGAGTCAGAGACGCCTGAGTGACTGAACTGAACTGATTGCTTCAAACACGGGATCCTGAAAAGTTTGGAAGAAAGGCCTTGAGTAGTAGATGGTGAGAGCCATCAGTGAGACAGCTGGTGTGCCCACGGTCTCAGAGCTGGTTGGCATGCCTGTGTGAGTTTGGAACCAGCACTCCCACCTGTTCTGGAGCTCTGGCTCTGCCCCTTACTAGCGGTGTGTGGTTGGACATTCAGTTTCTGCACCACTAATATTTGCACAGTGATACTATATTTGTTCATCTGTGAAGATTAAATGAAAGAATGGTTTTGAAAGTAACTCATAAACCAGGAGGCCTGAAATACACATCTATTTGACATTTTTATTTGACTTAAATGAAAGCATGGACATTTCAACATGGTAAAAAAAAACATGGTTCACTTCTGTGAATATAAAATAATTGTATGAGATTTTAACATCTGCTTTATTGTTGTTTTTAACTAAATTCTTTAATCACTATCTCTGTAGTAGGACACAGAAGCTATATTGATTTACACTGTGGCCAATAAGGATTTGGGGTATTTAGTGGAGAGGTCAGTCTGATAGAGTGAACTTGCCCCACAGAGTTTATCTGAACATGAACCTTAATCATTTGTGAAAACCAAATGAAGTCTGGAAACTACCGGTGGAACCAGCTGGCCAAGGAGCAGTGTGTTCACAGCTTGGCTTTGTCCAGATCAACAAAGGAAAGAGAAATCACTCAGGACTAATTTTTGTTTCAAACCAGTGTTCAATACTGAGAAGCTTTCCCAGATTCTCTCTTCCTACATAAGCAGGGAGCCCTAGGACCGCCAGGTGACCCGCTAAGCTCACGAGAAGGACCCCTTGCTTTGCTTCAGGCAAAGCCTGCTTGCTGGTTTCCACTTCCCACCCTTTGCTGATGTAGTCCCATAAGAGCTGTGTCTGAAGACAGACAGCTCTGCTTACTCTGCTATGATAATAAAAACATAATTATTAAATAATGTAAACGTGCATATAAAAACATTCAGAAAAGCCAAACACAATAGCAACCCAGCCAAGCACAGCAACTTAGCCTAAACCCTAAAGAATGCCAAGTAGAGGGATTTGGGCCTTAAAGGCATACTCAAGCAACGCTTAAACGTGCAAACCTTTTAAAAATCTCTTCATGCACAAAAGTTCATTGCAATTGTGCATTTTTTATTTTGACATACTTCTAGACTTATAGAAAGTTTGTAAAACTACTAGATAGATTTTCCCGTCTTCTTCCTATGTTAATATCTTATTAATTATCAAAACGACTACTGTTAGACTTCATTTGTGTTTCACGTTTCCCATCCACGCCCTTTGCTGCTCCAGGCGCCTCTCCTTGCTCCCCTCCAACGTGCAGCATTGCTCGGTCTCCCATCTTTCACGATGAGAAAGTGCTTCTGAAGAGTATGCAAACTGCTGCTCATTGTTATTATTGACGCTGTTAGCCTTGGTCACTTGGCGAAAGAACTCCCTACTGGACTTTCCCATTGTAAGATTATCATTTTCCCATTTTAATCAGCTATCTTGGGGAGACACTTTGAAATATGTATGAATCTCCTGCCCCTAATTTTGAATCTGTGAGTGGATCTGGCCTGCTAGAATGATTACTATTGTGCTCTTAGGTGATTTTATATTTTCTTGATTCTTTTCACATTATTGATTGGAATTCTTCCCTGAGGAAGAGCTGCCCTTCTTCCCCATTTATTTATTTATTCAGTTAGTAATAGCAGTATGAACTCTCGGTGTTTATTTTCTGGGTTATAATAGAAAGCTTTCATTATTTTGCTGCTCAGATTATTCAGCCTGGTCACTGGGCACTCTCTTTGGTGACGGCCTGGGCCGTCCCCACATCCCAGACCCTTTCTGAGCTCTTCCTTACTTTCTGGCCCCACAAGATTTCTCAGGCTCATCTAGTATTTTCCCTACCTCCGACAGCGACATCGGCCAATTCTTTCATTGACGTTTAGATGGTATTGCTATTTTCACGGTATTTCAGAATGAGGATCTGGGGGGCTGGTGAGCTCACTCCAGCAGGGGCTCCTGGCTCCAGGGCCCTCTCAGTGCAGAGCTGGGAACACGTGGTGTGGACGGTCTGTGTCCGTTTGTCTGCACACATATCACAAGCCATGAGCGACTGTCAGTGCCTCTGACTCCAACCTCAAACTGAGGGCTCCTTCTCGTCTTATTCCCGGAGGCTGCGCTTGTAACTTATTTCATGTGAGAGACGGGGCCTTTCTGTTTGTTCAGTCCCAGGGCGCGCATGGCTACGACTGCTCCCCACACTGCTGAGCACACTCACCAGCTGGAGTGTGGGACTTGTGCGTGATTTTGAATCCGTTTTTCTCAGTCACAATCTTGTCAAAGTTAGACTAAGGCTTTTCCTTCCTGCGCCCTCCAGGGACTCACCTGCAACGCAGCTTCACTGTATGGTTTTCCTCTCACGTCATGTCACTTTCACGTTCTTTGATGCAGTTTAAAACGATGCTTATTTATGTGGTTACCTCCAAAGACTGCTCTGAAGTTTACTGGAAACTGCTCTCTAGACGTGAATGTCAGCGTTGTGGCGCCTTAGATGTTCACCTGGGCTCTTGTACATAAAGCCATCTCCAAAAGGCACGGGAACAGAAATAGGTCCAGAAAAGCACAAAACTGTCCAGTCTGAGAAACTGTTTCGCAGACATCAGTCATTTATATATAATTTCACAATTTCCTACCACTTTAGAAAACCATCTTCTCTGTTACTAAACACTTATTAAAAGGAAATTTTATTTTGTATTGGCATGCTAAATGGAAAACTGGTATCATCTGACATGAATGAAAACACCAAATATTTATATGCAAGCCTGAGTTAAAGGAAAAGGACCACTTTTTAAATAAAAATAAACATATTCTAATATAGCTATTGGGTTTTACAAAATGAAAACTTAGGTATCTCCTAAATAAGAAAGATTGTAATTGATGAAGAGTTAGCAACAAATGACAAACAAATCAGTTCGGCCGCTCAGTCGTGTCCAACTCTTTGCGACCCCATGGACTGCAGCACACCAGGTTTCCCTGTCCATCACCGACTCCCAGAGCTTGCTCAAACTCATGTCCATCAAGTCGGTGATGCCATCCAAACATCTCATCCTCTGTCGTCCCCTTCTCCTCCTGCCTTCAATCTTTCCCAGCATCAGGGTCTTTTCCAATGAGTCAATTCTTCGCATCAGGTGGCCAAAGTACTGGAGTTTCAGCTTCAGCACCAGTCTTTCCAATGAATACTCAGGACTGATTTCCTTTAGGATTGACTGGTTGATCTCTTTGCAGTCCAAGGGACTCTCAAGAATCTTCTCCAACACCACAGTTCAAAAGCATCAGTTCTTGGTGCTAAACTTTCTTTATAGTCCAACTCTCACATCCATACATGACCACTGGAAAAACCATAGCCTTGACTAGATGGACCTTTGTTGGCAAAGTAGTGTCTCTAATTTTTAACATGCTGTCTAGGTTGGTCATAGCTTTTCTTCCAAGGAGAAAGTGTCTTCTAATTTCATGGCTACAGGAATCATCTGCAGTGATTTTGGAGCCCAAGAAAATAATGTGTCTCACTGTTTCCATTGTTTCCCCATCTATTTGCCATGAAGTGATGGAACCGGATGCCATGATCTTCGTTTTTTGAATGCTGAGTTTTAAGCCAACTTTTTCCACTCTCCTCTTTCACTTTCATCAACAAGCTCTTTAGTTTCTCTTTACTTTCTGCCATGAGGGTAGTGTCATTTGCGTATCTGAGGTTATTGGTATTTCTCCCTGCAATCTTGATTCCAGCTTGTGCTTCATCCAGTCTAGCATTTCTCATGATGTACTCTCCATATAAGTTAAATAAACAGGCTGACAATATACAGCTTTGATGTACTCCTTTTCCTATTTGGAACCAGTCTGTTGTTCCATGTCCAGTTCTAACTGTTGCTTCTTGACCTGCATATAGATTTCTCAGGAGGCAGATCAGGTGGTCTGGTATTCCCATCCCTTGAAGAATTTTCCACAGTTTGTTGTGATCCACATAGTCAAAGGCTTTGGCATAGTCAATAAAGCAGAAATAGATGTTTTTCTGGAACTTTCTTGCTTTCTCGATGTTCCAACAGATGTTGGCAATTTGATCTCTGATTCCTCTGCCTTTTCTAAATCCAGCTTGAACATCTGGTAATTCATGGTTCACATACTGTTGAAGCCTAATTTGGAGAATTTTGAGCATTACTTTGCTAGTGTGTGAGATGAGTGCAATTGTGCAGTATTTTGAATATTCTTTGGCATTGCCTTTCTTTGGGATTGGAATGAAAGCTGACCTTTTCCAGTCCTGTAATCCTGATAATCTCAGTAGATACAGAAAAAGCCTTTGACAAAGTTCAGCATGCATTGATGGTTAAAACTCCAAAAAATGGGCATAGAAGGAATCTACCTCGACATAGTAAAGGCCATATCTGATAAGCCCACAGCAAACATTATTCTCAATGGTAAGAAACTAAAAACATTCACCCTAAGATCAAGGGAACAAGAAAAGGGTGTCCACATTCACCACTATTCAACATAGTTTTGGAAGTCGTAGCTACAGCAATCAAAGATGAAAAAGAAATAAAAGGAATCCAGATTGGAAAGGAAGAAGTAAAGCTCTCACTGCTTGCAGATGACATGATACTACATATAGAAAACCCTACAAATACTGTCAGAAAATTACTAGAGATAATCAGTGAATTTAGCAAAGTCGCAGGATACAAAATCAATACACAGAAATCACCTGCATCCCTATAAACAGTGAAAAATCAGAAAGAGAAATTAAGGAATTAATCCCATTCACCATTGCAACAAAAAGAATAAAATATCTAGGAATAAACTTACCCAAGGAGACAAAAGAACTGTAGACAGAAAATTATAAGACACTGATGAAACAAATCAAAGATGACATAAACAGGTAGAGAGATATTCCATGTTCCTGGGTAAGAAGAATCAATATTGTGAAAATGACTAAACTACCAAACACAATCTACAGATTTAATTCAATCCCTGTCAAATTACCAATGGTATTTTTCACAGGACTAGAACAAAAAATTTTCACAATTCATATGGTAACACAAAAGACCCCAAACAGCAAAGCAGTCTTCAGAAAGAAGAATGGAGCTGAAGGAATCAACCTTTCTGACTTCAGTTTATATTACAAAGCTACACTCATCAAGACAGTATGGTACTGGCACAAAAACAGAAATATAGACCAATGGAACAAGATATAAAGCCCATATATAAACCCATGTACCTATGGGTACCTTATTTCTGACAAAGGAGGCAAGAATATACAATGGGGCAAAGACAGCCTCTCAATAAATGGTGCTGGGGAAACTGGACAGCTACATGCAAAAGAGTGAAATTAAAACTCTGACACTGTACACAAAGATAAACTCAAAATGGATTAAAGGCCTAAATTTAAGACCAGAAACTATAAAACTCTTAGAGGTAAACACAGGCAGAACACTTGATGACATATATCAAAGCAAGATCCTCTATGACCCACCTCCTAGAGTAGTGGAAATAAAAGCAAAAGTAAACAAGTGGGACCTGATTAAACTTAAAACTTCTGCACAGCAAAGGAAACTATAAACAAGGTGAAAAGACAACCCTCAAAATGGGAGAAAGTCATAGCTAATGAAACAACTGACAAGGGATTAATTTCCAAAATATACAAGTAGCTTATACAACTCAATACCAGAAAAACAAACAACCCAATCAAAAAGTGGGAAAAAGACCCCTAAATAGACATTTCTCTGAAGAAGATATAGAGATGGCTAGCAAACACATGAAAAAATGCTCAACATCATTCATTATTAAAGAAAGACAAATCAAAAATACAATGAGATATCACATCAGACTGGTCAGAATGGCCCTCATCAAAAAGTTCACAAACAATAAATGCTAGAGAGAGTGTGGAGAAAAGGGAATTCTCTTGTACTGTTGGTGGGAATATAAATCGATACAGCCATTATGGAAGACAGTATGGTGATTCCTTAAAAAACTAGGAATAAAACCACCATATAACTCAGCAATCCCACTCCTAGGCATATACCCTGAGGAAGCAAAAATTGAAAACAACATGTGTCCTATTGTTCATTGCAACACCATTTACAGTAGCTAGAACATGGAAGCAACCTAGATGTCCATCAACAGATGAATGGATAAAGAAGTTGTGGTACATATACAAGATGGAATAGTCAGTTCAGTTCAGTCACTCAGTCGTATCTGACTCTCTGTGACCCTATGGACTGCAGGATGCCAGGCCTCCCTGTCCATCACCAACTACTGGAGCATGCTCAAACTCGTGTCCATAGAGTCAGTGATGCCATCCAACATCTCATCCTCTGTCGTTGCCTTTACCTCCAGCCTTCAATCTTTCCCAGCACCAGGGTCCTTTCCAACGAGTAGATTCTTCTTATCAGGTGGCCAAGGTACTGGAGTTTCAGCTTCACCATCAGTCTTTCCAACGAACACCCAGGACTGATCTCCTTTAAGATAAACTGGTTGGATCTCCTTGCAGATTCAGGGACTCTCAAGAGTCTTCTCCAACACCACAGCTCAAAAGCATCAGTTCTTCAGTGCTCAGCTTTCTTTATGGTCCAGCTTTCACATCCATACATGACTACTGGATAAACCATAGCCTTGACTAGACGGACCTTTGTTGACAAAGTAATGTCTCTGCTTTTTAATATGCTGTCTAGGTTGATCATAGCTTTTCTTCCAATCAGCAAGCGTCTTTTAATTTCATGGCTGTAGGAACCATCTGCAGTGATTTTGGAGCCCAGAAATATAAAGTCTCTCACTCTTTCTATTGTTTCCCCATCCATTTGCCATGAGGTGATAGGACCAGATGCCATGATCTTAGTATTCTGAATGTTGAGTTTTAAGCCAACTTTTTCACTCTCCTCTTTCACTTTCATCAAGAGGCTCTTTAGTTCTTCTTCACTTTCTGCCATAAGAGTGGTGTCATTGCATATCTGAGGTTATTGATATTTCTCCTGGCAATCTTGATTCCAGCTTGTGCTTCATCCAGCCAAGCATGGCATAGCACTCAGCCATAAAATGGAATGCACTTGAGTCAGTACTAATGAGTCAGAAAGAGAAAAATAATTATTGTATGCTAACACATCCCTTAGAAGAAATGGAGTAGCCATCATGTCAACAAAAGAGTCCAAAATGCAGTACTTGGATGCAATCTCAAAACCGACAGAATGATCTCTGTTCATTTCCAAGGCAAATCATTCAGTATCACAATAATCCAGGCCTATGCCCCAACCAGTAACGCTGAAGAAGCTGAAGTTGAACTGTTTTATGAAGACCTACAAGACCTTTTAGAACTAACACCCAAAAAAGATGTCCTTTTCATTATAGGGGACTGGAATGCAAAAGTAGGAAGTCAAGAAACACCCAGGGTAACAGGCAAATTTGGCCTTGGAGTACGGAATGAAGCAGGGCAAAGGCTAATAGAGTTTTGCCAAAAGAATGCATTGGTTATAGCAAACACCCTCTTCCAACAACACAAGAGAAGACTCTACACATGGACATCACCAGACGGTCAACACCAAAATCAGATTGATTATATTCTTTGCAGCCAAAGATGGAGAAGCTCTATACAGTCAGCAAAAACAAGACCAGGAGCTAACTGGGGCTTAGATCATGAACTCATTGCCAAATTCAGACTTAAATTGAAGAAAGTAGGGAAAACCACTAGACCATTCAGGTATGACCTAAATCAAATCCCTTATGATTATACATTGGAAGTGAGAAATAGATTTAAGGGACTAGATCTGATAGACAGAATGCGTGATGAACTATGGACAGAGGTTCATGACATTGTACGGGAGACAGGAATCAAGACCATTCTCATGGAAAAGAAACGCAAAAAAGCAAAATAACTGCCTGGGGAGGCCTTACAAATAGCTGTGAAAAGAAGAGAAGCGAAAAGCAAAGGAGAAAAGGAAAGATATAAGCATCTGAATGCAGAGTTCCAAAGAATAGCAAGAAGAGAAGAAAGCCTTCTTCCACGATCAAAGCAAAAAAAATAGAGTAAAACAACAGAATGGGAAAGACTAGAGATTTCTTCAAGAAAATTAGAGATACCAGGGGAACATTTCATGCAAAGATGGGCTTGATAAAGGACAGAAATGGTATGGACCTAACAGAAGCAGAAGATATTAAGAAGTGGTGGCAAGAATACAGAGAAGAACTATAAAAAAAGATCTTCATGACCAAGATAATCATGATGGTGTGATCACTGACCTAGAGCCAGACATC
Organism: Bos javanicus; assembly: GCF_032452875.1. Classification (NCBI taxonomy): domain Eukaryota; kingdom Metazoa; phylum Chordata; class Mammalia; order Artiodactyla; family Bovidae; genus Bos; species Bos javanicus. Next base: position 113,438,998 of record NC_083875.1, on the reverse strand, counting down.
CTGGAATGTGAAGTCAAGTGGGTTTTAGAAAGCATAACTATGAATAAAGCTAGTGGAGGTGATGAAATTCCAGTTGAGCGATTTCAAATCCTAAAAGATGATGCTGTGAAAGTGCTGCACTCAATATGCCAGCAAATTTGGAAAACTCAGCAGTGGCCACAGGACTGGAAAAGGTCAGTTTTCATTCCAATCCCAAAGAAAGGCAATGGCAAAGAATGCTCAAACTACTGCACAATTGCACTCATCTCACACGCCAGTACTATTGCCTGGAAAATCCCATGGACAGAGGAGCCTGGTAGGCTACCATCCACGGGGTCGCAAAGAGTCGGACATGACTGACCGACTTCACTTTCACACCCTAGTAAAGTAATGCTCAAAATTCTCCAAGCCAGGCTTCAGCAATACGTGAACTGTGAACTTCCAGATGTTCAAGCTGGTTTTAGAAAAGGCAGAGGAACCAGAGATTAAATTGCCAACATCTGCTGGATCATCGAAAAAGCAAGAGAGTTCCAGAAAAACATCTATTTCTCTTTTATTGACTATGCCAAAGCCTTTGACTGTGTGGATCACAATAAACTGTGGAAAATTCTGAAAGAGATGGGAATACCAGACCACCTGACCTGCCTCTTGAGAAACCTGTATGCAGGTCAGGAAACAACAGTTAGAACTGGACATGGAACAAAAGACTAGTTCCAAATAGGAAAAGGAGTACATCAAGGCTGTGTATTGTCAGCCTGCTTATTTAACTTCTATGCAGAGTACATCATGCGAAACGCTGGGCTGGAGGAAGCACAAGCTGGAATCAAGATTGCCGGGAAAATATCAATAACCTCAGATATGCAGATGACACCACCCTTATGGCAGATAGTGAAGAGAAACTAAAAGCCTGTTGATGAAAGTGAAAGAGGAGAGTGAAAAAGTTGGCTTAAAGCTCAACATTCAGAAAACTAAGAACATGGCATCTGATCACATCAGTTCAGTTCAGTTCAGTTCAGTCTCTCAGTCGTGTCCGACACTTTTCGACCCCACGAATCGCAGCATGCCAGGCCTCCCTGTCCATCACCAACTCCCGGAGTTCACTCAGACGCACGTCCATCGAGTCAGTGATGCCATCCAGCAATTTCATCCTCTGTTGTCCCCTTCTCCTCCTGCCCCCAATCCCTCCCAGCATCAGAGTCTTTTCCAATGAGTCAATTCTTCGCTTGAGGTGGCCAAAGTACTGGAGTTTCAGCTTTAGCATCATTCCTTCCAAAGAAATCCCAGGACTGATCTCCTTCAGAATGGACTGGTTGGATCTCCTTGCAGTCCAAGGGACTCTCAAGAGTCTTCTCCAACACCACAGTTCAAAAGCATCAATTCTTTGGCACTCAGCTTTCTTCACAGTCCAACTCTCACATCCATACATGACCACTGGAGAAACCACAGCCTTGACTAGACGGACCTTTGTTGGCAAAGTAATGTCTCTGCTTTTCAATATGCTATCTAGGTTGGTCATAACTTTCCTTCCAAGGAGTAAGTGTCTTTTAATTTCATGGCTGCAATCACCATCTGCATTGATTTTGGAGACCAAAAAGTAAAGTCTGACACTGTTTCCACTGTTTCCCCATCTATTTCCCATGAAGTGACGGGACCAGATGCCATGATCTTCATTTTCTGAGTGTTGAGCTTTAAGCCAATGTTTTCACTCTCCTCTTTCACTTTCATCAAGAAGCTTTTTAGTTCCTCTTCACTTTCTGCCATAAGGGTGGTGTCATCTGCATATCTGAGCTTATTGATATTTCTGCGGGCAATCTTGATTCCAGCTTGTGATTCTTCCAGTCCACCGTTTCTCATGATGTACTCTGCATATAAGTTAAATAAGCAGGCTGACAATATACAGCCTTGATGTACTCCTTTTCCTATTTGGAATCAGTCTGATGTTCCATGTCCAGTTCTAACTGTTGCTTCCTGACCTGCATACAGATTTCTCAAGAGGCAGGTCAGGTGGTCTGGTATTCCCATCTCTTTTAGAATTTTCCACAGTTTATTGTGACCCACATAGTCAAAGGCTTTGGCATAGTCCATAAAGCAGACACTTCATGTCAAATAGATGGGGTAACAGTGGAAACAGTGTCAGACTTTATTTTTGGGGGCTCCAAAATCACTGTAGATGGTGATGGCAGCCATGAAATTAAAAGACACTTACTCCTTGGAAGGAAAGTTATGACCAACCTAGATAGCATATTAAAAGGAAGAGACATTACTTTGCCAACAAAGGTTCGTCTAGTCAAGGCTATGGTTTTTCCAGTGGTCATGTATTGATAAGAGAGTTGGACTGTGAAGAAAGCTGAGCGTCAAAGAATTGATGCTTTTGAACTGTGGTGTTGGAGAAGACTCTTGAGAGTCCCTTGGACTGCAAGGAGATCCAACCAGTCCATTCTAAAGGAGATCAGTCCTGGGTGTTCATTGGAAGGACTGATCTAAAGCTGAAACTCCAGTACTTTGGCCACCTCATGCAAAGAGTTGACTCGTTGGAAAAGACTCTGATGCTGGGAGGGATTGGGGGCAAGAGGAGAAGGGGACGACAGAGGATGAGGTGGCTGGATGGCATCACTGACTCGATGGACGTGAGTCTCAGTGAACTCTGGGAGTTGGTGATGGACAGGGAGGCCTGGCGTGCTGCAATTCATGGGGTCGCAAAGATTCGGACATGACTGAGTAACTGAACGGAACTGAACTGAATGGAGAAACAGACATAGAGAGCAGACTTATGGATATGGCGAGAGTGGAGGAGAGGGTGAGAGGTATGGAGAGGGTAACATGGAAACTTACATTACCATATTTAAAATAGCTAGCCAACGGGAATTTGCTTTATGTCTCGGGAAACTCAAACAGGGGCTCTGTATCAACCTAGAGGGGAGGGATGGGGAGGGAGATGGGACAGAGGTTCAAAAGTGAGGGAGATATGTATACCTATGGCTGCTTCATGTTGAGGTTCGACAGAAAACAAAATTCAGTAAAGCAATTATCCTTCAATTAAAAAATAAATTAAAAAAGGAAAAAAATTAGCAAATGCATAGGAAAAAACAGACAAAAAGAAAAAAAAAGCGGCTGGGAGAAATATCAATAACCTCAGATATGCAGATGACACCACCCTTAGGTCAGAAAGCAAAGAGGAACTAAAAAGCCTCTTGATGAAAGTGAAAGAGGTGAGCGAAAAAGTTAGATTAAAACTCAACATTCAAAAAGCGAAGATTATGGCATCAGTTCCCATGGCTTCATGGCAAATAGATGGGGAAACAATGGAAACAGTGACAGACTTTATTTTCTTGGGCTCCAAAATCACTGCAGATGGTGACTGCAGCCATGAAATTAAAAGATGCTGAAAGGTTGTTGCTGAACCATGAAAGATGCCAGAATTCTTGGCCTCCAGAGGATAAGAACTCAATCCAGAGCCGAGGCTTGATCGCTCAGAGCTTTTGTGTAATAAAGTTTTATTAAAGTATAAAAGAGATAGAGAAAGCTTCTGACATAGGCGTCGGAAGGTGGCAGAGAGAATACTGCCCTTGCTAGTGTTAGAAATGGAGTTATATACTTTTTAATTACTTATTACAGTGAATCAAAAGAATGTCTGGAGGTTGTAAAGACCTTACTAGACCCACTCCCATAATTTACGTTTTAAGATTACAGGATTAGCCAGAAGGTTTTTTCCAGAAACTGTCCTCAAGCAGGATACATTATTGTTATATAATCCTAAGGAATGTAGAGGGAAAAAACTTTGTCCTTTCCCCCTCCTTGAGAATTCCAGACACCTTTCTCCTTGGGGACCCCTGGGCTTCTTATCAACCTGCCTAGAAATTGACTCTCTCAATGCTTGCTCCTTGGAAGAAAAGCTATGACCAATCTAGAAAGCATTTTAAAAAGCAGAGACATTACTTTGCCAACAAAGATCCACACAGTCAAAGCTATGGTTTTTCCAGCAGTCATGTATGGATGTGAGACTTAGACCATAAAGAAAGCTGAGCACCGAAAAACTGATGCTTTTGAAACGTGGTGTTGGAGAAGACTCTTGAGAGTCCCTTGGACTGCAAGGAGATCAAACCAGTCAATCCAAAAGGAAATCAACCCTGAATGTTCATTGGAAGGACTGAGGCTGAAGCTCCAATACTTTGGCCACTTGGTGCAAAAAACTGACTTATTGGAAAAGACCCTGATGCTGGGAAAGATTGAGGGCAGGAGAAGAAAGGGATGACAGAGGATGAGATGGTTGGATGGCATCACCGACTCGATGGACATGAGTTTGAGCAAGTTCCAGGAGTTGGTGATGGACAGGGAGGCCTGGCGTGCTGCAGTCCATGGGGCCAATGAGTTGGACGTGACTGAGCGACTGAAGTGAACTGACGGTTGTAAGTGCAGCCCTGACTGACAGCACACAGCATTGAGTCCCAAAGGCCAGACCACTCAGTGTGACCATAAATTAACGTAGCAATTAAATAGACAGGACAATGAGATTACTGAGATTGGAGAGAGTACAGAAAATACTCCAGATGACAAAAGACAAAACTCAAAAGGTGTTTAGGCATCTAGCTTTTTTAAAAAAAGTATTCTCAGTTCTGATTGAAACTCTTGATAAAGCTTTCAAATTGTAGATAATATTGAAGAAATACTCATGAGTGTCTTAGATGAACAAAGAAAAGTTTATCTTTTTTTTTTTTAACAAAAGCTGGCTCTAGGGAAGTCTTAGATATAAAACAAATATCTTGTGATATATGAGTAATGGTTGGAGGATTTTGTGAATCCCATTAAACACAGGGTGTTTCTATAGACTCAGAAGAGTGTATTTTAAGTTCCAGTTCTTAAGAAGTCCATTAGTCTTGGCAAACTGTTTAATTGTCTTGTCCTCTATTTTTTTTCTCAGTTGAGAAATGGAAATTCATTCAGTAACAGAGAATTTTGCTGGGCACTGAAAATACAAAATTGCCTAAGGCTTGGTCTTCTCCTCAAGAGTTTTGGTGAAAGGAGCAGCATATGAACAAGTGCGGTGCTGAGACATTTAAAGTAGGTGGATGAAAAACTAAAATATCCACAAACGTGATAAAATGCCAAGATGGAAACTTAGCAGAAGTATGCAAGTGTCATGTGAGAACTTTAGAATGCTTCTAAAGACATTAGACTCGGACAAATACAAAGACACCCACTGTCCTTGCTTTGGACAACTGAACATCATAAGGATAATTTTCCTTATGTTAATACATTTATTATTAATATAACCTAATACAGTGCCACTAAAAAATAGTCTATTTTCCTAAAGACAATTAAGTTGATTCTTAAGTTCACATGTAACATAAGCAAAAATAACAGCCAGGGAAACCTGCAGGAAAAAAAAAAAAAAGGTGAGAAGAACTGCTTGCCCTGCTACATGTAAAATATACCATAAAGTCTTGTAATCTGATCAGTTTGGAAAAATGTACAGACAAGTGTTTCCTGTGTTTTCAACTTTTTTCAACTCCCTATGCTTTAGACCTACCGTCAGTGCAATGATTCTCTATTTGCTGAGTCTAAATTATCGTTAAATCCATTTATTGTGTTCCTAGTTTATTTTTTCACCCCAGTTTTTTTCATTTAGTTCTCCCTATAGTGTCAACTTTCTGTTAAAATTTTCTAACATGTTTTTAATTCCTTGAATGTATACATCATAATTTCTGATAATCTTATTGCAAATGAGTACATTCAAGTATAATTTTTAAAAATTTAAATTTCGTAAGCTTTCAAGTATACAAGACAATACCACATCGTGCTTAGGGACACATACATAAGTAATGCAAATATAAAGAAATATATGGAATTAATAAATAGCTAATTCAGCATGATGATTGTCTTTTAGTAAGAAAAGGAAGTTTGCTTTATTTTTTGTTGGGTGATGATAATATGGGTCTTTATTCTCCTTTTTTCATGCCTTAAGAGGTATTTTATAAAAAAGTCTACACATTTATGCATAAAATGTAAGGCAATAAGATCACGAAGTAGGATAAAAAAGCTGGAGTGTGAGGATCGTTTGGCTGCTGTGTGGAGGCAAGAAATTGAAGCTGGAAGCTGGGAGAATAGTCTAAGTCTAGTACTCTTGCCTGGAAAATCCCACGGACAGAGGAGCCTGGTGGGCTGCAGTCCATGGGGTCGTGAAGAGTCAGACACAACTGAGCGACTTCACCTTCACTTTTCACTTTCACACATTGGAGAAGGAAATGGCAACCCACTCCAGTGTTCTTGCCTGGAGAATCCCAGGGATGGCACAGCCTGGTGGGCTGCCGTCTATGGGGTCGCACAGAGTCGGACACAACTGAAGCGACTTAGCAGCAGCAGCACCAGCATTTAATTCAGAATACTCTATTGTTGTGATTGTGGTGGTAGTTAAATCACTTATAAATCTAGTATGAATGTTAAATAACAAAGTGCTAAAATAGCTGTAAGAATTTGCTGATGGATACACAGATAAAAGAGATGAATTGTAACATTAAAGATACATGAAGGGAAGGGGAGAGTAAAAATGCAGAGCTATGACATGTGTGCTAAGTTGTCATCAACCTAAAACAGACTCTTATAAACACGTGTTATGTAAGCCCTCACAGTAACCACAAAGCAAAAATCTACAGTAGATACACAAAATATAAAGAAAAACGAATGAGCATACCACTACAGAAAATCATCAGATCACAAAGCAAGAGAGTAAGAGGGGAAGATATGAACAAAGGAATTACAAAACAACCAGAAAACAATGAACACAGTGGCAACAGTGAATCCATACCTATCCATTCTTACTTTAAGTGTAAATAGACTAAATTCTCTAATAAAAACAGTCTAGAGAGGCCACGTGGATTTTTTTAAAAAAAGACTCAACTATATGCTGTCTGCAATAGACTCACTTCAGCTTTAAGGAAACATGTAGACTGAAAATGAAGAGATGGAAAAAATATCCCACATAACTGGAAACCACAAGAAAGCAGAGGTAGCTATATATACATCAGGGAAAACAGACTGTAAACCAAATACTATAATAAGAACAAAGACGGTCTCCACATAATGATAAAGGGGTCACTTCAACAATAGGCAATGGCGTTGGTAAATACCTATGTGCCCAGCATAGGGGCACCTAAATATATAAAGTGAGTATTAACAGACATGAAAGGAAAAACAGATGGCAATACAGTAATAGTGCAGAACTGTGATATCCCACTCTCCCCGGTAGAGAGATCATCCAGACAGAAAATCAGCAAGGAGACGCTGTCCCTAAAACATGTTGGGCCACCAGCAGCAGAAGACACTTTCCTCTCCAGTGCTCGTGGAGTGGTCTCCAGGAGACAGCCTATGTTAGGCACAAAACAGGTCTTAATAAAGTTAAGAAAACTGAAATACTATCAAGCATCTTTCTGACTACATTTTAGGAAGCTAGAGTAGGAAGAAAACTGGAAAATTCACAAAGTAGAGATTAAACAACAAGCTCGTATATGACCAGCCCACAGTTAACATCATACTCAACTGAAAATGTGAAAACTTTCTCTCCAAGGTCAGGAACAAACAGGATGCCATTGTCACCACTTCTATTTAGCCTAGTACTGGAATCCTTAGCCAGAGCAATGAGGCAAGGAAAAGAAATGAAAAGCATCCAAATTGGAAAAGTAAGGTTATCTGTGTTTGCAGATGGCATGTTATTATCTGTAAAATCCCAAGCATCCATCAACAGAAGACTGGACGAAGAAAATACGGTATACATAAATAAAAGCAAAAAATCGCGGCACTTGAGACAATACGGACAGACCTAGAGGGCATCACGCGAAGTGAATAAGTCAACCTCTCTGAGAGAAAGACAAACACTGTATGATCTCGTGTGTGTGTGTGTGTGTGTGTGTGTGTGTGTGCGTGCTCAGTTGTATCCAACTCTTTGCAACCTTGCGAACTGAAGCCCATCAGTCTCCTCTGTCCATGGAATTTTCCAGGCACAAACCCTAGAGTGGGTTGCCATTTCGTCCTCTGGGGGATCTTTCTGACCCAGAGATCGAAACTGTGCCTCTTGCGTCTCCTGCTTGGGCAGGCGTAATCATTACCACTGAGCCACCTGGGAAGCCCGTATGATCTCAGTGGGAATCTGAAAAGTCAAACTCATAGAGACAAGAGACTCTACTGGTGGTTATCAGAGATTGGGAGGAGGGAAAATTAAGAGATACAAGTCAAAGGATACAAACGCCTAGTTTCTATGAGCAATATGTTCTGGTGATCTAATGTACGGCATGTGACTATGGTTGATAATATTGTGTTATATAACTGAAACTTGCTAAGACAGTAGAACTTGTGTTCTCATTAAAGAAGTAAATATGTGAGATGATGGATGTGTTAATTAATTGGAGATCCTTTCACAATTCATATGTATTTCAAATCATCATGCTGTGCCCTTTAAATATTTTACAGTTTTGTCATTTACATGTTCAGTCAGTTCATTTCATTCACTCAGTCGTGTCCAACTCTTTGTGACCCCATGAATCGCAGCACGTCAGGCCTCCCTGTCCATCACCAACTCCCGGAGCTTATCCAAACTCATGTCCATCGACTTGGCGATGCCATCCAACCATCTCATCCTCTGTCGTCCCCTTCTCCTCCTGCCCCCAATCCCTCCCAGCATCAGGGTCTTTTACAGTGAGTCAGCTCTTCGCATCATGTGGCAAAAGTACTGGAGTTTCAGCTTCAGCATCAGTCCTTCCAAAGAACACCCAGGACTGATTCCTTTAGGATGGACTGGTTGGATATCCTTGCAGTCCAAGGGACTCTCAAGAATCTTCTCCAACACCACAGTTCAAAAGCATCAATTCTTTAGCACTCAGCTTTCTTCATAGTCCAACTCTCACATCCACACATGACCACTGGAAAAACCATAGCCTTGACTAGATGGACCTTTGTTGGCAAAGTAATATCTCTGCCTTTTAATATGCTATCTAGGTTGGTCATAACTTTGCTTCCAAGGAGTAAGTGTCTTTTAATTTCATGGCTGCAATCACCATCTACAGTGATTTTGGAGCCCCCAAAAATAAAGTCTGACACTGTTTCCACTGCATCCCCATCTATTTCCCATGAAGTGATTGGACCAGATGCCATGATCTTCGTTTTCTGAATGTTGAGCTTTAAGCCAAATTTTTCACTCTCCTCTTTCACTTTAATCAACAGGCTTTTTAGTTCCTCTTCACTTTCTGCCATAAGGGTGGTGTCATCTGCATATCTGAGGTTATTGATATTTCTCCTGGCAATCTTGATTCCAGCTTGTGCTTCTTCCAGCCCAGCGTTTCTCATGATGTACTCTGCATAGAAGTTAAATAAGCAGGCTGACAATATACAGCCTTGACGTACTCTTTTTCCTATCTGGAACCTGGCTGTTGTTCCATGTCCAGTTCTAACTGTTGCTTCCTGACCTGAATATAGATTTCTCAAGAGGCAGGTCAGGTGGTCTGGTATTCCCATCTCTTGAAGAATTTTCTACAGTTTATTGTGATCCACACAGTCAAAGGCTTTGGCATAGTCAATAAAGCAGAAATAGATGCTTTTCTGGAACTCTCTTGCTTTTTCCATGATCCAGCAGAAGTTGGCAATTTGATCTCTGGTTCCTTTGCCTTTTCTAAAACCAGCTTGAACATCTGGAAGTTCACGGTTCACGTATTGCTGAAGCCTAGCTTGGAGAATTTTGAGCATTACTTTACTAGCGTGTGAGATGAGTGCAATTGTGCAGTAGTTTGAGCATTCTTTGGCATTGCCTTTCTTTGGGATTGGAATGAAAACTGACCTTTTCCAGTCCTGTGGCCACTGCTGAGTTTTCCAAATTTTCTGGCATATTGAGTGCAGCACTTTCACGGCATCCTCCTCCAGGATTTGAAATAGCTCAACTGGAATTCCATCACCTCCACTAGCTTTGTTCGTAGTGATGCTTTCTAAGGCCCACTTGACTTCACGCTCCAGGATGTCTGGCTCTAGGTGAGTGATCACACCATCGTGATTATCTGGGTCGTGAAGATCTTTTTGTATAGTTCTTCTGTGTATTCTTGCCACCTCTTCTTAATATCTTCTGCTTCTGTTAGGTCCATACCATTTCTGTCCTTTATTGTGCGCATCTTTGCATTAAACGTTCCCTTGGTATCTCTAATTTTCTTGAAGAGATCTCCAGTCTTTTCCATTCTGTTGTTTTCTTCTACTTCTTTGCAGAATTCTTGCCTTGAGAACCCCATGAACAGTATGAAAAGGCAAAATGACAGGATACTGAAAGAGGAACTCCCCGGGTCAGTAGGTGCCCAATATGCTACTGGAGATCAGTGGAGAAATAACTCCACAAAGAATGAAGGGATGGAGCTAAAGCATAAAGAATACCCAGTTGTGGATGTGACTGGTGATAGAAGCAAGGTCCGATGCTGTAAAGAGCAATATTGCATAGGAACCTGGAATGTCAGGTCCATGCATCAAGGCAAATTGGAAGTGGTCAAACAAGAGATAGCAAGAGTGAATGTTGACATTCTAGGAACCAGCGAACTAAAATGGACTGGAATGGGTGAATTTAACTCAGATGACCATTATATCTACTACTGTGGACAGGAATCCCTTAGAAGAAATGGAGTAGCCATCAGGGTCAACAAAAGAGTCTGAAATGCAGTACTTGGATGCAGTCTCAAAACCGACAGAATGATCTCTGTTCATTTCCAAGGCAAACCATTCAATCTCACCGTAATCCAAGCCTATGCCCCAACCAGTAACGCTGAAGAAGCTGAAGTTGAATGGTTCTATGAAGACCTACAAGACCTTTTAGAACTAACACCCAAAAAAGATGTCTTTTTCATTATAGGGGACTGGAATGCAAAAGTAGGAAGTCAAGAAACACCCAGGGTAACAGGCAAATTTGGCCTTGGAGTACGGAATGAAGCAGGGCAAAGGCTAATAGAGTTCTGCCAAGAGAACGCACTGGTCATAGCAAACACCCTCTTCCAACAACACAAGAGAAGACTCTACACATGGACATCACCAGATGGTCAACACCAAAATCAGATTGATTATATTCCTTGCAGCCAAAGATGGAGAAGCTCTATATAGTCAGCAAAAACAAGACCAGGAGCTGACTGGGGCTTAGATCATGAACTCATTATTGCCAAATTCAGACTTAAATTGAAGAAAGTAGGGAAAACCACTAGACCATTCAGGTATGACCTAAATCAAATCCCTTATGATTATACAGTGGAAGTGAGAAATAGATTTAAGGGACTAGATCTGATAGACAGAGTGCCTGATGAACTATGGATGGAGGGTCATGACATTGTACAGGAGACAGGGATCAAGACCATCCCCATGGAAAAGAAATGCAAAAAAGCAAAATGGCTGTATGAGGAGGCCTTACAAATAGCTGTGAAAAGAAGAGAAGCGAAAAGCAAAGGAGAAAAGGAAAGATATAAGCATCTGAATGCAGAGTTCCAAAGAATAGCAAGGAGAGATAAGAAAGCCTTCCTCAGCGATCACTGCAAAGAAATTACATGTTAAGAAAGCTGGGAAAAAAAAAAAAAAAGAAGCTAGCAAAACAGTCATGGAGGTTGATTTTAACCTCCAGACCAACCACAGACCTCTGGTTAAAAAAAGAAAATATGAAAAACAAAATCAAGACAGTAATTTAGCATTTTAAAAACATTTATTTAGAGACAAAGGAACCATATCAACATAACTTTATTCTACTGCTACATATGAATGAGCGTCACCAAAGAAGTAAAGCTAACAGATGTCATCTTTTTTAATGCATAGTTGAATTTCTTTGAAATTCTTTATAATGTTTCATACATATATAATTTTTGATGATGCAGAGATAATTTTTAGGGATTACTATTCTAGTCAATATCTCCAACTCCAAGTATTACTTAATATACTATTTAAGCTGATTTATTCTTTTCTAGTCATTTTGCAAATATATGAAGTGGTATTCATACCCTAATCCTTAGATTCTCAAGATACAATCAAGTCACCATACACACAGCCAAATCAAAGGTTTAGTGTATGTTTGAAAATGAACACAAGAAAAATGTGATATTAACTATTAAATAGTATATGTGATAAAAAATCAATGGAAAGTAAAGATATGTAAGCTAACCACACACACACACATATATATATTTATATAACCAAAATCTTTTACATACTGGATAAAAGTTTATGGAATGAACAGAGGTGGTGTCTTTACATTTATACTAAACATTATTTAACTGAATAGTAATTCCCTCCAGTGTAGAACTAATTTTTTTGTAATTCTCAAAGAACAAAATAATATAAACTTTAATTCATAGTAACATAGTTGGCTGGAAAAATGCCAGTTCGGCCTCGAAGCTTTCCTTCCCACCAATCGAAATGTGAATCTGTTTTTGATATAACTGTGATTCTGTCTCCAGCTTGAAAATTCAAATCTCCTGGCTGTTGTCCTTCAAAAGAATATAGTGCTGTCACTTCTATGGGTTGGTTTGAATTGCCTAAAACAAGAAAAAAATATTTATTCACATTTTTATGAGAAAGACAGGAAGCATGTGTAGGGAAGAGATAAATCAGCAACTCAGGGCTTGAGGTTCTAGTGTGGGAGGCCAGCAGAGCCCAGAGCACACGGTCTGCGTGACTTTTCGTCACATGGTTAACCTTATGTTTTTCTTCGTAAACAGCAAATATTTGGTAATAACATTTCCTAAATTACACAAGTCAAACTGTACATTATTATATACTTAAATATGTGTCTGGCAAATATCTGTGGTTATAACTGCTTAAATTTTGTCCAGTCTATAAGATAATATTATTACGTTTTCCCTATTTTAATAGAATAGTCATGGTAGTTTCAATGAATTACACTATTAGGTAAAAGCTGATATTTTATACAAGACTCAATTTAAGAACCATGCTCTGTGGTCACTGATAATGTGGATTAAGCTCAGACGCATGTGCTGTTTCATCAGTAGACACTTACTTCCCTCTAGGCTTTTTTGGCTGTTTTTATTTCTATACTTGATCCTTTCTTTCAAAAGGGAGATGAAATTCAAATTAGCACATCAAGAAGCATGTCTACATATATGTGACCAGAACTTCAACAAGTATTCAGAAAAAATACCTTGAGGACTGAGTGGGTAACATGAGTAAAAGACATTAACATTATAAATTGTATCGAATCGTAAGAGATTTAGAACCAGATATTTACTGTGTACTCAGCACATGGAATCTGGTGTTTCCATGTTTCATATAATTTTGTGCACGAATTAGGCAGTTAAATGCTTGTTAAACGCATCTTAGTACAGATATACTGAAAGCGTATATAACCAAATTCTAAATCTAGTTACTTGCTTGAATCTATAATACTATAATCATAAAAAATAAAGTGACCTTGACCTATTAGTAAGAAATGAAAATAGTCAACACTCTAATAAAATTACATTTACTGAAGCACTGAATTTGTATCTCACACAAGACGGTGCTACAGTTCTTTTAATACAGCATGTACCATGTACTTGAATTCTCCTAAAGAAATAACTTTAATAATACTTAACATAATTATATTAGTGATATTGCTGGTATAGTTTTCTATAAAGCAGAGAAGGTCTATGTATTTTTATATTTTATACTGTATTTACTTTTAACTTATTACTTTAAAGAAATAAAAGTGTGTCATGAAAGAATAAAGTTTTGATACAGTCTGGATAAAATCAAAGCAGTCACATGACTGTGAACGTATACGAATGGTCGTCACTGGGCTCTATGAAAACTGGCTCTGGCGCTGCACCGAGGGGACGCGCGGAGAGCCCTCGTGACAGCCTCACTGTGGTCGGAGAGAGAGAGCAAGCTGGTGCCCAAGAAAAAGTCACTCTGAAGATGATTGTATCAATAACCATATCCACGACTTCCATACATAAAGCTCAGTTTCAACATACCACACGTAATTAACGAAAGCCCTCACTAACTCCTCCTCCCCCTTCTTGTCTCCCAAACATTGTGGATAACAGAGGCAAGTAAAAAGAGTGCCTGTGAATATGAGGGAATGTTCTGGAAGCTACAGCCACCTTAGCTGCAGTACGTGCACACACCTGTAGCACTACTTACACAATTCGGGATGCACGGGATGGTGAACACCATGATAGCAGGTGGCGTTCCATGTGGGTAAGTGGAGCGGCTGCGGGCCCTTGAGCCAGGCACTGTGATGAACACACTTGCTCCTCACTTCCAGGGAGGGAGCTCTCACCCCACTCCCCAGAATATGAACCCGAGACCTGCAAATGTTAAGTGATCTGCCCAGGGGGTGAGATTTGAATCTCGTAAACCTGTATCCAGGCAATCTTAATCACTACTGAGATTAAGCCACAGGGTCTTCAGCAACCATAGGAGTCTTAAATTCAATAGATTGAACTTGGATTCATCAGTACATTTTACCTTCTTAAAAAATTATTGTATTTTCAATGGAAGGATAATTGCTTTATAGTATGCCATGATCTTAGGTTCCTGAATGTTGAGTTTTAAGCCAGCTTTTTCACTCTCCTCTTTCAACTTCATCAAGAGGCTCTTCAGTTTCTCTTTGCTTTCTGCCATCAGAGTGGTATCATCTGCATATCTGAGGTTACTGATATTTCTCCCTGCAATCTTTTTTTTTTTTTTCCCCTGCAATCTTGATTCCAGCTTGTGCTTCATCCAGCCCAGCATTTCGCATGATGAACTCTGCATATAAGTTAAATAAGCAGGGTGACAATATACAGCCTAGACATACTCCTTTCCCAGTTTGGAACCAGTCCATTGTTCCATGTCCAGTTCTAACTGTTGCTTCTTGACCTGCATACAGATTTCACAGGAAGCAGGTAAGGTGGTCTGGTATTCCCATCTCTTGAAAGATTTTCCACAGTTTGTTGTGATCCACACAGTCAAAGGCTTTGGTGTAGGCAATGAAGCAGAAGTAGATATTTTCCTGGAACTCTCTTGCTTTTCCCATTACCTAACAGATGTTGGCAAATTGATCTCTGGTTCCTCTGCCTTTTCTAAATCCAGAACATTTGGAAGTTCTCGGTTCACGTACTGTTGAAGCCTTGCTTGGAGAATTTTGAGCATTACTTTGCAAGTGTGTGGTAGTCTGAACATTCTTTGGCATTGCCTTTCTTTGGGTTTGAAATGAAAACTGACCTTTTCCAGTCCTGTGGCCACTGCTGAGTTTTACAAATTTACTGGCATATTGAGTGCAGCACTTTACCAGCATCACCTTTTAGGATTTGAAATAGCTCAACTGGAATTCCACCACCTCCACTAGCTTTGTTCATAGTGATGCTTCCTAAGGCCCACTTGACTTTACATTCCAGAATGTCTGGCTCTAGGTGAGTGATCAAACCATCGTGGTTATCTGGGTCATTAAGATGTTTGTTTTTTGTATAGTTCTTCTGTGTATTCCGGGCTTCCCTTGTGGCTCAGATGGTAAAGCATCTTCCTACAATGCGGGAGACCCGGGTTCGATCCCTGGGTCAGGAAGTTCCCCTGGAGAAGGAAATGGAAACCCACTCCAGTACTCTTGCCTGGAAAATCCCATGGACGGAAGAGCCCGGTAGGCTACAGTCCATGGGGTCGCAAAGAGTCGGACACAGCTGAGCAACTCCACTTCACTTCACTTCACTTCTGTGTATTCTTGCCACCTTTCATAATACCTTCTGCTTCTGTTAGGTCCATACCATTTGTCCTTTATTGAGCCCATCTTTGCATGAAATGTTCCCTTGGTATTTCTAATTTTCTTGAAGAGATCTATAGTCTTTACAATTCTATTGTTTTCCTCTATTTCTTTGCACTGATCACTGAGGAAGGCTTTCTTATCTCTCCCTGTTATTCTTTGGAACTCTGCATTCAAATAGGTTTATCTTTCCTTTTCTCCTTTGCCTTTTGCTTCTCTTCTTTCCTCAGCTATTTGTAAGGTCTCCTCAGACATCCATTTGCCTTTCATTTTCTTGGGAATGTTTTTGATCACCGCTTCCTGTACAATGTCATGAACCTCTATCCATAGTTCTTCAGGCACTCTATCAGATCTAATCCCTTGAATCTATTTGTCACTTCCGCTTATCATTAAAAGGGGTTTGATTTAGGTCATACACAAATGGTCTAGTGGTTTTCCCCACTTTCTTCAATTTAAGTCTGAATTTTGCAATAAGCAGTTCATGATCTGAGCCGCAGTCAGCTCCTGGTCTTGTTTTTGCTGACTGTATAGAGCTTCTCCAATTTGGCTGCAAAGAATATAATCAATCTGATTTTGGTATTGACCATCTGGTGATGTCCATGTATAGAGTCATCTCTTGTGTTGTTGGAAGAGGGTGTTTGCTATGACCAGTGTGTTCTCTTGCCAAAACTCTGTTAGCCTTTGCCTTTCATTTTGTACTCTAAGACCAAACTTACCTGTTACTCCAGGTATTACTTTTGCTTTCCAGTCCCCTATAAAGAAAAGGACTTTTTTTTTTTTTTTTTGGTGTTAGTTCTAGAAAGTCTTATAGGTCTTCATAGGACTGTTCAGCTTCTTCAGCATTAGTGGCTGGGGCATAGACTTCGATTACTATGATACTCAATGCTTTGCCTTGGAAATGAACCAAGATCATTCTGTTGCTTTTGAGATGGCCCCCAAGTACTGCATTTCAGACTCTTTTGTTGACTATGGTGGCTATTCCTTTTCTTCTAAGGGATTCCTGCCCACAGTAGTAGATATAATGGTCATCTGAATTAAATTCGCCCATTCCAGCCCATTTCAGTTCACTGATTCCTGGAACGTCCATGTTCACTCTTGTCATCTGTTTGCTTCCAATTCACCCTGATTCATGGACCTAGCATTCCAGGTTCCTGTGCACTACTGTTTTTACAGCATCGGACTTTACTTTCACCACCAGCCACACCCACAACAGGGCACTGTCTTCACTTTGGCTCAGCCTCCTCATTCCTTCTGGAGCTAGTTCTCCACTCTTCTCCAGCAGCATATTGGGCACCTACCGACCTGGGGAGTTCATCTTTCAGTGTCCTATCTTTTTGTCTTTTCATACTGTTCATGGGGTTCTCAAGGCAAGAATATTGAAGTGTTTGCCATTCCCTTCTCCAGTGGACCACATTTTGTCAGAACTCTCCACCATGACCTGTCCCTCTTGGGTGGCCCCACACAGCATGGCTCACAGTTTCAATGAGTTAGACCAGGCTGTGGTCCATGTGCTCAGTTTGGGTAGTTTTCTGTGACTGTGGTTTTCAGTCTGTCTGCCCTCTAAGAGACTTGTGGAAGTGTCCTGATGGGAGGGACTGGCTGTGGGGAAAACTGGGAGGCCAAGCTTAGTAAATCTTTAATCCAGTTTCTGGCTGATGGGTGGGGCTGTGTTCCCTCCCTGTAGTTTAGTTAGGCAAACTATCTTCCTGAGTCACTGAGTTATCCAGACTGTACAAATAATAGGAATATCTATTGCTGATGATCCCTGAATTTGTTCTTAGCAGTTTTAGAAATATATTTTATAATGAATAATTAGAGGAAGAAAGATATTATGACCTTAAGAAAAGACAGAAGGGATTGCAGACCAGATTCAATCTTTGCCCCTCCCCCCGCTGGAGGTTGTCTAACTGCCTCTGAATTGCAGTTTCCAAATAAGATGAAGATAAAACAGTAACAGGAAAAACGGGTCTCAGGGCCAAGCAGGGGTTCTGAGCCAACAGAGGACAAGGCGGCGCTGCTGGGTGGGAGGAGGCTGGCGCTCTGCGTCCCTCCTGGCATCCACTCTGCACAGAGATGAAGCAGAGAGGGAGGGGCCGCTGCTGGCAGAGCTGGTGAAGGGTGTGGGCAGGACAGGCAGACAGAGGTGTGCCAATTCCTCACCCACTCACCAGTCAGGCAATCCCTCTATTTTAGGAGGGTGCAGAAGGGTCTTGAGTTGAGGGCTTGTTGGGAAAGTTCATCCATGGGAAACAAAGGACAGAGGTGGCCTGGGTGAGAGCAGGCGCCCCCAGCAGGGACCAGTCCATGTGCTGGCTTTCTCTTCAACGAGCTCAAAATGACTTACAGTTCCGCTTTACTGTAAATAGTAGGGACGGCTTCCATAGGAGAAGTTTAATGTCCACAACGTAATCCATTAGAAGAGGCCAGCCAAGAGGGTCCCTGGAGCGCAGGGAAGTAAGGCCCACAGGGCCACCCAAACAGCCAGTGTCCACACACAGGCGCCTTCCCTGCTGAGGACACGCGCCTTCAAGACCTACATTCCTACACTTCAAAACAATCTGGAGGATCTTTGAAGCAATTGACTATTTTGTATCCAAATATTCAAGTTTATTCAAATAGAAGTTATTTTTCTCTCCCAAATCAGGGCCACACTTAACAGGAAACAGATTACAGTCAGCTTTGGTGACTGGCAGCTGCTCTGAGCTCAGAATTAGCAAGTCTGCGTCCACAGGATGCCACTTCTCAGTGGAGCCTGCATAATGTGACCCATATGACATCGACACATCTGGCCCCAGACATGACTCGGAACAATCTCAGACCTTGGAAGGTCTCCTCCAAGACGCACTAGACGTGGCGCCGTGATGAGCCGGGCAGCTGACTCGATCCTGGCACCCACATGCCCCAGGATACGGGTGGTATCCACAACCCTTGGTGACCGCGATCTCTCTACAGGAGTGTGAGTGAGCTGGATGGGGCCACCAGGAGAGGTCATGAGACCCGCAATTCTCAAACAGCAAAGTCAAAAGATGAAGGGCATCCGTGGTTGTCACACTCAGGGAGGGGGCATTACTGGCATCGAGTGGGCCTAGTCCTCAGGCACACACAGCTCAGGACAGCCCCATGGCAGAGAACTGTGCACCAGGCCCAGAGGGCCCCTGCCAGTCAGAGGGTGGACAGGGGGCGGTGATGGATGCTGACCAAGGAGGTTCGGACCGCCAGGTATGAAAACCTCAGTAAACAGGGCTATGGATGCTCATCCCCTGTTTTACCGTGAGGCCAGAAGACTTGGTAGCAGGAGCTTCCAAAGGTTCGAAGCAAAAGCACACACCACCTGGAGAACCATCGCTGTGCCCACGCAGCGTGGGCAGGCCCAGGAGAGCCAGCCCAGGCAGCCAGGAGTCCTGCTCAGACGGGTTTTCAACTCAAGCCTCAGGACCAAGGAGTCACAGGGCTGGGACTTTTCTCTGCAAGGCTGATAGACTGGCATAAGGAAGTCCTTAGTAAGAGTTTAACTGGTTTCACACAGCAATGTAAAGTAAGCTTTATTTTTAAAATAGACTTTAAATCTTTCCTTGCATTTTCTTTTTTAAAATCCCTTATATTTTGAGAAAGTACTAAAATAAATTAATATTAACTTATTACCTACTGTTTGAAACACTTAGCTTGTGCTACCCTCAAATATAAAAGCAAAACCCAACCAAGCGACCAACCATGGGAAGTAAAGTGTGTGGAACACACAGCCAGAGAATAAAAGTACGGGTGTGAAGTCTGAGCCTCTGTCCCCAGATCCCACGTAGGGTTTTGTTTCTTATCTTCCCTCATTGCTTTTTAAGAGATACTTCTAATATTTATCAGGCACTTAGACTACAAGTGCAGACTTTAGAGGGATCTGAGAAAAGACACGCTAATCCCCAGAGTCACACTGCCAACGCCACTTCTACTCCGCTGTAGTCAAGGCCCCTAACCCCTCAGGGCCCAGTGGCCCTTTCCCAAGTGGGTCCAGTCTATCTGCTGACCTCATCAAGTTTGATCAGTCCAATTGTGCAGAGTATGTTTTAAATGAAGTGCTTCTCAAAGTAACGTGAATATCCTATAAATGAAATAAGAGGTACTGATATTTTCACAACCTGCCAGATTGGTTAGAAGGTTTGTGATTATAAGATGGTTACAAATCTTTTTAAAACAGACATATTTTTACTTACCAACTCTCTCACGATAGCTGGAAAGTTCAGGATACAGATTATATTCGTTTCTGCTACCTGCAAAAAGTAAATAGATACATAAGAGAGAAACATTTAGAAAATTTATTAGTATATAGTATATAAGATAACCAGGGCTTCTCTGGTGGCTCAGATGGTAAAGCGTCTGCCCACAACGCTGGAGACCCAGGTTTGATCCCTGGGTTGGGAAGATCCCCTGGTGAAGGAAATAGCAACCCACTCCAGTATTCTTGTCTGGAAAATCCCCATGAACAGAGGACCCTGGTAGTCTACAGTCCATGGGGTCGCAAAGAGTCCAACACGACTGAGTGACTTCACGCACATATAAGATACCCAAGAATGCCAAATACTGTTCTTGATAAGCAGATATTTTAAATCACTCAAGTTGATCGAAATATAATTATTTTATCCTCTTTCAATCAAAAGGAATATCTGAATATACACAGAAAACAGACCAAACGCAAGGCAGACAGTGAATGTCTAATACCTATGACCACGTGCGCAGAAACTACAACTCACGGCATCGCGATCACACGCTCACAGAGAACACATACATCTTCTTCCAAAACTACCAGAATAATAAAATTTGCAATCACCAAGCCAGTGGTTTTCAGTCTTGCTTGTTTAACATCTAGTTTTTAAAGAAGTATTTATATGTATATTTTTAAACTGATACCTGAAATTGTTAAATGTAAGATTAAGGATGTATTTTTAGCATATTTTAATGTCAATTACTTAAAATTCATATCACTCCCTTTTTGGATACAAGGATCTAAATATGATAGTGATCTGAACCCATCACCATTCATAAAGAAAATCAACAAGATGTTTTTAATAGTCAGAAATTATATACTGTTCATTTTTAATCTTTATTTATTTATTATTTTTAATCTTTAAATCATATTTTCATTTCATTTGTTCCAAAGATTTTTGACCAGTGTATTATATTGTACTTTTAACTGTGGCGTTGGAGAAGAACTCTTGAGAGTTCCTTGGACTGCAAGGAGATCCAACCAGTCCATCCTAAAGGAAATCAGTCCTGAATATTCATTTGAAGGACTGATGTTGAAGCTGAAACTCCAATACTTTGGCCACCTGATGCAAAGAGCTGACTCATTTGAAAAGACCCTGATCCAGGGAAAGATTGAAGGTGTGAGGAGAAGGGGACAACAGAGGATGAGATGGCTGGATGGCATCACTGACTCAATGGACATGAGTTTGAGTAAACTCGGGTAGTTGGTGATGGACAGGGAGGCCTGGTGTGCTGCAGTCTATGGGGTCGCAAAGAGTCAGAAACGACTGAGCGACTGAACTGAACTGAACTTATGCAAATTTCTACAACAAGAATTTATACATAAATTTTATTTTAAAAATTTTATTTTACATAACACAATCATCTATTTAATAATTTCTTATAGATTGAGTTATCATGATTATTATAAGCACACATTGATCAAAACCTTAAAAATATTATAAATTCATTAATTTACTAAACATTAAAGTGTTACTTGAAATGTATTTCAACAGGTGGACTAGACTTTTAAAAATTGGTTCATATACACCATTCAGTTCACTTAAGTTGCTCAGTCGTGACCGATTCTTTGTGACCCCATGGATTGCAGCAGCTTCACGCATTGGAGAAGGAAATGGCAACCCACTTCAGTATTCTTGCCTGGAGAGTCCCAGGGATGGGGGAGCCTGGTGGGCTGCCGTCTATGGGGTCGCACAGAGTCGGACACGACTGAAGTGACTTAGCAGCAGCAGCAGCAGCAGGCTTACTCAAACTCATGTGCATCAAAACAGTGATACTATCCAATCATCTCATCCTTGTCCTCCCCTTCTCCTCCTGCCTTCTTCAATCTTTCACAGCATCAGGGTCTTTTCTAATGAGTCAGTTCTTCGCATCAGGTGGCCAAAGTACTGGAGTTTCAGCTTCAGCACCAGTCTTTCCAATGAATATTCAGGACTGATTTCCTTTAGGGTCAACTGGTTTGATCTCCTGGCAGTCCAAGGGACTCTCAAGAGTCTTCTCCAACACCACAGTTCAAAAGTATCAATTCTTTGGTGCTCAGCTTTTTGTATGGTCCAACTATCACATCCATACAAGACTACTGGAAAAAAACCTAGCTTTGACTATATGAACCTTTGTTGGCAAAGTAATGTCTCTACTTTTTAATACACTATCTAGGTTGCTCATAGCTTTTCTTCCAAGGAGCAAGCATCTTTTAGTTTCATGGCTGCAGTCACCATCTGCAGTGATTTTGGAACCCAAGAAAATAAAATCCCTCACTGTTTCCATTGTTTCCCCATCCATTTGCCATGATGTGATGCGACTGGATGTCATGATCTTAGTTTTCTGAATACTGAGTTTTAATCCAGCTTTTTTACTCTCCTCTTTCACTTTCATCAAGAGGCTCTTTAGTTCCTCTTTGATTTCTGCCCTATGGTTGGTGTCATCTGCATATCTGAGATTGATATTGATATTTCTCCTGGAAATCATGATTCCAGTTTGTGCTTCATCCAGTCTGGCATTTCACATGATGTACTCTGTCCATAGGTTAAATAAATAGGGTGACAATATACAGCCCTGACATACTGCTATCCCATTTGGAACCAGTCCGTTGTTCGAAGTCTGGTTGTAACTATTGCTTCTTGACTTGCATATGGATTTTTCAGGAGACAGGTAAGGCGGTCTGGTATTCCCATCTCTTGAAGGATTTTCCAAAGTTTGTTGTGATCCACACAGTCAAAGGCTTTAGCACAGTCAATGAAGCAGAAGTAGACATTTTCCTGGAACTCTCTTGCTTTTCCTGTGACCCAACGGATGTTGGCAATTTGATCTCTGGTTCCTCTGCCTTTTATAAATCCAGCTTGAACATCTGGAAGTTCTCAGTTCACATACTACTGCAGCCTAACTTGGAGAATTTTGAGCATTACTTTACTAGCATGGGAGATGAGTGCAAATGTACGGTAGTTTGAGCATTCTTTGGCATTGCCTTTCTTTGGGATTGGAATGAAAACTGACCTTTTCCAGTCCTGTGGCCACTGCTGAGTGTTCCAAATTTGCTGGCATATTGAGTGCAGCACTTTCACAGCATCATCTTTCAGGATTTGAAATAGCTCAGCTGGAATTCCATCACCTCCACTAGCTTTGTTCATAGTGATGCTTCTTAAGGCCCACTTGACTTTGAACTCCAGGATGTCTGGTTCTAGGTGAGTGATCACACCACTGGGGTTATCTGGGTCATTAATATGTTTTTTGTATAGTTCTTATGTGTATTCTTGACACCTCTTCTTAATACCTTCCGCTTTTGTTCGGTCCATACCATTTGTCCTTTATTGAGCCCATCTTTGCATGAAATGTTCCCTTGGTACCTCTAATTTTCTTGAAGAGATCTCTGGTCTTTCACATTCTATTGTTTTCCTCTATTTCTTTGCTTTGATCACTGAGGAAGGTTTTCTTTTCTCTCCTGACTATTCTTTGGAACTCTGTATTCAGATGGGTATATCTTTCCTTTTCTCCTTTGCCCTTTACTTCTCTTCTTTTCTCAGCTACTTGTAAGACCTCCTCAGACAATCACTTTGCCTTCATTTTTCTTGAAGATGGTTTTGATCATCACCTCCTCTACAATGTCACAAACCTCCATCCATAGTTCTTCAGGCACTCTGTCTATCAGATCTAATTCCTTGATCTATTTGTCACTTTCACTGTATATCGTAAGGGATTTTATTTAGGTCATACCTGAATTTAGGTCATACGCCGAGGATAACTATTATTTATGGAATGACATAGCTTCAACATAAAATTGTATCTCAGTGTTCTTTTTTAAAGATATCAATGCTAATAAAGATGGTTTTTAGAAAAACTAGAGAGGGCAAGAAAGATATTTTGTAAGAATGTGACAGAATTTTTTATTTCCCTTCTTAGATAGAGGTAAAAAAATTCTCATAATAGAGATCTATCATCAAAACAATAGCAATAATAAAATGTCACTTATTAATTAATAAACTATTACTACTATAATTTTTATTTTGATGATAGCTATGTGATTTTATAAATAATTAATATATAATAATAATATTAATTACTATTCTTATTGTAAATTCAGATAACAGTCCATTAGGTCTCCATTCACCTTTGTTGAAAGCGACAAAAAATGTAATTCATCTAATTTACAAAATTATTTACTGTTCATCAGACTTACCAACTACACTAATATCAACTTTCATATTTCAAATTGTATCACTGTCCTTACATTTTGGGGACAATGTTGTAGTAGTATTAATAAGATAGACTGGAGTTTGCTTTTCTTATTCAAGTGTGAAAAAAACTACTGTGAAAGAATAGAAGACAAAGAAGGCAACATGTACATCATGTTCTCAACAAAGAACACGAGTGGAAACCAGCCATCTGTAAACTGTATCTTAAATTACCTGTGCCCAGAAGCGCTTTCTCAATCTCTGTGTGCCCTTAGGGCTTCCCTGGTGGCTCTGTTGGTAAAGAATCTGTCTGCAATGCAGGAGACCCAAGTTCGACCCCTGGGTCAGGAAGATACTCTGGAGAAGGGCATGGCAACCCACTCCAGTATTCTTGCCAGGAGAATTCCATGGACAGAGGAGCCTGGTGGGCAACAGTCCACGGGGTCACAGAGTTGGACACTACTGAGGGAGTAAGCACATGCTTTCCTCATCTCTGTGTACCCCTTAAGGACAGAGGTGCATCAGTGTGAAGGCCTCTGGCCTAAGAAGTTTATGAATACAAAAATACAGAAATAAGCATTGGCAAGGCGGGGAAGAGGGAACAAATATCAGAGAATCTATTTTAAAAAACTGATGAGAAGTAAGAGATTTTGGGTAGGTGACCATATACAAGACAAAAGATGTACAAATTAAGGCTTTCTCAACTATTAAAAGAAGCGCTCTGAAAATAAATGGTAAAGCGTCTTGCACTCAACACAGCAAAACAAAATTACAAAGTACTTAGAAATAAATTTAACAAGAAAGGCACAGAAACCATGAAATCTTAGGAAAGACATAATATCTCTACAAATGGAAAGAGTAAAATAGGAAGATTATCATACAAATGCCAAATTTATTTGTCTATATATATAATGTTACTGTAATTAATATTAAAAAATCATAGAGTTCATATAAGTACATAACATTACTTTAACCAGAACTGCATATTGGTACTTGACAGGAGTACTGGTAAAATGCTCTTAATTAACTGAGGAGTAAGTATCTAGTAACTGCAAGAATGAAATACTTCAAGAAAACCTAGGACACTATGAAGGCAATGTACAGGAGAGAAGACCCTAACCACGCTGAAACACTGATGCTTTCAAACTGTGGTGCCGGAAAAGACCTTGAGGGTCCTTGGACAGCAAGGAGATCAAACCGGTCAATCCTAAAGGAAGTCAACCCTGAATACTCATTGGAAGGACTGGTGCTGAAGTTGAAGGGCTGACTCACTGGAAAAGACCCTGAGGCTGGGAATGACTGGAGGCAAAAGGAGCAGGGCATGACAGAGGATGAGATGGTTAGATAGCATCACTGACTCAATGGACATGAACTTGAGCAAACTACAGGAGATATGGAGGGTACAGAGCCCGGCGCGCTGCAGTCCATGGGGCTGCAAAGAGCTGACATGGCTTAGCGACTGAGTAACAACAACTCCAACGTACAAAATCTGTAAGAAATAAGTGACAGATACCTTTACATAAATGTTAAAACGTTGACATATGAAAGTTTATATATCAACTTTTATATTTCATATATATTATGAACCACATGAAAACTGAGATCAACAAACAATACCTCTAGAGAAATAAACTGTCATCCAAATGAGAAACCCCTTAATATACAAAACACTCATACAAGTTGAAAATGCAACAAGTATTCCAAGAGAAAAAAATTAACCAATTAAATAGAGACTTTTAAGATAAGACTAAATTCCAAATACCAGCAATAAGATGAAAAAAGTGTTTAAATCACGAATAGGGACAAACACAGTCACTTAACAAGGAAATCTAACCCACTGTCAGACTAGTAAACACTTCAGGACACTCCAACACTACCAGTGACGAGGGATGCCTGTGAGGCGAGTTGCGGTAGAGTGTGCACAGTAGGGAGTGTAGGTGCCTGATGAGGTGTACACAGTAGGGACGGTAGGTGTGTGATAGGAGTGTGCACAGTAGGGAGTGCAGGTGTCGGATAGGGGTATACACAGTACGGCGTGTAGATGTTTGATAGGGGTGTACACAGTAGGGCATGTAGGTGTCTGATGGGGTGTACACAGTAGGGCCTGTAGATGTTTGATTGGGGTGTACAAAGTAGGGAGTGTAGGGGTCTGATAGGAGTGTACACAGTAGGGAGTGTAGGTGCCTGATGGGGTGACCCAGTAGGGAGTGTAGGTGTCTGATGGGGTGACACAGTAGGGCCTGTAGGTATCTGAGTGGGATGTACACAGTAGGGCCTGTAGGTATCTGAGTGGGGTGTACACAGTAGGGCCTGTAGGTATCTGAGTGGGGTATACACAGTAGGGAGTGTAGGTGTCTGATAGGCGTGTGCACAGTAGGGAGTGTAGGGGTCTGATAGGAGTGTGCACAGTAGGGAGTGTAGGTCTCTGATAGGCGTGCGCATGGTGGGAGTGTAGGTCGTGGGTAATGGCTGACAGGACTGCAGTAGTAAAAACTTTAAAAGTCAATCTACCAAATCTCTTACAAATTTACAAATACATCCTTTCACCTACCATGTCTTCCTGGAAATTATCTTAAAATTTTTTCCACTATGTGGACAGCTTAAGAAATTAACTGTGACACTGCTTCACATGGAATAAAAGCTGAAAGTTAATATCTATCAGTAGGAGAGTGGCTGAATAAAAATGTCCATCTACATGATGGAATACTGAATAGCCACTACAAGGAATTAAATGAACTGAGGAGTAAGTATCCAATAATTGCAAGAACACAGTTGATTCAGGGATTTCCGTGAGATGTTGCTGAGCAAAAGGACCAAATAAATCCCACGAACAAACAAGCTGTAGGAAAGCACGAAACTGTAGCAGCACTGTTGTGAGATGACCACAAAACACTGGGCCTGCGTGTCCACACGTTTGTACACATCCTTGTGTGTGGACGACACGGAGAAAATACGGAGCAACTATAGAAACACGAGAAAAGTATTATTCCTACTGTTCCCGTGGTTTGCTGGTGTGAGTATGGAAGAGAGTGACGTGTAATTAGGACAGAGGAGAAATGGGAAAAAGGCAAGGACTCCTAAAAGAAAAAGAAAAAAATGCTTTCAAAAACCGTATTTATGAATCACATATACACTTAAATAAAATTATATATGTGAGGATATATAAGAAATTAAAAATTAAGATTTTGTTTTTTAATAAAGCACTTAGGAATAAGTCATATTTAAAATGAAAGGTTAAGAATAGATACAAATTTTAAACTTTGGTTTTATTGAATCAAAACCAGGTGTTCGCAACCAGGCATGATATGCTACATGAGAAAAGATGATGGGCATGTGAAAAAAAGAGAAATCGAGCAACAAATACTAAAGCTGAAAAAGTAAAGGGAGGAGAAGAGTGGATGGTGAATAGAGCTGCGTCTGCAGAAACGTGCCCAGGCAAGCAGGTGAGCTGGCAAGCACACTGTGAAATCAGCGAGAGCAGCCCCTGCGGGACAGGAAGCTTCCAAAGACAGAGGTCACTGCGGCAAACAGACAGAACAAGGCTGGTGCAGCAGGGGGACCCGTGACCAATGAGGCTAGATGTTAAAATACCTGCTCAGGAAGAATACGCAAGAGAAACAAACCTTCTAAGATTGTTCCATTGTTGGCTGAGAGGAGTTTCTTGAGATAAGGTAAGTAGCTTTTTAATCTACACTGACAAGTAACTGATATTGAAGACCAGCAGGATTTTTATGTAGGTATGATACAGATACCTACTCCCTCAGTGAGGAAATTTTAGAAACACTCTGTATTTTGAAGTATTCACATATAGGTCAGATTTTATGTAATCACTCCTATCTAAATTAAAAATAGATTCAATGCTCACATCTTGCTACAGAAAATAAGAGTGTAAGCAAATCAATCACCAGAACATAAATAAAAATTGACCATCCCTTTGGAGGAAGAAAGCAGCATCCCAAGAGAACAGGATACACAGCAAGTTGTGTGTGTGTTTAGGGCGTGGGGTGGGGCTCAGCGGCAAAGAACACGCCTGTCAACGTAGGAGACGCAGGAGACACAGGTTTGACCCCTGGGTTGGGAAGATCCCCTGGAGGAGGGAATGGCAACCCACTCCAGTATTCTTGCCTGGGAAACCCCACGGACAGGGGAGCATGGAGGGCTACAGTCCATGGGGTCGCAAAGAGTCAGACACGACTGAGTGACTGAGCGCACACACACACACATACACATACACACTATAAAGAAAAATAGGTCTAGTTCCTGAGGCTCTGCCTCGATGAGGTAAATTTAGACAAGCTAAAGGCATAGCCAGGAATCAGTATGAGCACCATGAGTCGGGTTTCATGCTCATTTCTCACCTGGGCATGAAAACTGGGCTCATGGATACAAAACACGGAGGGGGAGGGCAGGACCGGCTTTATGGCCTTGGCAGCACTTTGGCACTTAGAGTCCTTTGCCCAGAGATTATCATATGCTGCTGACCGTTGAATAGCATGGGTTGCACTGTGTGGGTTCACTTACAAGTGGATTTTTCCTGATAACACTGGAAAATTTGTCTGAAAAAACTCAGATGAAACACACAGCCTAGAAATATCAAAAGAAATAAGGAAAAGCTACGTGTGTCATGAATGCATGGAATTTATATAGATACTATTCTGTTTCACCATTTGCCACTGTAGGATACACACAAATCTTTTACTAGGAGCTAAAATTTATCAAAACTGATGTACATGCACACTCACACTCTCCATTTGCAGTGGAGAGAAATGTAAACAGATGTGAAGCTGCAGTATTTAGTCATAACCATATAAATGAACGTACTTATTGTACATACACGAGTACACATACTATACCCTGGAATACTTGTGTAGCCACCCCCCTGTTGCTGTGCTGAGGTGACGAGTGTTGCAAGTAACTGCCAAAGATGCTGACCTTAATCGTCTCCACGTGACGAGCTGTCTCTCCAGTCAACTGTGTATCACTATGATAAGCTCTCTTTCATGGTTCTGGTGTATTTTTCGTTGTGTTTAAAACGACACTATAAACCTTGATTAACACCAAGGGACCCATAAAAAGTACCACTAGTGCTCCCGGAAGTGCTCCCAGGAAGCAGAGAAAAGTCATTACAGCGAAAGCTGACCTGCCTGACGTGTAGAAACAGGCCTCCAACTGCACCCGCCCGCCACTCCGACAGAAGTAAATTCAGGGCAAGAACCGCTTCTAAGAGAGAAAAGGAAATCCATGAAGTTGTTGCTGCAGCTACACCAACAGGCACAGAAACACTGCACCTTCTGTGAAATCCCTTTCATCTTGTCTTGCAAATGCAGCTTTTACGCGGGTGCAATAGACTCTAATAAGATGTGAGAAAAAGCAAAGTCATTATATGACAACTTAAAGCAGAAAGAAGGTGAAGGATCCAAAACTGGAGAACTAAATGCCAGCCAAGTTTGCTTTGATAATTTTAGTAAGAAGTTGGGCTTAAGTAACATCAAGATAACAGGAGAAGCAGCTTCTGCTGACCAAGAGGCAATAGCCACATCCCAGACGTCATTAAGAAAATCATTGACAAGAAAGAATATTTGCCTGAACAAGTTTTTAATGCAGATGAAACTACCCTATTCTGGGAAAATTGCAACCAAGGGCATTTATTAGTAAGGAAGAGAAGTGAGCACCAGGATTTAAGGCAGGAAGGGACAGACAAGCTCTACTCTTCCGAGCACAGGCACTGGAGTTCATGACCAGGTCTGCCCTCCTCTATAGAACTGCTAACCCCCAGCCTAGAAGGGGAACAGATAAACACAAGCTGACAGCCTTTGGCTGTGCAAAAAGAAGGCCTGGATCATGACAACTCTTTTTCTTTTTTTGGTCCCTGACATCAGGAAGCACTGTGCCACCAAGGGACTGCCTTTTAAAGTTCTTTTGATATTGGACAATGCCCCTGGCCACCCAAGAACCCCACAAGTTCAGCTCCATGAGTAGACCACCAAGGGGTGTTGCTGGCCTCAAACACAACACCTCTATTTCAAACCTCTATATCATCAGGACTTTTAAAGGCTCACTACACACAGTACTCTACACAAAGAACTGCTGATGCTGTGGAAGAGAATGCCTAGAGCGAGAACAGTATGCGAGTCTGGAAGATTACACCACTGAAGATGCCATTTCTTATAGAAAAAGCCATGAAAGCCATCACGCCTGAAACAATAAATTCCTGCTGGAGAAAACTGTTCCAGATGTCATACATGACTTCAGAGAATTTACAATAGAGCCAATCAAGGAAATCAGGAAATAGATTGCAAATACAGCGAAATAGGTGGGGGAAGGGTGGCTGTGAAGGGTCTCAAGACATGGGTCTTGGAGACTTTCAAGAGCTAATGGACACCACATCAGAGGAATTAGCAAAAGATGACTTGATGCAGATGAGAGCTCTTGACTCAGTGCCAGACAATGAGGAAAAAGATGCAGGAGCAGTGCCAGACAAACTGACATCAGACAGTCTGGTGGAGGGCTCTGCTTACTCAAGTGAGAGTGAAAGCAGCAGTCGCTCAGTCATGTCCAACTCTCTGTGACCCCAAGGACTGCAGCCCGCCAGGCTCCTCTGCCCATGGGATTCTCCAGGCGACAATACTGGGGTGACTTGCCACGCCCTTCTCCAGGTGATCTTCCCGACCCAGGGGTCAAACCTGAGTCTCTCACATCTCCTGCATTGCCAGGCAGATTCCTTAATGCTTGAGCTACCGGGCAGCCCCTGCTTATTCAAGACTGCTTTTAAACTTCTTTTTCAACATGGATCTTGTATGATAAAAGCAAACAGTGGAAGGAGGACTGGGACCCTGTACACACATTCTTAGAGAAATGAAAAAGCAAAAAAGTCAGACAGAAATTATGATGTGTTTCCATAAAGGGACATCGAGGGTGCCTGCCTCTCTTGCCTCTCTTCCCCCCACCCCGCCCCGCTCCACTTCTGCCACCCCTGGGGCAGCAGGACCACCCCATCCTCTTCCCCCTCCTTCTCCTCAGCCTGCTCAACATGAAGATGAGGAGGAAGAAGACCTCTGTGATGATCCACCTCCACTTAATGAATAGTAAATAATCATCATGTCATTCAGTTAACAAACTTATCTGCTGTGTATGCGCATGTCCCCCTGTGAAAATCTAGTAACTGTGAGAGGTCTCTGCCATCACCAACATCGCCTAAGTGTTCACCACATAGCACACTGTGAGCAAGGCTCGTGAAGAAGTGGAAAGGCAACCACATAGGCCAAGATGAGCCACATATGATACGAAATTAACGACGCGCTAGTTTTCTCACTGTTGAGTAACTTGGCTTTCAAAGAATTACATTACTGCATAGCATGCCTCTCTCTCTCTTCTTGTAGAAACTATCAGTCTTCATCACATGTAAGTGGTTTTAAAAAAATGTATCAATGTTTCTAATATTTATTATGAATATGGCTGTAATACTGTATGCCAAAAAACTTTACAGTTCTTCATTCATCAGTATATAAGCTAAGCTACCATAAAGCAATCATATTGCTGCTTACTTTTATCAATGCATGAATCATTATATCTGTAAATGCGAATTTCTTTTTCCTATTAATTTTTTATGTTAGTATTACATATAACATTCACAGTGTTTTGTGTCACATAAGACAATATTGACACGGGTACTGACAGACAATTCATCTTGTAAACAGATGATGTAAACTTCTGGTATAAATAAATACAGTACAGTATCATCAATATATTTTCATTTCCTTATACTTTTCTTAATATTTTTTCTAGTTTACTTTATATAGGAATACAGTAGGTAACATATATGATTTATAAAATATGTGTTAATCAACTGTTTATGTTATCAGTAAGGCTTCCAGGCAGCTGTGGGCTATTAGTAAAGTTTTGGGGGAGTCAAAAGTTATATATATATATTTTTTTTTGACTTTGGCAAGAGGGGTTGGTGCCTCAGACCCTTGCATTATTCAGGGGTTCGTGGTACATCTTCCTGTAATTGCAGTTACTTTTCCACATGTCATCTCTCTGCTCCTAGAAAGTTCTTTAAAGGCAGGAGATAAGTTAGCTTCATCACTGTGCTCTTAAAAGCCATAGCACAATGCCACTTGCATAATAGTTAATCATTGTATGGAACACTGCCTACTTTACTACATTGCTATTTACTGGAAGCCTCTGCACATGAAAACCAGAATTCCAAAAGTGACTGTCATAAAAATGAGTAATGGAAAGAGGAGTAAAGGCCAAAAACCTGATGCTTTATGAATTTATTCTATTTTACAACCCTGAGCTATTTAGTAACCCTAGAAAATAGGGTTTCTATTTTGTGAAACCCTGAGCTTCCAAGAATGTATGGTAAAATCAATATTCAGAAATATAAATCTATGTGTATAAGAGAAAAACAGGTTTATTGTTTCCATTTCAAATCGGCAGAATAACAGTGTTTGGAAGAGATGCAAAAAAAAAAAAAAGAAGAAGAGGAGAGAGAAAAACTTTAAAGGTAAATCTCTGTCACTGGAAAAAGCATTTTCTGAATGAGAATAAACATTTTCACAAATGACAGGAATGACAATTAGCCTCATGTGTTTAGAAGAGGCCAAGCATTTGTTTTTTTTTTTCTCTTTAATATGCATCAGTTCTTCTATTGGACTCTAAAGCTATAACTTTTGATTTAATAATATTTCATAATTACTTAATTATAACTGTATTTGAATTGCAACAAAAACACTTACTTTGAGAGCCAGAACTCAGCTGTACTTGTGCAGATGATTGCTCTGGTCTTGACGATGGTTTTGGAGGCAATTTAGCCTGGGAAGAGCAGGAAAAATGCACATGATTTTAAAACTGTTTTTACTTAGGAGCATATGTACCGCCCCCGCCAGTGCATGTACATGCGAACGCTAGCCCCTGCACTCATTAGCAGAGCACACACGCTGCTCCCGGCCACCCCTGGTTGAACTGGACAACAGGCGGGTGACCGCAGGGGCCGAGCTTCTGCAGCCGGAAGCATCCCTCCTCCCAGCCCCGCCACTGCACAGGAGGAGACAGTGATGAGCCGAGCGGAGCTATGAACCCAGCGCAGAAGGCTCTCCGCACATCAAGGCACCAGGCCGGCAGCGGTTATTAGTATTATTAATTAGTATTATAAAGGTCTATCCTCGCAGAAAGGCAATCAAAGAAAACTGCGTTTCTTCCTGAAATTTGTATAGATGATTGTCAAGGTTTTATGACATTTTCCACAAGAACTGTATGCAAATGAAATTACAAGGGAGGTTTCGTAGGGTGTTTAGAATCGGATATGAAGGATGTGTGTGTTAGTCGCTCAGTCCCATCTGACTCTTTGTGACCCAATGGACTGTGGCCCACCAGGCTCCTCCGTCCAAGGAAATGTCCAAGCGAGAATACTGGAGGGGTAGCCATGCCCTCCTCCAGGGGGTCTTCCCTGGGTCAAGATGGAACCCAGGCCCACCGCACTGCAGGTGGATTATGGACTGAGCCACCCGGGAAGCCAATATCAAAGACAGAATAGTCTATATGAAGAAATTCTCTGCAGCTACTAAGAAAAATAGAGAAACCCAGCACCACCGAAGCCTTCTTCTGCTCCCGGGCGGCTCTTCTGGCGTTGACTCGTTGTCCTTCGCTTTCATACTTCTCAGTAAAGGAATCCAGAACTTCATACAGGTCTTCTGCTTGAGCAGGCCGTGTTATATCGCCAAATAAAATGTCATAGGCTCGAATGTCTTGACAATAAAATCTAACAGGAAACATATGAAGAACCCTTATTTTGCAGACATAGATTTTTTTCTCCCACCAGGCTCCCCCATCCCTGGGATTCTCCAGGCAAGAATACTGGAGTGGGTTGCCATTTCCTTCTCCACTCCAGTATTCTTGCCTAGCTTTTCTAGAGGTGAATGCAGGACACACACCCATGTATGTTGGGGTGCTTCACTTGCCTACTGCACTTTACAGAAACCACTCTTCAAACACTAACTACCCATGTTAGGGCCCAAATTCATCCCTCTAAGCTCACCTCTAGAGGCACTGCCATAAGTGGTCTGATATTTATGTCCTTTTCCCAATAATATAAAAGCACTTCACATAAACATACATTTATACATAAAAACATATATATATCATTCATATATAAACATATATATACACATATATTAAACACTTATGGACATGTACCTACAAGCACATACATTTTTTACAGGTTTTTGCTTTACAAGTTTCTTATAAAAATGGTGCCAACCTATAGTTCCCTAAAATGTTTATTTGTAACAAAATTATCTAAGGATTTGCCTTACATGTTTGGAAGCCCTGCAGTTGATTAAAAAGTATATTTGTTTTAGTTTATCCAGGAATTAGGTGAACTTTTGTGGGAAAATCTTCCAAAGGCCTAGAATCACACATTTCTAAAAGCATTCTTCACTTAAATTTCTCAAATTAATAAAACCAGAAGTAAAAACATTTCTCTTGACTTCACAAGTTAGAGAGTTCTACAAGCCTTGCTCTCCCCCATTCCTCCCATTTTCTGGTTGTTGAGGTCTGCACTGAGCATTACTGAACGAGTGTGGGATTCCAGGTGGAAAAGCACCACACACGTGGCTCCTGCCTTCTCTCCGTCAGCCGTGAGCAGCAGGCGTTCATCTGCCGCAGCAGGGCCAGGTCTGTCAGGGTCACTGGTGTGGGATTCCTGCCGTTTCCACAAGAAGTCCTCTCAGTCCTAGCTTTTTACCTTTTCCTGGGCAATTAGACACATTTTAGTGGAAATTTGGAAGCGCAGTTTTGGGAACTATTAGCTAGATGCCAGGTTAAAGAGGAAGTTCCTTGTTCCCTGTTAGGATACTTCCAATCTTGTATTTTTTTAGATCAAAACTGGTCTGTGAGTTATGGAAGAAAGACAAAGGCTGAGTATACCAATCGGGAGCCTCTTACAGTGATGAGCACTGCGCTTTTATTAACGCTGGTACAAGAGTAACCGTGGTTTCAGACCATGAATATTAAATCATTATGGTAGTCGTAGTAGTAGTTGCTCAGTCGTGTCCAACTCTTTGCGACCCCATGGACCCCGCCAGTCTCTTCTGTCCATGGGATTTTCCAGGCAAGAATACTGGAGTGGATTGCCATTCCCTTCTCCGGAGGATCTTCCTGATCCAGGAATCAAACCGTGGTCTCCTGCATTGCAGGAGACCTCTTAACCCTTTGAGCTACAGGGAAGACCTTAAATCATTATAAATCATTATACCTAGGTTCAAAAGCATCTTTATTATATAGGAACCATTACAATCAACACATTTTTGCCAACAAAAACTAAGTGCTTATTCCTGCAGTGTAAACTCCGTGCTTCAGGACTCAGTGAGTTCCTGGAAAGTGTTTTCTGCCTCCCGCTGGTTGTGGGAGAATTCTGCCTGCAGAAAGCTGTTGAGATGCTTGAAGAGTGGAAGTCAGCTGACGAGAGATCGGGTGAGTACGGTGGATGATGCAAAACTCTGCGGCCCTATTTGTTCACCTTCTGAAGCGGCAGTTGTGTGACAGGTGGCAGGCGTTATCACGCAGAAGAATTCGGCTCATTCTGATGACCAATGGCAGCTGCAGGTACTGCAGGTTTTGAAGCGTCTCTTCAATTTGCTGAGCATACTTCTCAGAGGTAATGGTTTTGCCAGGATTCAGAAAGCTGTAGTGGATAAGATCAGCAGCAGACCACCAAGCAGTGGCCATGATCTTTTTTGGTGCAAGTTTGGCTTTGGGAAGTGCTTTGGAGCTGCTTCTCAGTCCAACAACTGAGCTGGTCATCACCAGTTGTTGAATAAAATCCTCCTTTCATCACATGTCACAATCCAATCAAGAAATGGTTCACTACTGTTGTTTAGAATAAGAGAAGACTACACTTCAAAACGATTCTTCTGATTTTTGGTCAGCTCATGAAGCACCCTGGAGAAGGCAATGGCACCCCACTCCAGTACTCTTGCCTGGAAAATCCCATGGACGGAGGAGCCTAGTAGGCTGCAGTCCATGGGGTCAAGAAGAGTTGGACACGACCAAGTGACTTCACTTTCACACACTGGAGAAGGAAATGGCAACCCACTCCAGTGTTCTCACCTGGAGAATCCCAGGGACGGTAGAGCCTGGTGGGCTGCCATCTATGGGGTCCCACAGAGTCGGACACGACTGAAGCGACTTAGCAGCAGCAGCAGCAGCATGAAGCACCCACTTATTGAGCTTTTTCACCTTTCCAATTTGCTTCAAATGCAGAATGACTGTAGAATGGTCGACATTGAATTCTTTGGCAATTTGTCATGTAGTTGTAAAAGGATTAGATTCATTGATGGCTCCCAATTGATTGTTGTCAACTTCTGATGGCCCACGACTACGCTCCTCACCTTCAAAGCTCTCGTCTCCCTGCAAAACTTCCTGAACCACCACTGCACTGCAGGTTCATTAGCAGTTCCTGGACCAAGCGCACTGTTGGTACTGCAAGTGGTCTCTGCTACTTCACGACCCATTTTGAACTCGAATAAAAAAATCACTCGAATTTGCTTTGTGTTTAAACATCATTTCCCTTATCTAAAATAAATATAAAATAAACAGCAAGTAATAAGTCATTAGCAAAAAACATAAAGGGAGAAATGAGCATTAAAATTAAGTATAACATAACCATATTTATTTAAGAATGGATTCCAATATCAAATGACAAAGTTCAACAATGTAAAACTGCTATTACTTTCACACCAACCTAATACGTTATGAGGACAGCTTCTTTCCTTCTACCTCATGAACCAGCCTCTGCCAGCTTCACACTTTTCTTCTGCAGCTTCCACGCCTCTCACCACCTTCACAGAGTTGAAGAGAATTAGGGCCTTGCTCTGGATGATGCTTTGGCTGAAGGCAATGTTGTGCTTGCTTTGGATCTTCAATCCAAATCATTAAAACTGTCTGTATCAGTGATAAGGCTGTTTTGCTTTCCTATCGCTCATGCTTTCACTGGTGTGGCACCTGCCACTTCCTTCGGGAACTTCTCCTTTGCAGTCACAGCTTGGCTGACTACGGCACCAGAGGCCTAGCTCTCGGCCTGTCTCAGCTTTGACGTGCCTTCCTCATTAAGCTCGGGCGTTTTCAGCTCTTGGTTTAAACTAAGAGATGTGCAGCTCTTCACTTGAACACTTGGAGGTCCTTGTTAATTTCAACGTATTGCATCTAAGGGAACCGGGAGGCCTGAGGAGAGGGACAGAGCCTCAGGGAGGGGCGGTCAGAACACAGACACGCTGACTGACTAGGTTCTCCCCTGACAGGGCGCAGCGCCTGATGTCCCAAACAACCACAACCGCAACATCCAAGGTCACAGATCGCAGACCACCGGAGCCGATGTACTAATGAAAAAGCTTGAAATCCTGTAGGAATTACCAAAACATGACACAGAGACGCAAAGTGAGCAGGTGCTGTTGGAAACTCGGTGCCAGCAGACTTGCCGTACGAAGGTGCTCTGTACACTCCTAAGAACCATATGAATCTGCAAAGCCTCATTTTCTTCAGATCAATTAATTATTTGCCTTAGACTTACTTTCGGTTAGTTTCCTTCCTCTCAATCAAACAGCTGCCTTCTAAAGATATGCCGGCAAAGAGGCCTCTTGACTTGCAGTAAGTAAAGACGGCAGCTGAGCTTCTTAGGGAGACATTTCCTTCTAAATTCCTGCAAAACAGCATCCCAGAACTGTGAGCATCTTCACCTAAAGGTGGCTGTCTGACGGGCACTAACTTCCAACCCAAAAGAAGGGTCTCGCCCTAACCTACTTCTCGCCCTATGCCTACTTTATGTTTATATATTTCACTTCCTGCTGGCCTAAGCTAGGTGTGTTGAAGGTGCTTCAGAGGAAAGGACAGTTCACAGCACGACATAGTAGGCAAGATGGTTGAAGGACAAGGTGATACATAGGAAGAACACATGCTGAGCTGAGATTTTCCAACTTTGTCTTCTTTTACCAAAACAGGGAAGTGCATCTCAAGAGTAAAAGACTGTGGTTCTTTTTACTGTGAGTATTTTCATAGAACTCAGAAACATTTTTAAATGATTTTACTGACTTCTACAAACAGTCTGAGTTTAAAATATTTAATTGCTCAATTAACTCAAGATTAGTTATTCATTAATAGAGAAGGGAAAACCACAGTATTATAAACATCACTCAGTAAAACACTTCCACTTCAGTTTTTCACAATGTAGTTTGGAAAAATGCTTTTCTTTTTTTTTTCCTGAATCAATTTCTCAGTTAATTAAAACTGACTTGACCTGGCTCCTTCAAAGCATATATATAAATTTTATGTTAATCCTGCATTGCTGAAAATTGAGTTTCTTTTTACATGTGTTAGTTTCAGATTTTCTCATTTTATTACACTGGCTGTGCTTTGTAAGTTTCTTATTTGTAAGCAACCTCAAACCCTCTCTGCATGTGTGTGTGCTTAGTCATGTCCGACTCTTTGGATCCCATGGACTGTAGCCCGCCAGTCTCCTCTGTCCACGGGATTCCCAGGCAAGAATACTGGAGTGGGAGGCCACTTCCTCCTTCAGGGGACCTTCCTTACTCAGGGATCCTTGTCTCTCTGTCTCCTGCATTGGCAGGTGGATTCTCTACCACTGCTCCACCTGGGAAAATCCCCTGGGACATGTGTAAATCATAAATTTCTGTCATTCTAATTCAATTTTCTCTTAATGCAAAACAATATGGTTTTTAAAGTTTTTACTGTCCATAGCTGCTCAGAAAGGGTTTCGAGCACTCACCTTCCCAAGGGCCCCACGGCCACTGTGAGGTTCCCGCCAAGTGTTAGGTTACCACCTTTTGCAAAAGCTTCTACTGCTCTGTCATAGTTCAAAATTATTACCAAGTCCGATACCTGAAAAGTAGAGCCATGTGTTTTAAAATAATCCCGCCTGTACATCATTTAAAATATGTTTGTTACAACTCAAACATGCAGTATGTAATGCAGCAAGAATTTCAATGTGGT
The DNA here is from genome assembly GCF_032452875.1 of Bos javanicus. Lineage (NCBI taxonomy): Eukaryota > Metazoa > Chordata > Mammalia > Artiodactyla > Bovidae > Bos > Bos javanicus. Next base: position 113,399,866 of record NC_083875.1, on the reverse strand, counting down.
CAAAGGAAGAGCACGGAGACAGAGTCGCACTTTACTTTCAGCTGAGGACTTAAGCAGCCCCCTTCCCCCAGGTAAAGAGAGGGGCCCCCGGGGCCGCTCCAGCTTCTCCACAGCCTCGTGGGTGAGTGAGGCCGGGCGGGCTGTCCGAGTGACCGGCTCACACTCAGGTAGGTGTGAAAGGTCAAAGGACTTTCTCAAACTAAACACTCGGCGAAGGCTGAGCCGGAGAATGGGAGTGAGGAGCAGGCCGGAAGGTCGGGGGTCCGAGGTCTGGATCCCACCCACGACCCCACCCCACCCCGCACAGACCTGCAAGATGTCAGGAGAAGACTTGTTGCCACTAGCTGTGCCTATCACCACGTTAGTCTCCAAGTACAATACAAGCGAAGGTGGAGGGAGAACACGCCCTGGGGGTGTATTCTTCAGACTCTGGGGCAGGACCGCCAGGAGGGCTGACAGCGTCCCAGGGCCGATGCGGGTACCTTTGGCCTTTTCATACTTAAAGTCCACAAGAGGACCCACCCCCTGAGCTACGTGCCCAGAAAACAGGTCAAGTGCCCAGAAAGCAGAAGGCAGGAGGGCTTAGCTGGATATCTGGGCTCAAAATGAAAACCATCTGGGTGATAACTCCTCTTATGCCCCCTGCACACTGTATGTGTGTGTGCCTGTTAGTCGCTCACTTGTCCGACTCTTTGCGACCCCCTGGACTGTAGCCTGCCAGGTTCCTTCGTCCGTGGAATTCTCCAGGCAGGAATACTGGAGTGGGTTGCCATTTCCTTCTCCAGCACATTGCATGACCTTGGGCAAATTGAGCAGTTCAGAGCCTCAGTCTCCTTCTCTGTAAAATGGGTATAATAGTAGTTCCCACATTTGTAAGTACATGCATTGGAGAAGGAAATGGCAACCCACTCCAGCGTTCTTGCCTGGAGAATCCCAGGGACAGAGGAGCGTGGTGGGCTTCCGTCTATGGGGTCGCACAGAGTCGGACACGACTGAAGTGACTTGCAGCAGCAGCAGTACTCACATAGGCATGTGCATTGTTGTTGTTCAGCCACTAAATTGTGTCCGACTCTTGGCGACCACATGGACTGCAGCATGCTAGGCTCCCCTGCCCTCCACCGTCTCCCTGCTGCTGCTGCTAAGTCGCTTCAGTCGTGTCCGACTCTGTGCGACCCCACAGACGGCAGCCCACCAGGCTTCCCCGTCCCTGGGATTCTCCAGGCGAGAACACTGGAGTGGGTTGCCATTTCCTTCTCCAATGCATGAAAGTGAAAAGTCAAAGTGAAGTTGTTCAGTCGTGTCTGACTCTTTGCAACCCCATGGACTGCAGCCTACCAGGCTCCTCCGTCCATGGGATTTTCTAGGCAAAAGTACTGGAGTGGGCTGCCATTGCCTTCTCCGTCTGTCTCCCTGAGTTTGCTCATATTTATGTCCACTGAATCGGTGATGCTGTTTAACCATCTCATCCTCTGCCACCCCCTTCTCCTTTTGCCTTCAGTCTTTCCCAGCATCAGAGTCATTTCCACTGAGTTGGCTTTTTTGCATGTATATATGTGCATGCACAGACACAGTTGTTTGAAAGATGAATTAAAATAATTTGTAAAGCCTGGCATATTCACTACATCTCAATAAAATATGCAAAGGCCAAGCAGATTAATGCTTAAAAGATGAGTTCATTTATATTGTTCTTTACACTTTTCAAGTAGATGTCTTCATCTGACAGAAGAATCCAATTATTATCAAATGTGATTGCACTTGGAAGGGCCTAGTAGAATTCCTGATACAGTTTAATTTGAATCACTTCATGAAAAAGTACACTCAGGTCTGAAGGACAGAGTAAATATGCCAGCTAACTGACCCATGCAAAACATACCGCTGACTCATATCAATTGTTATTTCTACTTTATACAAGAACAATTCTGAGGATCATGGTGTTTAATGATATAGAATTATTTAGCATTTCTCATGCAAAGTTAAGCAATTTTGCCAATGATTGTATCACCAAATCGTACATACTTTTTAAGATGACATACATGAAACTACTTTGCATAGTGCTTAGTGTATGCACACTTCAAACTACGTCTCCAGTCATGACATTGTAGGTGCTCTAGTGATTACGTCTCCTTCTGCTTGGTACACCTTAGTAAAGTAAGGCACAACTCTGAGTCAATAAAGAAGATAAATTAATCCTTTATGTCCAATCTCAATTCAGTTCTCCTGGAATAAGAGTAAGATAATCCTGTGTTCTTCGGTGACACGACCAGTTAGACAGAGAGCCCGCTCCAAAGCCCCACAGTTTGAAGAACAGCAGCAGTGTCAATGGCTCTCCACTTATTTCCACAGCTTAGAACGAAAAGCAGGACGGGTTTCCTGAAAGAAAACCGGAGCAGTGGCGCTCATAAGCCATATAAGACCGACAGCTGAGAATCTGACAAGGGCTTCCTAAGAAGTTTGAATTAAGATACAATGAACTTGTAAATAAAATGAAAGTTTTATAATTAAATCCAATTCTTAAACAAGAATTTTAAAAAATCACTATAATGCAGGAAAAGCTAGGGAAAAGTGTTCTCAGGAGCCACTGGCCACAGCTCCCCGACCCCCTGCCCCACACACCCTGCCCTCTGCCCTCAGTCGTTTACCCACCGAGGACCTGAGTCCCTGACACTGCGGTCCTGATGAAGCCCCACATCCAGGCAACCTGGTGAGAAAGCCCAGGGCTCCTCCTGTGGTTCTGGTGAGACCTGCCCCCACCTCCTCCACCCTCTGCAGAAGCTCAGACGGTCTTTTTTTCCATCTCTCCAGCCATTCTGCTCGGGAGTCTGCCCCACTCCCCTGGAAAGCCTTCTCTTGTGGGTGACAAGCTTCACACTCTCACTCAGGGGCATCATCAGCCTCAACATCCAAGCCAAACTTGAGAGGCTCCCAGCGCCTCTCACTCCTCACACCAACAGATCCTCTCCTGCACAGCAACCTTAGGGGACTTAGACACTGAACTCTGATCTCTAACAGTAGCTTCTCAGCTTAAGCCTAGATCTAGCCTTTCTCATTATTAAAGTAAAAGAGTTCATCCAAATTCTCCTGGAAAAGACTGAGCCATTTTTCTCGCATTACAGTCTGGGGCGAGGCTGATCAGACTCCATGGCCCAGTGTGGATTCTGGGTTTGGTGAACGACAAACAATGGGATAATCCGCAGTATTGGGGTTTTCAGAGCTTTGCCCTCTGCTATAATTGTCCTGGAAAGAAAATATTAGTAGCATTTAAACTAGATCTTAGCATTATCTTTCCTGACTCCACTTTTAAAACTTTTGTTTGTTGTTGCTGTGTTTGGTGGGTTGTGTAAGTTCTTCAACCTTGGGAATTCTCAGCAGTTGTCTCAAGTGGCCCAGTGCCAGACTGAATATTTAACTAATGTCCAAGCTAATAAAGGCCAACAAATCCTGTCAAAACACGACAGTCCTATGAAGGACTTCACAGCCTCAGCCTGGCCTAGATTCCAAAGCAGAGATAAATCTAGACTTCCTGGTGGTCAAATCCACATTTCCACATGTATGGAAGGGGTCACCACCTGTGGGAGGCAGCATGGAGGGCGGAAACTCACTGGGGTCCAGGGCTCAGGAGAGGGGTCTGGTCACACGAAGGGGCAGCACCGGCTCCTCCAGCCCTGCACCCAGCACTCAGCCACGTTCACACTGACAGGTGGTGACAGCCGCCATCCCCAGACACCGGCTGGGTTCGCTTCTGTTGTAGGACTCGCCTCCTCTCCCTGTCATCAGACCATGGTGAGTTTACCAGGGATGACAGCCTTGCCCAGACGCTTCCCCTTCTCCGTCTGCTTCCCTGGGCCCCTTACAGTACCCCCAAGAACACTTGCTCAGTAAATCACCTGTGCCCCGAGTCTTGTCTCAAGCTCTGTCTCCAGGGAAACCAATCAGAGACAACCACATACCACCTCTGCATGGTGCTGAGCATCTCTCGGTACTGAAATACCCTCACGCACCCTGCCTACCTCGCATGTGCCCTCAAATCCACAGCGTATTACAGGGTCGGCAGTTACAGGCAAGACCAGATGGGGCACCGGAAGCAGCCCTTGAACCAAGCACACAGGGCTCGATGTCTCTGAGCCTCCCTCTCCTTGCCTGTGAAAGGCAGCCAGACGAGATGTCTCATGAGGGAACCAGGACCCAGGGTTGCAGACAACTCATAACTGTGTTTGGGGCCAGAGGCCTCCCTCTAAATAACCAGCCTGTCACTCTCTGGCTGTGGAGGGGTCATGTAACTCAGTTATCTACACAATGACATCCTTCATGACATGGTGTGGAAATGATTCTGTAAGAAGATATGTGACCATTTTATGAGACTATTAACCATTATTGCTAACTATTCCATTCTAAAACAGAATGGCAGATAATTAAAGTATTCAACAAATAGTTGATACTCTGAACCACTAACCCCAGTGCTTTAAAGAAACAGACTTATTTTGTGTGTCTACTTGTGGCTGATACTTGGTCAGTCTAAGGACATAGGTACGAAGGACTCACAATTCAGATAAGGGCCAGACAAGAAACTCTCCAGGCTGGAGCGTGTGTCAAGCACTCCATCTCATTAACAGCAAGTGTCTGGTGGAAGAAGAACACCAGAGAGAGGACCAGGAAGCCCAGGGGGCTGCAGACTCTGGGGCGTGGGTCTTCAGCACCATTGGCCATGGCTCTGCTGCATTTCACTGGGACCAGAGCTGGGCTAACAAGAGCATCCAGGAGCAGGAGCTCTGTGGGCTCGTGGCCAACAACCCACCAGCTTCCTCACTCATCCTGCTTCAGGGGTGTGCCCAGAAGGGAAACACACTCCCGTCCAGGTCTGAGATGCTTCCTGGGGGACCAGCTCGGCCTCTTCCTAGCGCTGAAAAGTGACTGATGACTCTAACCTTACAGCTGTGCTTGGGGAAGCAAAGCCGGGTCATATCCAAGAGGCACAAACTCCTAGGACAGTCTGATCTCTACTTGAAGTGGATATTTTTCAAAGTTAATATGTATTTTCCATGTACAGTATTTAAATAGAATTCTAGAGTTAATTTCTATACAGACACAAGGGTAAGTTGTGTTCAAAGTTTCCACAGTTCAGTCTCTCAGTCGTGTCCAACTCTTTGTGACCCCATGGACTGCAGAACAAAAGGCTTCCCTGTCCATCACCAACTCCTGAAGCTTGCTCAAACTCATGTCCATCGAGTTGGTGATGCCATCCAACCATTGCATCCTCTGTTGTCCCCTTCTCCTCCTGCCCTCAGTCTTTCCCAGCATCAGGGTCTTTTCAAATGAGTCAGCTCTTCCCATCAGGTGGCCAAAGTATTGGAACTTCAGCTTCAGCATCAGTCTTTCCAATGAATATTCAGGACTGATTTCCTTTAGGATTGACTGGTTTGATCTCCTTGCAGTCCAAGGGAGTCTCAACACCACAGTTCAAAAGCATCAATTCTTCAGTGTTCAGCTTTCATTATAGTCCAGCTCTCACATCAATACATGACGACTGGAAAAACCATAGCTTTGACTAGATGAACCCTTGTCAGCAAAGCAACGTCTCTGCTTTTTGGTCATAACTTTTCTTCCAAGAAACAAGCGTCTTTTAATTTCATGGCTGCAGTCACCATCTGTAGTGATTTTGGAGCCCAAGAAAATAAAGTCTCTCACTGGTTCCATTGTTTCCCCATCTGTTTGCCATTAAGTGATGGGACCAGATGCCATGATCTTTGTTTTCTGAATGTTGAGTTTTAAGCCAACTTTTTCACTCTCCTCTTTCACTTTCATCAAGAGGCTCTTTAGTTCTTCTTCACTTTCTGCCATAACGGTGGTATCATCTGCATATCTGAGGTTACTGATATTTCTCTCGGCAATCTTCATTCCAGTTTGTGCTTCATCCAGCCTGGCATTTCGCATGATGTACTCTGCATATATGTTAAATAAGCAGGATGACAATATACAGCTTTGATGTACTCATTTCCCGATTTGGAGCCAGTCTATTGTTCTATGTCCAGCTCTAACTGTTGCTTCGTGACCTGCATACAGATTTCCCAGTAGGCAGGTCAGGTCGTCTGGTATTCCCATCTCTTTAAGAATTTTCCACAGTTTGTTGTGATGCACACAGTCAAAGGCTTTGGTGTCATCAATAAAGCAGAAGTAGATGTTTTTTAGGAACTCTCTTGTTTTTTTTGATGATCCAGTGGATGTTGGCAATTTGATCTCTGGTTCCTCTGTATAGTCGATGGAATTCTCCAGGCCAGAATACTGGAGTGGGTAGCCATCCCCTTCTCCAGGGGATCTTCCCAACCTAGGGATTGAAGCCAGGTCTCCTGCATTACAGGCAGATTCTTTACCATCTGAGCCACCAGGGAAGCCCCAAATTTCCCAAAGATAGCAAATATAAGTAAAGGTTATTTGAGATGGAGCCCCAAAATCTGGGGTCAGAGGGCAGTGACAACAGGGACATTCGGGTACAGTGCCAGGAGGTGTGAGCAGGGGTGCACGACAGATGCTGAAAACACACTTTGCGTACGAGCACCACGTTGCTGAAGGCTATGACTTCACTGAAAGGGCTTTCCTGATGGCTCAGACGGTAAAGCGTCTGCCTGCAATGCTGACGACCTGGGTTCACTGAATATACAACAAAAAAGCAGTCGTAATAGCAAAACTAAAATATGTTCCTCTTTTTATGATACAGATTTATGCAGCAGCAAGTAAAGGTCAAATAAAAATGAAAAAACAAAAACAAAACAGAAGTGGAAATAATTCCTCGTGTGTGGGTTCTAAGTCGCTTCAGTCATGTTCGACACTTTGTGACTCCATGGACTACAGCCTGCCAGGTCCTCTCTCCACGGGATTCTCCAGGCAAGAACGCTGGAGCAGGCTGTCATTTCCTTCTCAGGAGATCTTCCTGACCCAGGGACTGAGCCCGCGCCTCTTATGTGTAACCAGTACTGGAGGCAGGCTCTTCACCAGCACCACCTGGGAAGCCCAGGGGCAGAAGAGCAAATGCATAAAAGCAGAGCTTAGAAAGACACTGGCTGCAATTTGGGAAGAAAAGGATTCGGGAACATTAGGAGCTGTGATTTACCATCACTAGCAGTAAAACAACAGATGAAAGGTTAACATCATGCAGATGCTTGCTGACGGAGAGACCTCTGAAAAGGCGTGTGTACTGCTGTAATTTCTAGTCCGTTTGACAGAAACCATAATTAGAGCAAAGTTACAAAATGAAATAATACAAAGACAATTCGTACTTTAAAAAGTTGAAGTAATTTGAACATTAGTAGTAACACAAACTGGATTTTGCCACAATGATGATACATAACGTTAAGCTGTTTGCACCCACGACTGCAATCAGAAGCCAGAAGCTGCCAATTAAATTTTGTCAGATCTGAGAATAACTGCTCTTCAGATGTGCTAAAGATGGGAACACATGAGATGGTAAATGGAAGAAACGCTGCAGCCAAGGAAAGAAAAAGAGACAAATGATAAACATTACATAGTTTTAGGCAGAGATTCAAGAAAATAAAGGGGAACAATTGCGGCAGGTGGTAAAACAAGAACAGCAGGAAATCTCAAACCCCTCATCTTTCACGTATCAGCTGCTTCTAGAGACTAAGGCAACTGTACATACACACAGCACTCACTCACCTCTATTCCTAGTTCAAATCCGCCACCAAGCCCAGCTATCCCGATGGCTGAAGGCGCAGACCATTCTAATAGAAATAAACAAGCAATTACTCTAACAATAAAACTCCTTGGCATATAAATATAGAGAGGAAAAATGCTAAAATGTGAATGAACAGTATTTATTTTTAAAATAATGAGACTTTGGCATTTTTGCCTATGCTTTTAAATGTTCTTTAATAAACATATATAATTTTTTAAGTTAAAAATGTTTGAAAGGTGTTAGATATGTATTATGAGCCTCATAGACTTACAAGTCTATGTTTTCCAATCTTTCCCTATAAATATGCATAATACCAAACTACTGAATTCTCACTGATTAACTATACATAGCATTTGATAGTTTCATCACTATTTATAATGTTTTGCAAAATAATTGAACTGGAATTCTAGTCTTTAGTTAGAACTTTATCATAGATATGAGAGCAAAAGGATTCAAAACAGTGTTACAATCACTTCTAAGGGTAACATAATACTAAACTGTTTCTACTGTAAGTCTCTGAGGGCAAAAACCGGTTTTGACACCCTTTGTGCCTAGTAGAAGCACAATAAACAGATAATCAATTCAAGATTAAGAAAATTCTAACAAGATACATAACCTGACATTTGGAAGCTCAGTAAAATAACTCCATTTGCCATGATATGGTACATTTCAGGACTATCTGTGCATATTTCCTGATGTAGACACAATTATGTTAGACAAGTCTAGGGAAAAGTAACCGGGGGGATGGGGGTGATCTTGCTGGAGCACTTCAGGAAGACGCTCGATAGCATCCTTGCTGTCAGATACCTCAGATGACAGGCTGGTGCCTGAATGCATCCAGAACTCATCTGTCTGGGCTTAGGGGGGGGGTTGACTATAGAAATTAATGTCTTGTAACCCCAAAGTTGTTTTCCACTTCCTCTGTTAGGGACTGTCCCTGTTTAAAGACCACCCACCTGGCCAGGATCCAGGGATATGCTTGCCTTACTGGCTGGCTTTTGAAATACTCTCTGCGGAGTGACCATCAGCTAATTGGGAAGATGGGAGAGAGAAACTTGGGTACTTAAACTAGTGGGTGGGTCCCCCTGAGGTTCTGAGAGGAGCCCCAGGGTGGATAGCTCCTCCCCTTTTCTGACAGGCACCTGTCCACCACAGCGCTGACCTGCAGGGCAAGATGGGGGAGTTCTTGCAAACCTGGAGCCTAACAGTGGACTCAATTTGAATGTGCCTACTTGTCTGGTTGTACTGCTGAGAATCTGCCTATGAAAATTTGGGTAACGCGTGTCCTCCTGAGAAAAAGAGAATTTTGTCATTTTGGTTTCATAGGAAGTCTGGAGCTATGAAATCTGAAGTACAAACTCGGGGGCAAACTCTCATTTACCGTGGGGACACTTCACAGGGGATAGTAAGTCCCACTGACACATGTTCCAGAGCTGTGCACCCCACAAATGCCCAGATTTATCTACTGCAAGTGGATGGCCCATGTTCTCTCAGCAGAAAATTAAATTACTGACACTAAAAAGAGCTATGAACAGAAGTGAAGTGAAAGTCGCTCAGTTGTGTCCAACTCTTTGCAACCCCGTGGACTATATAGTCCATGGAATTCTCCAGGCCAGAATTCTAGAGTGGGTAACCTTTCCCTTCTCCAGGGGATCTTCCCAACCCAGGGATCAAACCCAGGCCTCCCACACTGCAGGGGGATTCTTTACCAGCTGAGCCACAAGGGAAGCCCGACACATTAACACATTAACAGAAAAAAATGTGTTCAATTATATAACTGAACAGCTAATGTTAAATTCATGTAATAAGGCTGTTAGATGGTTATGACACACCTGGTGGTAGTTTAGTCACTAAATCATGTCTGATTCTTGCGGCCCCATGGACTATAGCCTGCCAGGTTTCTCTGTCTGAGGGATTCTCCAGGCAAGAATACTGGAGTTGCCATTTCCTTCTCCAGGGGGTCTTCCCAACCCAGGAATTGAACCCTGGTCCCCTGCACTGCAGGCAGATTCTTTACCAACTGAGTCACGAAGGAAGCCCCTACACACTGCTGCTGCTGCTAAGTCGCTTCAGTTGTGTCCCACTCTGTGCGACCCCATAGACGGCAGCCCACCAGGCTCCCCCGTCCCTGGGATTCTTCAGGCAAGAACACTGGAGTGGGTTGCCATTTCCTTCTCCAATGCATGAAAGGGAAAAGTGAAAGTGAAGTCGCTGAGTCTTGTCCGACTCTTAGTGACCCCATGGACTGCAGCCTACCAGGCTCCTCCATCCATGGGATTTTCCAGGCAAGAGTACTGGAGTGGGGTGCCATTGCCTTCTCCGGCCCCTACACACACCTACACACATTTCAAATATGATAAATGTTGGTTCTTGAGATTCAAGGCAAATGTATTTTGATGTCATGTCTGAAAAATCAGGTATTAGATTTCACACCAGAAAGTAAAGCCAAATTATACTAATCTTGATATGATTCTGCCCTGGGGATGGATATTCTTTAAAATGTTTCCGTTTTTAAGGTCTCCTACAGGAAAAATGGGGGGAAAGCTTACAAATGGTCTTTCACCTTATCAGCTTCCATAAAACATTAGAAAACAGTACCCTGAAGCTGAGGAATAAGAATGCATATTTGACAAGAGAAATATAATGTCAACGTTTAGTATTTGCTCCACGGAAGGACGAGAAAATACGCAAAGGCGGGGGAGCACCTTCTGGTGTTCTGAGAGGCTCCCGGGCTGGCCGGCTAACAGAAAACACCCCGGGAGCCGCCCAAGGGAGGCGGTGCCGGTCGAGCCACAAAGCCTGCCTCCCTCCCTGGGACGCAGCTCACAGCGGAAACGGAACACAAGCGTGGAGGGGCTCTCCGCTCCTCCCGGTGAAGAGCCGCTGACTTACTTCCGTCTGGAAGGCGCGCCAGCACGATCCCGCTGCCTCCTCTCGCCGTGACCAGAAAGCCAGCCTTTATCACCGACAGGATAGCGAGGCCCTTGGCTTTGGCGATGACGTGCGCTGCAAAAGATGAGGGCAGGGTGCACCCCGACGGGTCAGACCTGGGCACGGAGCTGTGCTTCCCGGACCCGGGCCCCCCGGTAACTGAGGACAATCCACCCCAGGAGAGCCTGAAGCCTTTGGTGGCCCTAACCCGACAGGAGAGGTGCTCAGAAATTCTGCGATGGCCACAAGAAATGAGAGCCTGGAATGAGACTGTGCTGATGTCTAGCAGCAGGGGAAATAATTTGGAGATTTCAATTAATTTAGAATGTAATGTATAATTTTCAAATTTATTCAAAGAAATTAAGATCTACAGAGTATTAAGGAGAAACTTAAACAGTGACTGATACGCCGTGTGTGTGTGGCAGAGTGTTTGAGCTTAAAGCCACATCACTGAGCTCACCTGCTAATAATATGAAAATCTGGATTCAAAACCAGAAAAATTTAATGATTTTGCCACTTAAAAAAGGCTTTTAACTTTACAAAATGATTTGATCAGTATTTGAATAACACATAACTACCAAAGCACTGAAAATATAATTCCATTTACAAAATATTGGTTTATTCACATTTCAGGGAAGTTCTTTCCATAAAAGCAAGGTTATTAACATAGGTCCCACTAAACACAGTGTCTCACTATTTGGTGGATTTATTTACACAATAGTACATCTTTCAAATAACAAAGGAAGCCTTAAGACTGAAATTATTCTTGGAACCCAATACTACTTTTAAGGTAGTTTATCATCATTTTAGTCATATATTATTTTGAGGAAGTCAAACCAAATAGTGTACTCAAATACACACAAAAGACTTTGTATGTATCCTTCAGTCCTTAGGCGACACTAAATTTCGAATACAATTATGCATACCATTTCAAAATTTAAATTAACAACAGACCCTCAGAGATGATTCAACCAAAGGCACCAGGGGGGTGACACACAGATTATCTGCAGCTGCTGGTCCTGAACCAGGGTCAGAAGTAATGCTGTTCAGAGGGCGGCCTGCTGAGGTGCCTGAGCTCCATTTCTAAGGGGTGTAACAAGGCGATGATGACGGACAGCTTCGTTACAGCCAGGAGCCTTGTTTATACAGCACAACCGGCAGGCCATCCTCAACACGGCACAGGCGTTCCCACTGCTTTTACAGTGAGCTCCGCCTCTGTTCAGAAACATTAAATAGAACCAAAGTAGATTTCTTTAATGAACACATTTCAAATGTCAGGTGTGTTTCTAATATCTTATCCACCCAAGTTCAGGGACAGTAAACTACCAACAATTGCTAAATAATTGTCCAGTTAGCTCTTCATTTGTAACAAGGATGGATCGATTGCAAATTTACTCTCTAAATTCAGTCTCACATCTCAGAGCCCTTATACCAGAAAACTGTGAACTCACAGCCAAGGAGGTCTAAAGGGCTGGGCATTCTGTTTTAGAATGCTTTGAGACTTCATCTCCTGTTCCGTAACAGAGCTCCCGGGTTTAAAGTAAACGTAGCGGCCCTCCCTCCGCGTCCCATGGACAGGCAAGGCTTGGTCCCCCAGCAGCTGGGCCTTCCTGCCTCCCACCCCCACCCTCCACTCGCAGTCTATATACCCTGGGAGCAAGCTCTTCTTCCTAAGGCTCCTATGTAAACAGATTTTCATTTTCTGAGTGACAGGGTTGTTGGGTGACCTTTAACTGGAGGCAGAAAAGGCAAGACAGAATTCTGCTGGACAAAATCGTTGAGAAATAATCCATATCCAGATATTTTTACGGTAGGAAATACACTTTATCTGTAAGTTGGGCTAGCCTGATATGTAGCTGATATATATCAAGAAATGTCTTCTACCTCCTGCTTCAGAACAGAGCTAAGAAAACTCAGATTTTTCTGGTTGGATTTCCTTCGAGTCCTATGCAGTGCTTCTCAAATGCATGTACCTCACTGGAGATCTTGTGAAAAATGCGGATTATGATTCCTTAGGTCTAAGAAGAGCCCGAGGTCCTGCATTTCTAACAAGCTCCCAGGTGATGCCCGAATGTTGTCCAGTCTGCTCTTTGAGTATCAATGCTCTAAAAAGCCCTGTTTTCTTAAGATGAGAGGAGTGGCTAGGCCAAAATAAGAGCAATTAGTATTATTATTATAACAACAAATTAGTAATTTTTAAAAACATTTAAAGACCTGTTAAATAACTTCAGAAAATCTAGCTTAAGAAATTAAACTCCTTTCTTTAATGAAGGATCAAAGTCCTGCACCAAGAGGGAAATTTGCCTTCCAAGCTAGTTTGCATACGAGTCTCTTAGCATCAGATAAGTATTTTCTGAAACACCTTTTGGAAACAACGGGTAGTAGTGAAGAACAGACAGTGGTCCCAAAGGCTTGCCTCTGGACCAGGTCTGGTGTGGCCCGCAGGACTACAGGAGGATCACGGAGTCTGATTCAGCAGGTCTGGGGGAGCTTAGGAACTGAGGTTTCGGACCCCAGGAATACAGATTTCTGGTTGTACTGGAAATCAATGATTAGTCTTCTTAAACCACTGTAAGGTATAACTATCTTATCTAGAAAGAAAAAACACAAATTTAAAATTTATTTATGAGATTAGCTAGTGAGTTTGCAAAGCCCTCAGAAACTGAGGACAAGGACCTGTGAGTTTGAGGGAAGTGGCGCTGGCAAAGGACAGGGAATACTCACAAAAGGGGAAGGAGCAGGAAGGCAGGCGGGAGAGCAGGCGGGGCGGGGAAGACAGGCCCAGAGCAGAGAGGCGGTCTGAGGACCTGTGTGCAGTCAAGGGTTGAGAAGATAATTTGGGAAACAGAGCAAATGCAGAAGTGGAAAGTACTCATATTATTCACCTACCAGGGATGATCTTATCAGGTCCATTTCTGGAAGTTATTTCTGTGAATTCTCTTAGAATTTTAGCAGCCTTTTTTGCTTCAGATTTCAAATTGGAAGGTATAGGGTTGTTCACTAAAAGATTAAAAAAGTGATTTTAATGAAAAAATCTACTAAATAGAAGTTAGAAGTTTGTTGTAATTTCATTTTTGTCATACACAATTAAGCATTAACAAACTGTATCCTACCAGACAAAAGAAATAAATTGAAAATCTTTACTTGGTAATCATTTCATCTCTATTTTCCTAATAAATTAAATTCACTCTGAGATTGGGAAACCTTAAACTCTCAAAAATCTTAGAAATTTAAAATCACGGCGATCTAAAGGATCTTAAAAGGACTTAGCAACTGAATAGCAACAGTTTGGAAGCAACACAGGCTAAGGTGGGTTCTCTCCCGCGCTGCAGCTTCCAGGCAGAAAAGCGGGAAATCTTGGCCTTCATTTCCCTCCCCTCAGGAATCCTAGATCCATTTGCTGACATTCAGTGTAAAAACTGATGCTCTAAACACTTCCCCCAGTTTCTGTTTACACAAATGGCAATTCCAACACCAGCTTCTGCCTTTGAAGCTCTCAGTGCACTTTTAATTTGTTCTTTTATGATGAGTAATATTAATATCCTTCCATTTCTGTCAAGTCTTTTTTAAAAATATTTCTTGTCTATTTAGGGAGGGTATTTGTTTCTTATTGATTTATATATTAAAGGAATTAACCTTTTTTTCTAGAATACAAGTTACATTGATTTCCTCTTTGTCATTTGTCTTTTCAATTTTCTTATAATAGTTTTTCTACTTTTTAAAAAATGAAATCAAATTCATATCCTCTTTTAAGTCTGCTGCTACTGCTGTTGGTGCTGCTAAGTCGCTTCAGTCGTGTCCGACTCTGTGTGACCCCATAGACGGCAGCCACCACACTCCCCCGTCCCTGGGATTCTCCAGGCAAGAACCCTGGAGTGGGTTGTCATTTCCTTCTCCAATGCATGAAAGGGAAAAGTGAAAGTGAAGTCGCTGAGTCTTGTCTGACTCTTAGAGACCCCATGGACTGCAGCCTACCAGGCTCCTCCGTCCATGGGATTTTCCAGGCAAGAGTACTGGAGTGGGGTGCCATTGCTTTCTCCGTTTAAGTCTAACAAGTATTTTTTTTTACTAAATAAAGTAGTCCTCAAATTCATTTGGAAAAATAAGCAAGAAAGGCTAGAAGAAAATGTGTGAACCTGGAAGAAGGTGAAAACCTCCATCTAACATATTATAAAGCCTCTATAAGTTACCTCCTGGTGATACAAATATGGACAGAAAAATCAATTTTACAAAATAGAAAATTCAAAAATTGGCCCAAATGTATAAGGGAATTTAATATGTGATGAATACTGCATCTCAAATAAATGTGGAAAAGTTATCTTACACAATAGTCATCCTTTGGGGGAAAAAATCATCCGCAGTGTCATACTACATGAACTCCAAATCTATCAATGATTCAAAATGCCAAAAGTCAAACCATAAAAGAATTAGAATTATGGGAGAATTACTTTTCAAATTCATAGTGTAAAGGCCCATGAATTTTGAGACGAAAAGTTAAAAAAAAAAAAAAAACAACAAATTATGGCATAAGTGCATTGTAAAAATAACAGAGAAAGTATAGGTATGCAAATACTGAAGAGAAAAGACACCCCTACCACTGAGATGCACCGGTACCGCTGTCTGCATTTAGCATGGCTTCAGTTGGTTCCTACTGTTAAACAAGTCGATTATTTCATTTTTAGTTTTTATTGATACCACTGTTGGATAGTAATTATCTTGAGAGAATCTTAGGAGTTGGAATTAATGACTTAAAAAAAATTTTTAGGCTTTTTTCCATTATGAAGTCGCCTTCTAAAAACACTCTCCAACCTTAGAACCACCAAGTGTTACCATGAGACGTGTACTGTCACCAGGGAAGCAGCAGAGGCGAGGTGGGCACGTCAGAACAGGACGGCAAACTTGTGTTTATCCAACACCAGCCAACGTCTCACTCGTCTCATTTTGTTTTGCGTATTTCCTGTTGGTGCTCTCTGCCTATTTTTCTGGTCCTATACTCATTTCTCTATAATTTTCATATTAAAACTTCATGTCGCAAGTTTCCATCTCAGCTTCTTGTTTTTTACACTTTTATGTATAGTTTCTCAGTATTTGTTTTCATTTATGTGGCAATATCTCTCTGGGCTTTTTACCATTATCATCTTTCTATTATTGTGACTAAAAGTCTTACTTTAAGAAAAAAGTTACATGAGTATTATTTCAGATTTTCTTTCAGAGCTTTCATTTTACATTAAATATTTGACGTACTTCAAACTTCGTGTTTGTATAGGATGTGAAGTTAGAACCTAATATTTTAAACATATATGACACAATTTATTGAATAAACCACAGCACTTAATTAACAGTGCTACATTCACAACAAAAGAAAGGAGTATTCATATAAATATATATACTCATGTTTAAAAATATATGACAGAGATGACACAGTAGATTAATAAATTGTTCTGGGACAACTCTGGGTCATTCAAAGGAAAACAAAATAAAATTAGATTACGACATCATATCATACAAAAAATTCAGTGTAACTGAAGGCCTAAATATTAAAAGCATAACTTTGTACTTTTAGAATAAAAAGAATAGGGAGTATCTTTATGATCTGAGGATGGAGGAATGGTATAAACAAGGCACAAAATAAAGGGAAACTACAGATATATTCAACTACATTAAAATGTAAAAAGTTATATATCAACATACATTTAAAAATAAGAATATAAGCCACAGACTGGAATATATTTGTCATAAGTATAAATGACAGAGATTTAGAACCCATAATATATAAAGATATTTTACTTTTTAATACATTTAAATGTATTTACATGTATTATGATTGATATAATTTATGGTTAATTGATTTATTATAATTACAAATCATTGAATTGTTCAATTTTGTATCTCTATCATATCCTTAGTATTTTTTCTTTTGTTATTTAAAATTTAGAGTTCTTCAGGTAGACTTTTTTAAGTCCATCTTTGGTTCTGCACATTTTGCTTCTTCAATTTCTTTTTTAAAAAAAATTATTGGAATATAGTTGATTTACAATATTGTGTTAGGTTCTTCTGTACAGAAGAGTCACTTACACACATATTTATCTACTTTTTTTTTAACACTCTTTTCCCATATAGGCTATTACAGCATATTAATCAGAGTTCCTGTGCTACACAGTAGGTTCTTATCATCTATTTTATACGTAGTCAAATGTATATGTCAATCCCAATCTCCCAATTCATCCCTCCCTACCCTTTAAGTTCTGGTAAGCATAAGATTGTTTCCTACGTCTGTGACTCTGTTTTATAGAGAAATTCATTTGTACCTTTTTCTTAGATTCCACATATAAGTGGTATCATATGGTATTTGTGTTTGTCTGACTTACTTCACTCAGTGTGGGAATCTCCAGGTCCATCTATGTGGTAGCAAATGACATGATTTCATTCCTTTTTATGGCCGGGTAATATTCCACTGTATATATGTACCACATCAAGAATATATAAAGATCTTTTAATATCAAAAAATATGAAATTGCTATAGAAAATTAGGCAAAATATTCAACTACTGATCCGCAGAAGAGACCACCATGGCCAATAAATACATGAAAAGTGGATCAAACTCCTAAGAAACCAGGGACGTGCAAAGCCAGACCATAATGCGTTACCATTTCTCGTCCTCTAGGTGGACAGCAACGACCAAAGCCTGCAGTGCGCATACGCAGGCCGGGCAGGGGCACGGAGGGAAGCCTGTGGCCTGCTGGTGAGGTCCTGAGGAAGGGCAGCTGCTGTGGGAGCTCTCTGAGGACAGCAGAGATGACCCACCAATTCCACACCTGGATGCACTCACGGAGACACTGGTGGCTGGGCGGGACGGTGGCCCCAAATTCATGTCCACCGGGTCCTGTGAAAGGGGTCTCACTTGGAAAAAGGGCCTTTGCAGGTGTAACTAAGTTAATCCTCCAGACTCCCCAGGTGGTCCCTAAGTGCAAGATGACTATCCTTAAGCAGACAGAAAGGGTGAGACCTGGAGAGGAGGGGAGGCAGCACTGTGCAGCCGCCAGCCTGGAGCCCGCGGGCTGGGGAGAAGGCGGGCCTTCTGGAGACATGGGGCCCTCCAGGTGCGGCCGCTGACTCCGCACAGGAGGCCTCCCCTGTGGGAGACGACCTGCCTGTTGCTGTGAGCCAACCAGTTCTGGGTAGCTTGTCATGCATCCAGGAAACCAGTTCTACATGTGTAAGAAGGTTCATTGAGGCAATGCTTTTAATAGCAAAATAGTAAGAATAGCACATAAAACCAAACACTTTCAAAGCAGGAAACAAATTCCGCTCAAGAGGAGGATGGACATACCTAGCTTGGTATACTATTGAAACTGTATTCTACACAGAACTTCAAATAAGCTAGGTTTACATGTATCAGCATGGCAAAATATGAGTATTGAGAGGAAAAGCAAGCTACATAAAGACATATAGGGCATCACACACATGTAAATGTTTATATAAATATATATAAAAATCAAGTATAATGATACTTGCTGTGGGGTGTGGGGAAGGCTTATATAGGAAGCTTGCTGGAAACTTGTACTGTGTATAGTAAGTCATGGAGGTAAATTGTTATTCTCAATAGTCCTTTGTATGTTGTATGTATGAAATATTACATAACAAAGATTGCTCAGCATAAATTGAATATTGAACAATTAAATATTTAATGTAGTAGTGGAAATGCATGACTCCAGCTATTAAAAAAAATGTATATTATGAATAATTACTCCATACATTATCTTCTGTTTAAAATGTGACCTCTCACAATGAACATGTCTTGTATGAAGAGGTGTAGAAAAGTGAAAAATATATCCTTACATTTTACACAAACAAGAGTGTAGACAGCCTCCCCTCCCCTAGGCATGTGTGGACACAAACACACACACAATTCACAGGATAGGGACTGGGTGAGTAGCTACACACTAAATGTTCAATTATTATCATATGCATTTGTGTATCATTGCCAATTCTTAAACTTTAATTTTAGGAACTAACGTGCAGTTGCTCTTCGTCTCCCCAGTCATGTATTTAAAATCACACTGTCCCATTTCGCTGATGGTACTAAGATACTGAAGGGCTGATATTCTCAGTACTCTGCTCTCACTTTCAGCGGTGGATATGAAGCACAAAGACGAACACAGAAAAATTCTCAGAAGACATAATTTTTAAATAGGGAAGCAATCTTAAAACACCCATTTAAAAGTATGTCAATGTACTAGTGACTTTAAACATTTCCTATTATCAGTGCTTTGGTTAAACAATCTGGATTTAAAAGGTCTTAGAAAAAATATAACCTAGAAAAATTCCTAACGAACATATTTATGTAGCTATTTGGGCCATTAAAGTACATTTTATAGAAGTAGCTGTTAGTCGTGACTTGACTAATGTTGTGTTACATTGCTTCAGTCATATCCGACTCTTTGTGACCCTAAGGACTGTAGCCCACCAGGCTCCTCTGTCCATGGGATTCTCCAGGCAAGAACCCTGGAGTGGGTTGCCATTTCCTTCTCCAGGGGATCTTCCTGACCCAGGGATCGAACCCTCGATTCTTATGTCTCCTGCATTGGCAGGTGGGTTCTTTACCACTAGAGCCACCAGTAGCAGGCTAAAGACATGTAACTGTTTTTGATATTCCACAGTGATCCAGAAAAAGTGTATATGGTGGGGGCATTTCCAAGTTTTCAACACAGTACTGACGCAGTGAACAGACTCTGAAAACCGCAGCCAGAGTGAACAAGTGATGGAAGCCAGCCCCACTTGCAGTGATCATGACGAGGGAGGGAGGCGCTGAGCCGCAAGAGTCAGCAGGGCACACAGGGACACGAGGGGAAAACTGACGAGACTGCACCTGTCTGCACACTGCACCCGACTAGGCAGGCCTCTGTTCTCTTACGCAGCCTTGCTCCTAACAGAACGGACAGCTGCAGGCGGAGGGCTGCTGGGTGAGTCTCGCGGCTGGGCAGGAGTTCCCACCCACGTCAGCGCAGCGCTGTCCTCGGGAGCGGCTGCTCAGATAGCAGGGCAGCATGTTTCCCCACTCTTTCCCTCTCCTTCACTGGCTGCGGGGAGCTGCCCATGACCTGGAGCATGAGGGGGGAATAACTCTTATAGTGGCAAGAAATTGAGATTTGTGGGCTTGTTGTTGCGGCTGAAACTTATCATCTCTCCATGGCATTACAGAATATGGGAAAGTATTTGCAATTTTTATTTTCTTTAGAACTAGACTTGACTTGTTTTATATACATTCTAATCACTCAATTAGTTTGGGGAGGTAGATAAATGGGTAAAAACACTTTTAAGATATAACATACATATGTTAATATCTTTCTCTTTGATTA
Source organism: Bos javanicus (assembly GCF_032452875.1). NCBI lineage: Eukaryota > Metazoa > Chordata > Mammalia > Artiodactyla > Bovidae > Bos > Bos javanicus. Next base: position 113,379,892 of record NC_083875.1, on the reverse strand, counting down.
CATAGCTTTTATAATAAACTATTTACAAGTCCTTCTTAAAGAAAGCAAAGATGTGGCTTTTGCCTTTTCATTAAATGTTAAAATGGATGAAAAGATGGATCTTGGCTGCACCTGGAAACAGCCTCACGTCAGAGGGCCCTCCCTGCACTCCCCCCCTGACCCCTGAGTTATGCCAGCTCCTGTGGCTGTAACCTCCTGCCCGCCTGGAGGAGGTGCAGGTGGAGGCATGCGGCAGGTATACCGGGACCTTAACTGTGGGAACCATTCGCTCTGAAGGGGGACATGTGCGAGGACGCAGCCCTTCTTGGAGGAGGTGAGGCTCAGCCGCAGACAGCACAGCGCCGTGCTCCACCAGGCTGGGCCCCTCTGGGAGCTGTGCCCAAGGGTAGAGGCAGACGTGGGATCTGGGTGAGGCGGGGGCAGGACCCTCAGAGCCTGGGGGGGCTCCAGTTTCTGAGTGGAGGGGGCTGTGTGGAGTTCTCTGAGGGCTTTTCTTGGGCCTGTGGCTCAGAAGGCTCTGCCGGATGACCTCTCACCACTCGCTGACCCCGCCTGACCCTTCCTGAGGAAGCTGGGCATTGGCCCCTCTAAAGGAACTCTGCTGGTCCTCTCGGAGCACACGATGAAGGCCGCGTGCGGAGCCGAGAGCACCAAGGACTCGGCAAAGCCACCTGTTCTCCTATGGCCTGGATGTGAGAGTGCTGCTGCTGCTGCTGCTAAGTCGCTTCAGTCATGTCCAACTCTGTGCGACCCCATAGACGGCAGCCCACTAGGCTCCCCTGTCCCTGGGATTCTCCAGGCAAGAACACTGGAGTGGGTTGCCATTTCCTTCTCCAATGCACAAAAGTGAAAAGCGAAGTGAAGTTGCTCAGTCCTGTCCGACCCTTAGCGACCCCATGGACTGCAGCCTACCAGGCTCCTCCATCCATGGGATTTTCCAGGCAAGAGTACTGGAGTGGGGTGCCATTGCCTTCTCGGATGTGAAGAGTGGTTGGTTGCAAAAAACCAAATCAAAAGAACGTTTCGGGGGAGAACACACTTTCAAAGATGAAATAGGTAAAATCCCGTCATAGATTAGCATTGACAGCTAAACACTCGTGACCTGTGGTGATAAAGGGCACTAAATAGTGAGCTCAAGTCGAAAGTGTTCTCCCACAAAGAGAATCGCATTCCACGCATCAGTACACTTGGATTACAGAAGAAGTGCTCAGTTATTGTTACAATCCAGTTACCAATAAAATCTGTGGAAGGTTGTTTTCTCTCTTGTGTGTCAATACACAGTTATGCCTCTTGGCTGCCAAAGCCTGATCTACTGGCTGGCTGGCCCTACAGGAAAAAAATGGCAACCTCTTAAAATACCATTCATTCTTCAAGATCAACTTTAAACGCTTTTTCTACTTGAAATCATTGCACACAGACAGCCCTTTGAGGAACTGAAATCTTAGACCAGGCCTGAGATTTGGCACAAAGCCCTCCCACCCACCTGCCCTGCTCCAGGCCATCCCTTCCTGGGGCAGCTAAGCAGAGCCTCACCACTTGGACCACACAAAACACGGGTGAGCTGAGGGGTGAGGAACAGCCCTACCCCAGGCCTGGAGGGCGAGGCCCGGGGGCCAGCAGCACCAAGGCTGCTAACGCTGACTTCACCTACCTTGCCAGCTCAACACTGTCACTTGTCATCTGACTCTACAAAGATTAGGTCACTGCAGGTGCAGACCTTCCACACACCCTGAAGGGAGTACAGGCTGGAGATCAGGAACAAAGCCCTCTCTGCTCTGGAAAAACTGGTAGAACAGGCCTTCAGATAGATATTTTCAGGAGAAGATTTTAAGAGCCCAATTTCTTGCCTTTTCTCATATCTAGAAGAGCACTAAAATCATAAATGGAGACACCCGTTCCTTGTGATGGGCAGCAACTTCTGCCAAAATGTATGCTTGGCTGCAGGTACCCCCTTCAGCAAAACAGAAGTACTGGCCTCCCCACCCTATCTCTTCAGAGCAGCTCCTCAGCAGAACCTCCGCGACGGTCTGCTGGGTTACGGTCCTCATTTTGCGCCCAATAAACTGAACTCTCAGCTCTCACGCTGTGCATCTCTTTCGGCCAACAGCCTCTAGGAATGAGCCAAGAGGTGGAGGCTACGGTCTTCTCAGCCTCCCCAAGGCGCCATCCTCTTCTATTCACACTCAACCCTAGGCCTGTGACTTTAAACACCATTTATATCTGGTAATCCTTTCCCGAAATGCCAGACTCAGAGTATCAGTTACTAATTGACATTGAAATCAAGTCAGCATCTCAAATAAATCACATTTAGACATTACAGTGACGCCCAACTCCTCTCCAGCCTGCTCCCCAAGTTTCCTTTCCAGGTGGGCTTCATCCATCAGGGAGCGCACTCTCAAACCCCAGGCCAGCTGGGGCTCCCACGTTTCTCTCGTGCCTTGCCATCCCCCAGTACACAGCTCCGAACACAAACCTCCAGCTTAGAATCTGACTGCAGCTCACCCTCCTCCCACCTCCAGTCTGGCCCAGGGAGTATCAGTCCTGTGGTGTCCATTCAGCAGCCTCCTCTGGGGTTTCTGGTTCCAGTCTTGAACTCCTGTGGTCATTTCTCCGAAGAAATGCTCTAGGTAATATCTCAAACAATACCCGTCCACTGATAACACCCTTAAAGTTCCTCCATCACATTCAGCCTACACCATGACCCGTATCTGTGTGGGGCAGATGCGGGGTGGCTGGGCTTGCCGGGACTGAACAATAAGGCCGAGGAGCCAGAGGAGAGGACAGACAGGGCCCAGAGCTCGGCGGGCTGCGGGTCATGTGGGCGGCGGATCAGCCCCAGGGTGGCCAGTGCCAGCGGTGAGGCTGAGGAACCACGGGCTCCGAGTGTGCTCCAACCTCAGCTCCCACCTCCCCAGACCCCTTTCCGGGCACTCCAGCATGGCTTCTGCCAAGGCCCCTGGGTGGCAAGCTGATCGACACTGGGTGGCCAGTAAAGGTTTACAGGCTCAGTGAGGACCAGCTGTGGGACAACCAGGGTGCCAGCATGCTGTCCGGCTACGGGGAGTGGCTGAAGGGCATGTCCCTGCTAGTCAGGGCCTGAAAAAAGGTGGTCTGCTGGAGAAGGCAATGGCAAAACACTTCAGTATTCTTGCCTTGAAAACCCCATGAACACAATGAAAGGCAAAAAGATATGACACCAGAAGATGAGCCCCCAGGTCAGTAAGTGTCCAATATACTACTAGGGAAGAATGGAGAAATAGCTCCATAAAGAAGGAACAGGCTGGGCTAAAACAGAAACATCACTCAGCTGTGGATGTATCTGCTGGTGAAAGTAAAGTCCAGGGCTGTAAAGAACAATACTGCAAAGGAACCTGGAATGTTAGGTCCAGGTTCAACGAATCAAGGTAAATCAAGGTAAATTGGACATGGTCAAGCAGGAGATGGTAAGCATGAACATCGACATTAGAGGAATCAGTGAACTAAAGTGGACGGGAATGGGCGAACTTATTTCAGAAGACCATTATATCTACTATGGTGGGCAAGAATCCATTAGGAAAAAAAGGAGTGGCCCTCACCGTCAACAAAAGAGTCCAAAATGCAGTACTTGGATACAGTCTCAAAAACAACAGAATGATCTTGGTTTGTTTCCAAGACAAAGCATTAAACATCACAGTAATTCAAGTCTATACTCCAACCACTAATGCCAAAGAAGAGGACATTGGATGGTTCTATGAAGACCTACAAGAGCTTCTAGAACTAACACCAAAAAAAAAAAAAAGATATCCTTTTCATCATAATCAGCTTCCCTCGTGGCTCAGATGATAGAGAATCTGCTTGCAATGCTGGAGACCCAGGTTCGACCCCTGCCTTGGGAAGATCCCCTGGAGAAGGGAATGGTTACCCACTCTAGTATTCTTGCCTGGAGAATCCCATGGACAGAGGAGCCTGGAGGGCTACAGTCCCTGGGGTCATGAAGAGTTGGACATGACTGAGTGACTAACACTTTCTTCATCACAGGGAACTGGAATGTAAAGGTATGAAGTCAAGACATATCTGGAGTAACAGGAAAGGTTGGCCTCCGAGTACAAAATGAAGCAGGGCAAAGGCTGACAGAGTTTTGCAAAGAGAACACACTGGTCATAGCAAACACCCTCTTCCAACAACACAAGAGATGACTCTATACATGGACATCACCAAATGGTCAATACTGAAATTAGACTGATTATATTCTCTGCAGCTGAAGGTGAAGCAGCTCTATACAGTCAGCAAAAACAAAACCTGGAGCTGGCTGTGGCTCAGATCATCAGCTCCTTACTGCCAAATGCAGGCTCAAATTGAAGAAAGTAGGAATAGCAAGGAGAGATAAGAAAGCCTTCCTTGGTGATCAATGCAAAGGAATAGAGGAAAATAATAAAGTAGGAAAGACTAGAGATCTCTTCAAGAAAATTAGAGATAACAAGGGAACAATTCATGCAAAGATGGGCACAATAAAGGACAGAAATGGGATGGACCTAACAGAAGCAGAGGATACAAGAAGAGGTGGCACGAATACACAGAAGAACTATACAAAAAAGATCTTCATGACCCAAGAACTACAATGGTGTGCTCACTCACCTAGAGCCAGACATCCTGGAGAGTGAAGTCAGGTGGCTCTTAGGAAGCTTTACTATGAGCAGAGCTAGTCGAGGTGATGGAATTCCAGGTGAGCTATTTCAAACCCTAAAAGGTGATGCTGGTAAAGAGCTGCACTCAATATCCCAGCAAATTTGGAAAATGCAGCAGTGGCCACAGGACTGGGAAATGTCAGTTTTCATTCCAATCCCAAAGAAAGGCAATGCCAAAGAATGCTCAAACTACTGCACAATTGCACGCTTCTCACACGCTAGCAAAGTAATACTCAAAATTCTCCAAGCCAGGCTTCAACAGTACATGAACCATGAACTTCCAGATGTTCAAGCTGGTTTAGAAAAGGCAGAGGAACCAGAGATCAAACTGCCAACATCTAAGGGATCACTGACGGAGAAGGAAATAGCACCCCACTGCAGTACTCTTGCCTGGAAAATCCCATGGATGGAGGAGCCTGGTGGGCTGCAGTCCATGGGATTGCTAAGAGTCGGACACGACTGAGCGACTTCACTTTCACATTTCCCTTTCATGCATTGGAGAAGGAAATGGCAACCCACTCCAGTGTTCTTGCCTGGAGAATCCCAGGGACGGGGGAGCCTAGTGGGCTGCCGTCTATGGGGTCGCACAGAGTCGGACACGACTGAAGTGATTTGGCAGCAGCAGCAGGGGATCATTGAAAAAGCAAGAGTTACAGAAAAGTATCTACTTCTGCTTTATTGGTTACACCAAAACCTTTGACTGTGTGCCTCACAACAAACTGTGGAAAACTCTTTAAGAGACAGGAATACCAGTCCACCTCACCTGCCTCCTGAGAAATCCGTATGCAGGTCAAGATACAACAGTTAGAACCAGACATGGAACAACAGACTGGTTCCAAGTCAAGAAAGTAGTACATCAAGGCTGTATACTGTCTCCCTGCTTACTTCACTTATATGCAGAGTACATCATGTGAAATGCTGGGCTGGATGAAGCACAATCTGGAATCAAGATTGCCAGGAGAAATATCAATAACCTCAGATATGCAGATGACACCACCCTTATGGCAGAAAGTGAAGAGGAACTGAAGAGCCTCTTGATGAAAGTGAAAGAGGAGAGTGAAAAAGCTGGCTTAAAACTCAACATTCAGAAAACTAAGATCATGGCATCTGGTCCCATCACTTCATGGTAAATAGATGGGGAAACAATGGAAACAATGACAGACTTTATCTTTTTAGGCTCCAAAATCACTGCAGATGCTGACTGCAGCCATGAAATTAAAAGACACTTGCTCCCTAGAAGAAAAGCTATGACCAACCTAGACAGCATATTAAAAAGCAGAGACATCACTTCGCCAACAAAAGTCCACTTAGTCAAAGCAATGGTTTTTCCAGTGGTCATGTATGAATGTGAGAGTTGGACATGTGAGAGTGAGAACTGTACAGGAGTTGGTGACCAAAACCATCCACAAGTAAAAAAAAAAAAAAGAAATGTAAGAAGGCAAAATGGTTGTCTGAGGAGGCCTTATAGACAGCTGAGAAAAAAAGAGAAGTGAAAGGCAAAGGAGAAAGGGAAAGATATACCCAACTGAATGTAGAGTTCCAGAGAATAGCAAGGAGAGATAAGAAAACCTTCTTAAGTGAACAATGCAAAGAAACAGAGGAAAATGGTAGAGTGGGAAAGAGATCTAGAGATCTCTTCAAGAAAATTGGGGATTTTATGCAGAAGGGAACATTTTATGCAAAGATGGACACAATAAAGGACAGAAATGGCAAGGACCCAACAGAAGCAGAAGATATTAAGAGGTAGCAAGAACACACAAAGAAGTGTACAAAAAGGTCTTAATGTGGATAACCATGATGGTGTGGTCACTGATCTAGAGCCAGACATCCTGGAGGGTGAAGTCAAGTGGGACTTAGGAAGCATCACTACAAACAAAGGTATTGGAGGTGATGGAATTCCAGCTGATCTATTTCAAATCCTAAAAGACGATGCTGGTAAAGTCCTACACTCAATATGCCAGCAAATTTGGAAAACTCAGCAGTGGCCACAGGACTGGAAAACATCAGTTTCCAATCCCAAAGAAAGGCGATGCCAAAGAATGTTCAAATTACAGTACAATTGCACTCATTTCACATGCTAGCAAGATTATCCTCAAAATCTTTCAAGCTGGCTTCAGCGGTACATGAACAGAAAACTTCCAGATGTATAATTTGGATTTAGAAAAGGCAGAGAAACCAGAGATCAAATTGCCAACATTCGTTGGATCATAGAAAAAGAAAGGGAATTCCAAAAAGAAAACTACTTCTCCATTGACTACACTAAAGTCCTTGACTGTGTGGATCACAACAAACTGTGGAAAATTCTTAAAGAGTATGCAGGTCAAGAAGTACAGTTAAAACCAGACACGTAACAACGGACTGGTTCCAAGTTGGGAAAGGAGTACGTCAATGCTGTATATTGTCACCCTGCTTATTTAACATATATGCAGAGTACATATGCAAAATGCCAGGATGGATTACTCACAAGCTGGAATCAAGACTGCTGAGAGAAATATCAACAATTTCAGATATGCAGATGATGGCTTAATAGCAGAAAGCGAAGAACTAAAGGGCCTCTCAATGACTGTGCAAGAGGAAAGTGAAAAAGCTGGCTTAAAACTCAACATTCAAAAAACTTAAGTTCATGGCATCTGGTCCCATCCATTCATGGCAAATAGATGGAGAAAAAATGGAAACAATGACAGACAGCCCAATTATTTTCTTGGGCTCCAAAATCACTGCAGGTGATGACTGCAGACATGAAATTAAAAGACACTTGCTCCTTGGAAGAAAAGTGAAAGTGAAAGGGTTAGTTGCTCAGTGGTGTCTGATTCTTTGTTTTCCTAGGGACATAGCCTGCCCGGATCCTATGTCCATAGAATTCTCCAGGCAAGAATATTGAAGTGGGTAGCCATTCCCTTCTCTAGCAAATCTCCCCCACCGAGAGATCAAACCTGGGTCTCCGGTAATGCAGGCAAATTCTTTACCATCTGATCCACTAGTGAAGAAATGTTATGACAAACCTATAGTGTAATAAATAGCAGAGACACCACATTGCCAACAAAGGTCCATATAGTCAAAGCTATGGTTTTCCCAGTAGTCATGTACAGATGTGAGAGGTGGACCATAAAGAAGGCTGAGTGCCAAAGAACTGATGCTTTCGAACTGTGATGCTGGAGAAGACTCTTGGACTGCAAGATCAAAACAGTCAATACTAAAGGAAATCAACCCTGAATCGGAAGGATTGATGCTGAAGCTGAAGCTTCAATATTTTGGCCAACTGATATGAAGAGCTGACTCACTGGAAAAGACCCTGATGCTGGGAAAGACTGAAGGCAGGAGGAGAAAGGGACGACAGAGGATGAGATGGTTGGATGGCATCACCGACTCAATGGACATGAGTTTGAGCACTCTGGGAGATAGCGAAGGACAGCAGAGCCTGGTGTGCTGCAGTCCATGAGGTCGCAAAGAGTCAGACACCGCTTAGCGACTGAACAACAACAACATGGGCTATATCACTACCCTGTCTATCTAATCTTTCTCACCTAATCTCTCTCTACAGTGTAAGTGCCACAGGCTAAGCACATTGACTATATTATTCCGTGTAGTATCTCCAGCACACACCCTAAGTGTATACAGTAAGTGCCCAATAAATATTTGTTAAATGAATAAAGTATTTGTGATTTTTTGGAATTAAAGGTCAAATCTCTGTGTGGACTAGGAAAGATTCATTTACTTGGAAAATCCAATAGGTTTAGAAGAATATGTGCTGAATAAGAGCTAAGGTTCCCTACCTCTCAGACTCTGTAACATTTCCCAGACGTTGAAAGAGTAGAGGGTAAGGGGGTAGTAAGGTATAAGTGGTATGGTGCCCTAGAAGAGTCCTTTCAAAGTTGTCATGGGAAAGGGAAGACAAAACCAAACCAAACCAAAGCTGAGATCTGTGTGCGGCTCCAGTGTAAATGGTGCGCACCCCACTAAGACCACTTCTGCCCAGAAGGCACAGGAGAGCCAGCTGTGCCTGTGGCGGGGAATTCCACGTTGTTCCATCCGAGAGCTGGAGTGTCAGACCTTGTGAATGCAACAAGGATCATCTTCAGAATGAATGATAACTGAAGACCAAAGAGAAACCTATATGCAGGTCAGGAAGCAACAGTTAGAACTGGACATGGAACAACAGACAGGTTCCCAATAGGAAAAGGAGTACGTCAAGGCTGTATATTGTCACCCTGCTTATTTAACTCATATGCAGAGTACATCATGAGAAACGCTGGGCTGGAAGAAGCACAAGCTGGAATCAAGATTGCCAGGAGAAATATCAATAACCTCAGATACGCAGATGACACCACCCTTACGGCAGAAAGTGAAGAGGAACTAAAACGCCTCTTGATGAAAGAGGAGAGTGAAAAAGTTAGCTTAAAGCTCAACATTCAGAAAACGAAGATCATGGCATCTGGTCCCATCACTTCATGGGAAATAGATGGGGAAACAGTGGAAACAGTGTCAGACTTTATTTTGGGGGGCTCCAAAATCACTGCAGATGGTGATTGCAGCCATGAAATTAAAAGACGCTTACTCCTTGGAAGGAAAGTTATGACCAATCTAGATAGCATATTCAAAAGCAGAGATATTACTTGGCCAACAAAGGTTCGTCTAGTCAAGGCTATGGTTTTTCCAGTGGTCATATATGGATGTGAGAGTTGGACTGTGAAGAAAGCTGAGTGCCGAAGAATTGATGCTTTTGAACTGTGGTGTTGGAGAAGACTCTTGAGAGTCCCTTGAACTGCAAGGAGATCCAACCAGTCCATTCTGAATCCCAGCCCTGGGATTTCTTTGGAAGGAATGATGCTGAAACTGAAACTCCAGTACTTTGGCCACATGATGCGAAGAGTTGACTCACTGGAAAAGACCTTGATGCTGGGAGGGATTGGGGGCAGGAGGAGAAGGGGACGCCAGAGGATGAGATGGCTGGATGGCATCACTGACTCGATGGACGTGAGTTTGAGTGAACTCCGGGAGTTGGTGATGGACAGGGAGGCCTGGCGTGCTGTGATTCATGGGGTCGCAGAGAGTCAGACACGACTGAGCGACTGAACTGAACTGAAGACCAAAAGCAAACCTGACTGGGCAGAGATGGCAAAGACCCAACTCCTCTTCTCAAACCCACTCTGGAAAGTGGCTGAGCGTGAGGACTGAGCGTGAGGACTGAGCGTGAGGACTCAGGATAAAGCGCTCACATTTCCGGCACTTGAGCGTGTGGTGTGAGACTCACCCACACACCAGTCTACCATGCGTAGCTGCAGTCCTCGCAGGTCAGGAGTGCTTTTACAAAGCACACAGATGCTCAGTCTCTCTCACTGCCTTGCATTAATAAACTGCAGTGGAAATTGGTTCCTTTGGCTGCTAAATATCTATGTCTTTTGGGGGGGGACCAGCAGTTTGTCTGTTCCCCCTAAAGAAGCATCCAGAGCAGGACAGGTGACCCGTTTGCTGAATCAGAACAGGTGTCCTCCCTGTGCCACAGCAGTACTTTGTAACCAAAGCTGATCCACACCAACATCCAGCCGGGTTTGTGTGGGAGCTGTCAGAACTTTCTTGCAGGTCCTTGTGTTTGGACTTATTGCAAGATTTTTTCACCACTGGGGAGAGCCTGAGAGCAGAGCTGTGCAGAGAAGCTCTTGACTAGAGTTAGAGAGAAGCCGGGCTCTGCTGGCTCTGCTTCAGCCGGGGCTGGGCCACAGCTGAAGCCACAAGCAGCCCTTGCAGTCTCTTTGCGCTTCCTGCACTGGAGGCGGATTCTTTACCACTAGCACCACCTGGGAAGTCCCCTCTTCAGGCACAGGGGCAGTAAAATCCTCTTCTGCTAAAGCCAGTTTGGATCAGACTTTCTGGAACGTGCAACTAAAGTTTAGTAAATGATCATAAATCCTACCCTCAAAAGACCTTCTACTTTGAACTCTATCAACCAAGCAGAGTTAAACCAGTTAAACAAGAAAATTCCATGTTGAGAGTTGCTATTGCAAACATCCTGTTTAGGGAAGGTCAGAGCCTCTTTTATAAACAAGGGAAGGGAAGCTACTGGGCTGGGGAATTCAGATCCAGCTGGGATGCCTGCAGACCACTGAGCCTGAGTGCCAGACACAGCCCTGGTCACTGAGAACTGGTGTCACAAGGCTGGCAATGGTGAGGACAGCTTCATGTTCAGCTGAACTCCAGAAGAGCCTGCCTAATGCATTTGAATAGCACAGATCCTACTGAATCTCTAATAAAAGCACATTGCCCAACCATAGTTGTTTACACTGAATTTCTCTGTCAGAGCTAACAAGTAACAATAATGATTTGGAGACAAGCCTCAATTCCAGTCCTCAGTATCATGCTGTGGCTCTTCCACATTCTTCTGCTGACCATAAGGCAGAGGGGCATGGTCTGATCAGGTTAGTATCATTATGTTGCTGAAGTTATGAAGATACAGGTCACTATTAAGTTATGGTTTGCATCTGAACATTCATAAAAGTTTTAAGTCTCTTGAATTCCAAGGCAAAGCAAATTATATATAAATATTTGAGTTCCCTCCTAAGAGAAGGATGGCTGCCAAACCTCAAGCCAAGAAAATAGAGGCAAAATTTCCTTTAAAAAGTAGCTAAAATAGGGCTTCCCTGGTGGTCCACTGGTTAAGAATCTGCTTTGCAATGCAAGGGACACTGGTTCGATCCCTGGTCCTGGAAGATCCCACAGGCTGTAGGGCAACTAAGCCACGACTACTGAGCCCACGTGCCTAGCGCCGGTGCTCCACAACAGGAGAAGCCACCACAATGAGAAGCCCACACCCTGCAACAGAAACCCTGTGCAGCCAAGAATAAAATAAAATTTTAAAAAGTAACTAAAATAATTGAAAATCCCCATACTAAGTCATCTTTTTTTTTAATTGAGAGGACTTTTTTAAAATACTAAGGAGAAATTTTTTACTTTTGAAACCTCAAAACCTTGAAACGACCTTAAGATGTAGAAATAATTTCCATATTGATCAGAGGGTATTAAACTCAGGGCTGGGGGCACTGGGGACAACCAGGACATTAGAATCTACTTAGAGAAAGTTGCCACCTCGGAGAGAAGTCTGACTAGTTTCCTGTCCGGCCCTTCAGAGGTCTGGAATGAATGCAGGAGAGGAATGGCCCCTCCCAGCACCTCAACATTGTAAGACTTCAAGGGCTTCCAAACTTTCCTTCTGTTGACGACAAGCATCCAATATATTATTTTCCTCAACAGAGTCTCAATTACGAGAAGGCTATCTACAGGAAATTTTTTACAAATTTTTATTTTGGCTATAAATCTTAGCTAAAAGAAACTTTATATGTGATCTTTCAAAAATCTTTGAAATATTGCCTTTAGCTTTATTAGTATATCATCATGGACACCACTGCCTGATAACTATGGCCATTGTTTCTTAAACCAGTTCTTATCTTTCTGTGGTCCAGGCTTAACTGCTTCCTTTGTCTTAAGGAGACAAAGTCTGTCAGTTCTAGAAATCAAAACGGGCCCCTCTGGTCAGGTCATTAACCTTCTAGTCCAAACTTCAAACCAAATTGATCACTTGAACCCCAAACATTACCGCGGCCTTTGCCTCTGTTCTGTTCCCCTGACTGCAGGCTTTGGATAGGGGACAGAAGTATGGAGTGACGAGACCCATAACTCCCAGCGTAAGGAGACCCTTGACTTATACTCGCTTTACCATTTCTCAAACTGAAGAGTGATCCCGGCTCAGAGTAAGGCTACATTTGCCACTCTAGTTCGATCACTGACTGTGAAAAATTGATTCCTCCAAAGAAAATAAAAATTCAGTGTGCTAAGGTCTTCAACTGCACAGGATGACGTCTTACCACAACTACTTGCTCATAAGGCAACTTGTAGAAAGCCGTCTGTGCTCACCGGTCACTTAGTGACACGGCAGCAGCATCCCCTTGACTTGTCGGCAGTCTCTTCTTTCCAAACACCACTTCCTAATTTCTAAACAGAGAGAAACTCCCTGAGAAAATTTCCTAAATGCAATAAAAGCATCAAATCACTCTTGATGAGCAACAATTTCTTTTAAATATTTTTTTTAATCTTTCAAAAGATGAGGAGCAGTATTAACTAAGGTTATAGAATCTTTGTTTAAATAGGGCAACCAATTCTCCTTAGTTTAAGCATGATAAACAGGCTGGAAGTAATAACTTTCTTTAACCTCCAGCTGGTCACTGCACAGGTATTTCAACAGCAAGCCACACAAAGAACTAAACAATACCACTGGAGACTTGTTTCTCAGAGGTGGGTGTGTGCAGAGTGTCTGACTAACCCATTATTAACTCAGGCATCTCTCACATCCCAATAAAAGTCTCATGAGGACAAAAATGCAGAACACTGCATGTTCTGTATATAAAATAAAACCTAGAAACCTCGCCCCTTTGGTAGAACATTCTGGGGGGCCATCAGCTTCCTACTGTCTGTGGCAGGGGTCCCCTGTCTGTGTCATCCTCTCCGACTCAGCCTCAGCAGCAGCAGTGGCGATACTCCAACTGAGAGGAAGTGAAAACGACACATTTCCAGCTAGTAGGCTCCATCTCATTACCGCCTGGTCATCTACCAACTCAGAGCAGTTTCCTGCTTCTTTAAACAAGGAAAAACTACCACAGCAAAGAGATACTGGGGTCCAGGGCTCTCAGAGCCGGGCTGCAGTCAGTCTGCCCTAAGCGAGCCTGGAAGGCCTGGCAGTTACGCCTCAGGAGGTCGCGGAGCAAGGGCAGCACCCGGACTCCTGCCCGAGTCAGAGGCCGACTCAACCCCGACGGCTCTTACAGAGGTCCAGAATGACCTGCACTTACTTACACACAGGAAACGGAAAGGACAGCAACTAATACCTGGCTTTTCAAGCTTTAAATATTAATGAATGATAACCGTAAAAACTGGAAACAAGAGCGCGTCTGTTTATCGAATCGACGGGGGCTGAGTCCGCATCACAACCACGTTTGTGGAGAGTCCTTTTAACTTCTGACAGCTTGTGGGATGACAGCATTAAAAGACGCGCAACAGCAAACAATCCCAGAGACACAGCTTCTCCCTTTTCCCCCGAAGACTGACCCTCCCCAGCGAGACTCTCGAGGCCCGGGGGCAGCCCGAGGCCAGGAGAGGCCCGCGCCGACGCCCCTACTCACTCGCGACCCCGAGCCTGGCCCGCTCCGGCGCCCCGGCGCTGTGGACCGCGCCCGGGCAGAGGACGGGCGCTGCCGCGGCTCCGCCTCCGGGCGGGGGCCGCTGTGGGCGGCGCACACCTGGGCAGGTGAGGCCGCTGTGGGCGGCGCACACCTGGGGCAGGTGAGGGGCAGGTCCACACGCTCCCGCCGGGGGAGCACCGCTTCGTACGGGCTCGCAGTTAGGGGGCGCGCCCGCCCTCGGGCCCGGAACCAGCCCGTCGTCGACGAGCGCGCAGCCCACGGCCGTCGCGCGCGGCGCGGGCCGAGCGCGGCGATCCCACCGGGCGGGGGCGGGGCCCCAGGTCTCGGGAGGCGCGAGTGGACCCGCCCCCGAGGGCGGCCGTCACGTGCAGGTGGTGGCTCGCTGACGCGCGCTCACCTGAGCGCTCTGCAAGGACCCGAGGGCACCGAGCGGGCACCGAGCAGGCCCCGCCACGCTGGCTTCGCCCTGCGGCTCCGCGAGCCCCTGCAGCCCGGGGCTACGCCCTCTCCGGCCCCGGCGGTCACTCGGCGGCCCGAACCCCGCTCTTCCCCGGCGCCCTCCCCGCTCAGGTGGCTTTCTGCACCGCCCCGCCGTCCCCTCCCCCACGGCCTCCAGGTGGCTCGCGGCTCCGCCTCCAGCCGCGGCGCTGGGCCAGACTGCGCGAGCGCAAAACCTCCCGCTCGCCCCGGAGGTCGGCGCCGAACTACGCAGGCGCACGGGCGGGCCGCTCGCAGTGCGCATGCGCCGCGCCGGAAGCGTTCCGACGTTATTACTGGGCGCCTCTGCGCGAGCGGGAAGATGGCTGAGCAGGTGACCAAGTCGGTGCTGTTCGTGTGTCTGGGTGAGACGGCGCCGATCTAGCCCCGCTCTGAGCTTCCCGGAGGGCTGGGTAGGGCGTCATGCGTTCTGAGCTGCGCTGCGCCGCTGAACCAGGGAAAGTGCTAGGGAGGCGGCCAGAGAGGGGAGACCCGAGGGTGGTCGGTGCGCGGCGCCCCTCGTTTGCTCCCCGCGGCCGCCGGGCGGCTCTGTACGTGGGGTGCTCTTGACAAGCCTGGTTCTAAGTCCGGTGTCTGAGTCAGAACCTCTGTCGCCTGCCGACTCCTCTGTGCAGGTCTGGGTCTCTAGCTTTTGTTCAGTCTTCTCAAGCCCGGGTCCCCGCTCACCTGCAGCATCTGCACTCCAAGCCGGGGCTCTTGCCGTTGTTCAGTTCAGTTCAGTTCACTTCAGTCGCTCAGTCGTGTCCGACTCTTTGCGACCCCACGTACTTGCCTATAATTCCTTCCCCTACAGGTAAACCCGAGGCCACTGAACTGATCTGACCTTTAAGGGTCTGCTGATAGCCGAGACCCATGATAGCCTGTTTACTTTGCTGGCCTGTTTACTTGCCTCAGGCTCCCAGGTGGAGCGCACTTTAAAGGCAGATGGGGTGCGAAGGCTTAGGATTTCTTGTAAAATTCAAACCCGGGAGATGTGATTCTCTAGGTCGCTGTGTAACAGCCCGATGTGTCAGTATTTCTGTACGTGAAATGAAGGTATTTTTCTCCCTTTTAATTCTTCAGGTACTTTCCAGCTCGGAATTATTTCATTTTTAATGTTTCAGCAATCAGCTTTCGTTTCTTAAAATAGAGTTCAGTGTCCCTTTAGCTTTGGGACTCGTCTTTTGATACCGCATCTCAGCACTTCCACTCCATCTCCTTAATTCCCAGAGAGAAAGACCTAAATGGCCAGTAGTCCATAAAAAGCTCTGGATGAGTCCGCACTTCCTGCAGAATAATAGCTTTTCCAGTCCTCTTCAGATGCGCTCTTAGGGAAGACCACGAGAGATCTGCTTGGCCTTTCCCGTTTCCCGTTTCCCACCCACACACCCTCTGGCTGCCCGCTCCCTTGCTTTACAGCTGCTCAGCGTGCCTTCCACTGTGTACTTTTCTGGGAACTCACTTTGCATTTTTCCAGGAGACTCTTTCTAAAAGGTCAGACCCAAGCATTCCCTTCTTTACTTTTTCCAGATCCTCTTGGTACAGGTAATTGTTCCCATGACCCTTTATAGACATCTTTCCTCACACAAATTTTGTTATAATTACTTGAAAGCCTGCTGCAATGACTGTGGCTTATTTTTCTTTCTGTTTACAGCTTTAAGACAAAATATGTTCACCAAGTATTTGTGGAATTGAATATCTATGAAGGAAAAACTGAAAGGCTTCCTTGTTGCACGTTGACAATGGGCGTCATTTGATTTTAAGCTCTACACTGAAGGTGACTGATGGACTCAGCAGCTTTGTTAAAGGGTCTATGTTGAGTAGCTAGTAGGGATCCGTTGCTGTGCTTATTTTACTTAGCAGTGTTGATTAGGCTGACGTAGTGCACTCTGCTGGCTGTTGATGGGAGATAGCTGCTTGTGTGTATTTTTCTTCCGTACACTTTCTTTTTCCAGCAACTGCCATGGTACCAGGCACTGTTCTGAGTGCTAGGGATACAGTGGTGAGGAAAACAGACAACAATCCCTGCCTCTCCAGAGTTCACATTGTGTCGTCAACAATCAAGTATTTGGCTACTCAGTCAGCTGGTGTTAACACTAAAGCAGGAAGGGCAGATGGGAGTGGAGTGCAGTTGTTAGAAGGGTTTTGTGGGGAGGCCTTACTGAGAAGGTGCAATTTGAAGAAAGACTTGGAAAAGGTAGGGAAGCAAGCATAGGGTATTTTGGAAAAGCATCCTGGACCTGGAGGAAAGCAGGTGAAAGATTCTGAAATGAGGGTTCTGGCCATGTTCACGACACAGCAGGGAAGCTGCAGCACTGGGCCCGGTGCCCTAGTTGCTTCTGGACAGACTTACCTCAGTTCCCGAGGACTTGGAGGTAATGTTGACTTGTTTTCTCAGCGCCCAGTGGATCCGAAACTTGTCCCATTCTTGGTGCACAAACAGTGAGTGTTCTGAGGCAGAAGTCGGCGAACCCTTTAAAGAGCCAGAGAACAAATACACTGAGCTCCGACGCTCACACCGGAAGTAGTGCGGGAGCAGCCCTAGCCAGTGCGTGGTCATGCTCAGTGTGATTGGTCGTGCCCACTGGAATTTGAATTCTGTATAATATTCTCATGTCACAACATACTGTACTTTTGAGTTTTTTCAATCGCTTAAAAATGTAAAAATTATTTTTAGCATTGAGAACTGTATACAAAGGTGGTGGGTCCTGACTCCTAGTTTTCAGACCCACTGTAGGTCCTGTGGAGAATCTGGTGAGGCTGTGTAAGGACTTGGATCACTGAGTGAGTTAAGCCTTTGGAGGATTTTGAGCAGAGGTGGGAAGTTCAGCTGTTGTGTTGAGATTGGACTGGAGAAGGGCGATGCCACAGGAGGGAGGCCCACCATTGCGAGAGCTTGTGTGTTGGACCAGAGCTTTGCTGTGGAGGGGGTGAGACGTGGGTTCTGATGGGATTTGAGGTCACTCTACCGTTTCACTTGGCAGCCTGTATGCAGGACAGTAACAGCAGTGCGTTTCCGAAAGGTGAAGGTTTTATTCCTTCAGAGCATTTGTGTGGACCTTTTTCAGATTGAAGTGCAGAAAAGTGTCACATGTTCACCGTCAGTAAGGGTGACAGCAGAAAAGAATGGAACTGCTTATTTTGGCGAGACCGAGCACTGGGTGCTTTTGTGCAGTGGACCGACTGGAGGGTGTGTGCTGCTCGTGTCCAGCCAGCGCCTCGGGAGATGAGAGCTCAGTGGCGCCGGGTGGCCTTTCCCGACAGTTAATCAGGGTTTATTGATAGATACTTTTCATCCTTTACAAACCAAGCCTAACTGTTCTTGTTTTCTTATAAGAAATGTTGTTGTCAACTTTTCCTGTTCTCTTGTATCTACCAGCATTTATTTTCTTGTTTTAATTGAGTTTAATTATAGTTAATTAAGCTATAAATTAATTGTAGTTATTCCCGATAAGTCCTTGGCACTGGAGCTCGGGTGGCATCCTGGATTGACAGTACCCTGAGTATTGTCACACGTGGATGATGGGAAGGTGACCTGTCCCTGAAGACCGGAGTTGCCTGTTTAGAACTCTTCCAGAATCTCCGATGTGCCCTCTGAGTTCGGCTGGTTCTGTTCTGTGTCTTTTTGTAATAGTGAAACTATAACATTTTCCTGAATTCTACAATCCTTTTAGAGAAATATTGAACCTGTTGTTGTTCAGTCACTAAGTCGTGTCCAGCTCTTTGTGACCCCATGGACTGCAGCACGCCAGGCTTCCCTGTCCTTCACTATCTGCTGGAGTTTGCACAGATTCATATCCAATGAGTTGATGATGCCATCCAACCATCTCATTCTCTGTCACCCCCTTCACCCCCTGCCCTCAGTCTTTCCTAGCATCAGGATCTTTTCCAGTGAGTCAGCTCTTCACATCAGGTGCAGACCCCCAAAACTGTGGCCAGCTAGTTTGAACTGAGGGTGGTCCTGGGAATCCATGAACTTGCAGCTGATAAAAGTTCTGGGCAGACTGGATGGCTTGGAGGATGGTCCCTACCAAGCTGGCCGGCTCCTGGGTGCACGGCACTCAAGCAGGGGCTCTGCCCAGGTCCTTGAGTAGAAGTCTGTGTAGAACCACCGTTAGGCCTAAATGTATTTGCTTCTGTATTTTATGAAACAACATACTGCTTTATTGTGTGTAGTATACTTGAAAGTATATATTTTAAAAGTCTATTCTATATCATTTTAAAATAGACTGGTTGCAACCCACTTCATTGATTTCATGGTTAGCTTCTGGGTTAGTGATAGCAAACTGAAAAATGATGATTTTGGTCCTGACTTCTGATTTCTAATGTCCTTGTCATTTGTACTTTGTGTGTTTGGACAGTTGGTTTGAAGTCATGGAGTGGGGTTGGGTCAGCTGTCTTGCTGGGTCCTGCCACGTGCTGGTAGCACAGTCACCGCAGAGAAGAGCGTTGGCCTTGCCTCCTCGCTGCCCCAGCTGTGTGAAGTCTTGTGCGCTTGTGCTGTGCTGGGCTCGGCACCTGCACTTCCCTCAAACCAGCCGCTCACTCTCTGCTCCCCCACCTCTTTTTAAGGTAACATCTGTCGATCGCCCATCGCAGAAGCAGTTTTCAGGAAACTTGTAACTGATCAAAACATTTCAGATAATGTAAGTACTGTTCACTGTCTTAAAGAGGCCAACTTGATTGGCTTTGGGGCAGAAAATTGTGAAAAGAATTCTTTTTCTCTCCTGCAGTGGAGGATAGACAGTGCAGCGACATCCACGTATGAACTAGGAAACCCTCCTGATTGTCGGGGTCAGGCTTGCATGAGGAAGCATGGTATCCCCATGAGTCACGTTGCCCGGCAGGTACCGTACTTGACCTTGAAAGTGCACTTGTGTGTTTTATGTTGCAGTGGGTCATTGACAGTGGCGCTGTTTCTGACTGGAACGTGGGCCGGTCACCAGATCCAAGAGCTGTGCGCTGCCTAAGAAATCATGGCATTAACACAGCCCATAAAGCAAGACAGGTAGAAGAAACTTTGTTTAATTTCTCATACATTGATCCCATAACCTGAGAATTGTGAGAAGCTTAGTGAGACTTACCTGTAACGAATGTGTTTATGTAGGGTTGGCTGAAGCAGCCACAGTGCACCCATTCTGGGTCCGCAGTTCTGAAAGGTTTGCCTGACCTTGGAACTGGCTTACTAGAGCACAAGGTCCAGAGCTCTGACCGAGCGCTGGGTGACCTGCGCTGTCGTCCCCATTTTGTTTCTGGTGCCCTTTTATGTTCTGGTCCAGGCGGCTTACTCTGCTTCCATTGCGAGGTTGCTGCTATTGGCCTGACCCAAAGTTTGTCTGGGTTTTTCACAACATCTTACAGAACAGCTTGAATGAACTTTTTGGCCAACCCAATAGAATACAGTTCTGCTATTAATACAAAAACATTTCCAGCTGTGAAGTGCCTTGGAAGTACAGGGTAATGCTGATATTTTTATGGATGCGTATTCTGCACACAGCAGTTTTACTTCTGAGTTTGGCTTCTGGAGTGTGGCCCAGGAGAGCATTCTACATTGAGGCTGGTGCATCTCACCTGCTTTCCAGGGTGGAGTCCACCAGCTGCGTGTGGCTCTTCACCTTTGAGGTATGGCCAGTGTGATGGGAGCTGAATTTTAAATTATAACACATTTCAATAGCCACTTGGTCTGGTGGGTGCCTGTAGGGTTCCAGACTCACATGGGCCTGTGGGGTGGGGGAGAGAGGTGTCCATGGTGGCATGCCCGGCAAGACATCGGGCCCACGGGCAGCCAGCCCTGTCCCTCCTTGTGCAGAAGCTGCGGTGGGTGCTGGCACCGGGAACTTCTGTAGCCATGGGACCAGCTTCTGCAGAAACAGGCTTCGTTCTGATGCTGTGTTGTTCTGCAGGAATTGTTACTTTTATCAGTACGATTATATTGTGGAGATTCAATTGGATGTTTTAAAAAACCTGTCTAAAACCTTCAAACTTCATTTTGTATCATCCCAACAAAATGTACAGCTCTGTGGACTGGGATTCTAGCTGAACCACGCACAGCCCAAGAAGGGCTGTGGCTTGGTGTCAGAGCATGAGAGCCCACGCCTGGAGAAGAGCTTTTGAGGCCTTCAAAACGAGAAGCCAAATATTTTCAAATCACTTGTCAGATACCTTGCATGTTTGTAAGTGTGGCTGGCAGCGTGGGAACTGTAACTGAGCACGAGTGCTTAAAGCAGAACTTGCTGTAAAACTAGATGAAGATCCCTTAGTCATTGTTACACTGAATCTTGTCTCGACTTAAAACTGCAGATTGCTTTGCCATGCATCATATTTTAAATTATTAATGTCTTAATTTTTACCAATTATGGGAGGAAGTAGTTGATAAACACATTTTGCAGATCAAGAAACACTTCCAGAGAGAAAATAAATGACTTATTAAAGGTTACCCAGCTGCCAAGTAGTAGAACTTGGATTTAATTACAGGTTTATTTGGTGGAATGTGAGCCAGAAAATTCACAAAACAAAATTGCTATAGAAATACTTCTAACACATTTATGTCTCAGGAATTAGTAATATACAGATTATTTTTGTCTTAGATTAATTTATTCTGAGATATTTGTGAACTAATTTTCTGGCTATGTCAGTTGACTGTGTGTGTTAACAATTTACTATTTAACTATTTTAAAAACCCTTTCTTAAGTGGAATTTCACTGGACAGAGATTAAACATTTTTTATATCATTTCTGCACTCTAATCTCTTCAAGGTTTTGGATTCCTTGCCAATTTCTACTTTCTGTTTTTTAAATATTTTGAGTAGTCCTTGAGAATTATGAGCAATCATATTTTCATGTTTTCTATTTTTAAGGTCAGATTATTTTTCATACACTAAGTTTATAATAAAAATGTACACAAATGAAGTATTTTAAATACACATGCCTTAAAAAAACAAAGCTAGGAAGTTATTGCTTATGAAATTATTACCCGTTTTTGAAGTAGTATCTCCACATAAACTACTTTTTCCTTTTCCTTGTTGCTTTTAAGAAAATTCTCAACGATGATTTTTTTTTAAATTTCAAAGTCCTAGTAAGATATGTCAGTATCACATCAGATCTTTGTTATTTTTTAGCATTTTCTAATGTTTACAGGTTTCCTCTTCCTGTCACAACTTGTATGAGAACTGTAATACTTCTACTAAACCTGAGTTTAACAGACAAAATACATTTAGGGTGCTTTTTTCTCTGTCACGTGTAAATCAGTTCCCTGGTTATGTGAACTCACATCCGGTTAGTTCTGTGGGGTTGTTTCCTTACCATACACTCTTTGCTTTTCAGTCAACTTTGTTTGACACGTACACAGATGTCTGGGTGCTCAGTGCGTCTTGCATCATCCCAGCTCCCCTCTACTGCAGAGGGCCCCACTCAAAATGCCTTCTAACCTCCTGCCTGTATGGCAGTGGGATCCTCTAGTGCATATCTTTCTGTCAGCATTTTCCTTTGTGAGATTCTCCATATTGCTCCTAGCAAAGCTTCAGTCATCTTCATTTGTGGATTCGGTGTCATTCCACAGTTAGTGACAGTCTGTTTATCAGTACCTCTGGGTGGAGCAGCCTCTTAACATAGGTGGCCTAACATTCTCTTCACTTAGAAAACTTTCGCCAAACAGCGACAGCGTTTCTGCTCTAACCGCTTGGGAGGGTTCATCTGCTCCATCCTAATTCTGTTGTTTCCTACCCTTGCTGTCGTTTTCTTCTGCTGTCTTTAGCTTTTCTTTGGTGTGTAGTTTCTGATAATTTTATGTGGTCAGCTTCACTTCCTGAATTGTGTCTTGATGGTTTTTATCAGTTTTTTATCAGAAAATTCTGGGCTGTTATCTGTGTATATTTTTCTTCCCCTCATTCTTCTGAAATTCAACCTAAATGTATTTTAAACATAAATTTCTTATGACTTTTCTACTTTTTCCATCCTTTTCACTTCAGTTTTTAGTCTGAGATTTTCTACTGACCTGTCCTGTGATGTACTAATCTTTCTGTGTTTTCAAACTGTTATAAGCCTTTATTGAATATTTGATGTCTGTTGTTTTATTTAATAAATTTTATTTTATTGCATTTAAAAATGGATTCCAGCTCTCGGGTAAAATTATGCATCTTGCCCTGTATTTTTTTGAACAGTTCTGATTATAGCTGTTTATTTGGTTGGCCAAAAAGCTTGACAAACCTAGACAGCGTATTAAAAAGCAGACATTACTTTGCCGACAGAGGTCCATATAGTCAAAGCCGTGGTTTTTCCAGTGGTCATGTATGTGTGTGGGACCATAAAGAAGCTGAGTGCCAAAGTATTGATGCTTTCAACCTGTGACGCTGGAAAAGACTTGAGAGTCCCTTGGACTGGAAGGAGATCAAACCAGTTACTCCTAAAGGAAATCAACCCTGAATACTCATTGGAAGGACTGATGCTGAAACTCCAATACTTCGGCAACCTGATGCCAAGAGTCAATTCATTGGAACAGAGCCTGATGCTGGGAAAGATTAGGGTGAGAGGAGAAGGGGTGACAGAGGACAAGATGGTTGGCTGGCGTCGCTGACTGGACAGACCTGAGTTTGAGCAAGCTCTGGGAGATAGTGAAGGACAGGGAAGCCTGGTGTGCTGCAGTCCATGGGGTCGCAAAGAATCGGACACAATTGAGCAACTGAACAACGACGACAAGAGTTTGTTTGGAAGAAGTTTGTTTGGAATTTTCCGTAACATTCTGGAAAAACCCAAATGAGGTTTTTGGCCAACCCAATAAAATAAGGTCTGGTGACTGACACCTGGGTCTTCTGTGAGTCTGCTCTCCTGCTTTGTTTATTGCTTCTGTGCTGATTTGGATTAAATGCTGAGCATGATGTGCGAGCCGTGTGGACGCTCTGGGTTCAGGTCCTTTGCCGTTGGGGCTTCACTTTGGTGGGGAGGGTCTGGTTCAGAGCTGACTGGGAGCTCATCCTGCTTCACGGGGCTCTGGCCGTCCTGGCCAGCTCCTCTCGGGGGAACTCAGGACCCCACCTGATCGGGTGGCCTGCTTCTGTCTGGAGGCCGAGTTCTGTTTCTCCCTCCCTGGGCCTGCTGCCGCCGGCCCCCTGTCCTCTTGGCTTCTTGAGCTGAGTCTGTTAGGAGCTTATCGGGTGCTCTGAGAGAGACCTTGTGGGGACCAGGCTTCCCTCTCTGGGGTCTCCCTCCTCCTCTGGCCGTCTTGCCATCCTTACCTCCAGCTTCTCCAGCTGGTGAGGTTGCTGGCTGTCCTTTGGTGCTTCTGCCCAGGCTTCTCGTGGCCCGGGAGGCCGTGTGGTTCTACTCTCTTGATGCCGAGCACCCACTTTCCCCCCCATTGCGATGATCACAGTGTCCTCAGATACTGCTGGTAGCCCCTCCTGTGAGTCTAAAGCATGATCCCCACAGTGGGGTCCAGGGACCCTCGGTCCTGAGGTCAAAATGTATGAGTGAGGGAGGGATCCATTCAAAGGGTCAGACTAACCAGTGAACATGGGCAGAGTAGGAGAAGCTTGCTGATGTGGTTTCATAATCCACGTTGCAGGTAACCTGTGAGAAACCACCGCTGAATGAGTTTTGGTGTTACATCAAAGAATATCCACAGTCATACAATGGGTGTAAAAAGCCTTCTTTTAAACTATGTACTTGTATGAGGCTGAGTTGGCGTATTTCAGCCAATCAGATGCTGAAGCACACAGGATAACCACCTGTCTTGAATATGTGGATATTAAAGAAATTTGCAGAAATGTAAAACAGTGCAACTCTCCTCCTCCCTGTGTTTCAGTGTGGAAAATATAGCTGTTTTTCATTTACAAAAATGTTAAAATAACAAGTAATGAGTTTTTATTATTTTAAGCAAACAGTTTATAACAGTTTTACTTTTAATAACTTCGGTAAATATTTTAAGAGTTAAAACGTTCTGCAGCCAAGAAGTTTAAGATTTCTCTTCCGACCTCAAGCCTAGGCGCAGGGTCAGCAAGTGCTCTGGGGGTGGGAGCAGGCTGCCGGCTGCCTCTGGCAGGTCAGCCTCTCAAGTAGCCAGGCTTGTCTACAGCGGCAGAGAGTCCCCAGGTTTGCACACTTGGCTCTGCGCACGCACTTGGGATTTTTCAGCCTGGCCATCATGGGAGCGTGTTAATGATTGTGCAGAAGTGTTCAGTTTTGATGGGCGTTTTCTAGTTTTTTTCTAGCAATAGGGTTGTTTTGTCACAGCTATTTGATTTATAGCTGCAAGCGAAAATCCTTTACCATGCATTCTTTAATTGTCAATTCTTTGACAGTTATTTTAACATCTTAACATCATGTAGCTACATGTAGCTGTCAGTTACTAAATTTTAGGATCTGCAGTCACAGTCTTTGCAAAATTAAAAACAATGTTTAATCCCAGGACATTTTCAGACAGCTAACTTGGGGAAATAACTTGTAATATTTGTTCTAAAACATTTTGAAATAATCTAGTACCTTGGGAATGTGAACAAAATTTGATTCCAGTATTTTATTAATATAGTATACTGAAAACTAATGCAAATGCATACTGAGAGCCAAAATTTATTATTTTTAACAGAAAATGAGTATATTTATTGTTCTGTTGCAACACCGACTATAGTCGAGTATCACTTCTCTTAACCAGATTATCAGAATCTTCCTTGTGGTTATCACTGTACCACTGTATTTCAGAGGACTTTTTTTAGTGATGAAGATGATTATTGAAATAACATTCCTAGAAATTATTTCCATCTTTGATTTGGGGCATGTTTCCCTCCCTCCCTCCCTCCCTCCCTCCCTTCCTGCCATTTTTTAGTTGACATGTAGCTAACTTACAACGCTGCGCTAGTTTCAGGAGTGCAGCAAAGCAGTTCTATTATACAGATTCTTTTTCAGATTCTTTTCCCTTATAGGTTATTAAACCTGAATATAGTCGCTCCTTTTTATTGTCATTATAATAGTAAAAAATCAGAAAATAATTTTTCGTTTATATTTTAGCAGGCTTGTGTTTACAAATGTCAAAAAATGCCAAGTTTAGGTTAGAATTAGTAAAAATATAGAGCGGCACTCTCTTCTGTGTCATGTCCAAATTATATACATTCAGTAAGGAGAAAGAAGATCCAGGGAGTGTCACTCATGCTAGATCCCTGAGCCCCACTTACACGTCAGCTTCCTCTCCCCTCTGCTCTGCTTTATTTTTCCATGAGACAGTCACTCCTGGGAGCTGCGCGCCCTGCATGGGGGAAGCCCCACAAGGCCAGTGTCTGCCCTGCAGTGGGCACCCGTCACTGGGGCTCAGAATGAGTGCCTGGAGAGTGAAGAACAGGACTCAGATATGGAATGTATAAAAAGTTAGCTGTATTTCACTTTGTTTCTAAGAAGTCTAAGATGAAGTATAAGCTTTGCATGCACATACTATAAAATACTATCTTATGATTACCCCAGGAAACTTTATAAAACTTCTTTGTAATACAATTTTAGGAAATTATTAATAGGTTAAATCTGTTTTAACTTTAAAGTGCCCTAAATGATTTAACTTAATTAGTAGCAGATTCCAGTATAGCTTTTTTTATTTTTAAGTTGTTTTGCGTCCTCTAGGCTTGATTGGTCTGAATGTAAACAGTTTTGATTTCTCATTTGCTTTTAGGTTACCAAAGAAGACTTTGTCACTTTTGATTATATACTATGTATGGATGAGAGCAATCTGAGGTAATCACATTTTTAAGGGTATTTCTCTTCAACTCATTTCAGTAATAAGCCAGGCAGTTTGTTGTCCAAATGATTTTTTATTACCTTAAACTTTTAATAAATAGTGGTGGTCATAATATGCAGAATTATTTATTTAGAAGAGTGAGAAATCCAGAGTCATTTAGAATTGAGCCTCACAGGTGTGTTTACATTGAGGCACACCTTCTGACAAGGAAAGGTCTGGTGTGTAAGGTGACTCTGTTTTGCAGAAGAGAGCCTTTGTTATTGCTGTGATGACTCGCGGGGTGCTTTACTGTGTCTCATCTAACTCCCCTTTAGTGCTGCCCCACCCCCACCCCGAAGGAAAGGCTGGCCAAAAAAGTCTTCTTACTCCATTTAAATTGTTGATTCCCTTAATCAGTTTAAAAACAAAAGCTGTCAGATTAAGGTATTAGACAAAAGTGGCTCTGCGCACCAGAGCACTAGCCCAGAAGTCTGCACGCTGGCCCCATCTCGTCACTGGGAACTGGAGGCACAGAGGGGTTCGTCACGTGCCCGGGTTCACAGTTCCGGGGTGGACGTGGTGGGCTTCAGGCCTCGGCTCTGCATGGCCTGAGTCACACCCCCACCTCACGTGGGTTTGACCCTCGCGACCTAAATCTGGGTGACAAGGAACCTGGTGGCATTTCTTCAGCGGTGTGTGCCTAGCACTGGTCACCTGGGCCTCTCGTGAAGTCTAGGGTGGGCCACGTGTGTGGAAATTAAACCCAACAAACAATATGATATGACGTGCCGAGGGTGCAAAGATGAGTGAATACGGTGCATCTGGCAGTTCAGAGGACTGTGTGGCCCTGTGCCCGCTGCGAGACAGGCGCCGAGCTGCTTGTCACAGTCTGCCCGCACCAAGGGGACAGAGACCAGCCCTCCCCGTGAGCACCGGACCACCCTGACTGCTTCCCTGCTAACCCGTAAATGTGCATGCATTTAATTAAGAGAAACTTTCCTTGAGTCGCTGTTGTGGGGTGGTCAGGCACAGATGCACCAAGCTTACTAGGTTTTCGTTAAGTTCATTAAAATGCGTAAATTTTCGATTTTTGTTTTTCACTTGTTTGGCCTCATTTTTCTCGCAGAATAGCTTATCAGTATTATCTCTAGCAGTATCTTGCTAGAGAACTCTGTGTGCATATTTATAGAGACGTTTCGGAGGTGGTTGGCATTTGGTGGTGCAGCCCTTGCCACCCCAGTCCTCCCCGCCCTTCTTGTTTCAGCCTCCTGGCTTCTCGGGGAGGCTCTGCTCTGAGGGCTGCAGGTTTCCTGTGAGACGCTGGCCTCCCCTGTGGAGGTTGCTAATCAGGCCCCACAAAGCTCAGTGAGAAGGCTGAGCTGGAAGCAGACGGAGTGGCTGTAGGGTCCGCTCAGGACACCTCCCCAGGGAGCCTGCCACCCTCTGGGACCTGTCTTTGTGGCTTTTTGAGTTCCGTCCTGTCTTCTTGCTCAGTTGCTGACCCTGGGTCTTTCTGAACATGTGCTTCAGAGGAGAGGGCTAATTATTGTCCGACCTGAGGGAGCACATCCTGTGTAAATGTGCTGCCGTCGGAGCCCCCTTGCCTGGGAGAGAGAGCCCGCGGGGGCAGCCACCCGGAGGCTGTGCCCAACTGCCGAGTGTTTGGTTTCCTTTTTAAATCAGGTCACTTTTGCTGGATTTTGATACGGATACTTCATAAAACCCTAGCAGATGTCCCAGTTTAACTGGAAGCCATAGATCAGAAAACTAAGTTCATGTTTCAATTTTACAGAGATTTGAATAGAAAATGTAATCAAGTTAAAAACTGCAGAGCGAAAATCGAACTGCTCGGGAGCTATGATCCACAAAAACAACTTATCATTGAAGATCCCTATTATGTAAGTGTGGTCTCACTTCCATCCTGATGCTCACAGACAAGGGTGACGTACAGAGAGCCCGCGTGAGTGCCTGCCGTCGGGGGTCAGAGGCAGGCTCCCTGAAGGCGAATTCCTGAGTGGTTTTGTTACTCTCCCTTCTCCCTGTCCTTCCAGGGCAACGACGCCGACTTTGAGACCGTCTACCAGCAGTGCGTGCGGTGCTGCAGGGCCTTCCTGGAGAAGGTGCGCTGACTGGCCGTCCCGCTGTGGCCCAGGCTCGTCCCTCCAGGCCGTGTGTCCAGTGTCAACAGTGTCACCGTTCCGAGCCAAGGCCACAGCCCTCTCTTCAGTTGACTCACTGTTTCCTACCTGAAAAAATAATTGTAGATGGAAATCAGTCTTTGTGTTTGGCGAAAGAGTAAATAAAAAATCTTTATGTGGGGTAAGAGTTCCTTAGACTAGCTAAACCTCCCTCTATGCCCCAGTTACAAAAAGAGTGGAACAGTCGAAATAGTGGAGCAGCACAGTAGACCATCTTGAAGGGAAGTGAGACGCCCCCGGGGGCCTGCGCTGCCCCCGCTGTGGACGGGCCCTGCCGCACCCGGCGCCCAGCGGCGGTGAGCTACCAGGCGCGCACTCTCAGGACAGGAAGGAGCGAGGGTCTTGGGACTCCTCCTCAGCACCTTCACTCCTTCTTAGTTTGTGTCTGTGTGGTTCGTTTCATAAGGAAGTCACCTTATGTGTTCCCATTGGAACCCCTTTGCCTCTGGAAATGTAGTTATGTCCCGGAGAAGGACGTGTGTGCTGGTTTGTATTATGGTCAGCTGGGGACTGTGTCTGCTTCTACATGCGTACAATTGCCTGAATGTCAATTACAGAGCACCTTGTGTGGGAAAAGTATTAAGTTGGAAAAAGCCCTTTTATGTTGGAATGCTTAAATATCAATATATTAAGTATTGTTCTGTCAGTGCCTGGTTATAGGGAAATATACATAATTTGTGCACACTTTGAAATAACTAATCTAAAATTCATATGAATATATGTCAGAAAAAATTGTTCACAAATAAACTGGGGAAATTACAAAAATAGCAAGTCTGGTGTCTGCCTGCTTTTTTACCGAGAGGTGAGGAAGAGTCAGAACGCCTGGGCTCCCCTGTCCCTGTGTTTGGGGTGTGGTGTGCCTGTCTGCTCAGGGTCGGGCAGAAGCCTGAGGAGCGGGCCTACTGAGCAAGCATGTTGCTTCCGCTTGACTCATCTGTTCATGGGAGAAGCTGGTGGCCCTCAGCCATAGCTGCCTGGGACCGCAATAGAGACTCTGCATGGGGGGCTCGATGAGGGACAGCGGTTCTCTGAGTCTTCACCCCTGTCCATAGCTGGTGACCTGAAGCCCTGGGAGGACTGAGTCTCAGGTCAGTCTGAGTGACGGTCACTCAGCAGCAGAGAGAGCGCAGAGGCATGGTGTCCAGTCCTTAGTCTCGTGAGGGTCTCAGGTGGGGGCATTTAGTCCTTGGGCCTGAGGGGCGGATAAGGCTGTCGTCACCCCAGGCCGTCAGGGGTAGCAGAGGTGAAACGCTGGGGAGGTTTGGCCAGAAGACTGCCACGTCAGACTCATCCTGAAGACTTGAGAGTCAGGTGGACTGAGGGTTTGATAATGGTAGCTCTAAAAAGTAAAGAATCAAGGGGAAAAGTTTAACTGCAGCTAGAAAACAGGGAAGCAAAGTACTTCAGAAGCTATACCCCAGAGTCTTGACCATTTAGTAACTGCTTAATAATCTCAGGGCCAGAGAATTTTTTACTGTTTCTGTTCTTTCATGTTCATAGTTTACTTTCCCTTAATGTTTATGTCTTCCATGCAGATTATCACACAAATCCTAGGATTCTAGTTGACTTTGTCCCTAGGCTATATCCGGGGCGTCCCTGGTGGCTCAGCGGTACAGAACCCACCTGCAATGCCAGAGCCTCAGGAGCCACAAATTAGATCCCTGGGGCAGGAAGATCCCCTGGAGGAGGGCATGGCAACCCACTCCAGTATTCTTGCCTGGAGAAGCCCATGGCAGAGGAGCCTGGCGGGCTACAGTCCAAAGAGACAGGACTGAAGCAACAGCACACTACATGTTAGGCTGTATTCAGACCAGGGATCCTCTGCACAGAAAATGTCACTGCTGAATTCACTTGTTTTTAAAAAAAATTAGATCCAGTCAGATTTGTTCAAAATATATCTACCTATAAAATCTGGAGCTTCTTGGAAGTTTTAAGGTCCCTCTTGGTTTCATGTTTCCATTACAAAGTCACATAGGAAATAGAGGCACACTCATTTGAACTATTCACTACTAAAGCACGTATCTTATGGAGTATGTCACCAATTAATACCACTCTCTAGAAAATGCTGATTGTCCCTTACAAGAATGTGTAGCTTTCTCGTTTTATTTATGCCTTTTTTATTCTGTGACTTCTGCCAATATTTCAGTGTCATAAGGATTTGTAAATCACAAATTCCCCAGATAAACTTGTTCAGAAGTAAAGAGTCACTCTGAAGCCTTCACTGTACCAAACTCTTCATTTATTACTGGTGTTTTATTTACAGTATTTACATATTGCACAGGATCTGGACACCACTTTACACTTATTTTACAAAAGGACAAATGAAATCAGCCTGAGCATGTACACAGATGTCTCCACACTGAAGTTCTTTTTTTTTTTTTTTCATGCAGTTCCAAATAATATTCTGGGAATTTAATTGTAAAAATAATAAAATATTAATACCATATGCTATATGAAAATATATTTTTAGATTCTGCTGACTCTGCTTATGTTTCTAAAGAAATATCTGTGATGTCACCTAATCAGGAAAAAGATCTCTCTCTGCCATTTCACAGCATGACACATCAAAGGCAGTCCTGTTGTCTAAAATACTGAGTGGCAAGCATTACTGTCAGGCACACAAATTTACTGAATATGTGTCCACACATGGTGTCAACCACATACGAAACTCAAGGTAAAGGAATTATGGAAGTCTGTCTGCAAAAATAAATCTCTGTTCACGGGGTGTGTTCAGAAGGCAGTGGGTTCTGTCCTGTTGGTCTCCAAGGCACTTCTCATGGGTCCTGGGCTGCTGCACAGCTCTGCTCACTGCAAAACAGACAGGCTTGGTTTTCTAGAATGACTCACACTGGAAGACCTATATGTTAAATTACGTGTCACATAATCAACCTGCGATGCAGGAGACCCAGGTTCAATTCCTGGGTCAGGAAGATCCCCTGGAGAAGGAAATGACAACCCACTGCAGAATTCTTGCCTGGGAAATCCTGTGGACAGAGGAGCCTGGCGGGCTACCGCCCATGGGGTCGCAAAGAGTCGGGCATGACTGAGTGACTGACACTGATGTGTGTCCAGACCTGAGGAGTTTTCAGTCTGCATGTGTCTCCCCGTGTTCCTGTGCGTCTTTTACTGTGAGAAATAACTCAGTTCTGCTGTCACCATGGGCCTGCTGTGCTGAAGGAGTGAAATCGTCTCAGATGAAGAGAATGCCTGCCGGGCTGAAGACTAGAGCTCGGTGTTGCCGCGTCTGCTGTGAGTTCTCGGCAGTGCAGTCTGACTGACTGCGGTGATCCTGGGCTGCATTTTGTAGAATGAGGTGGATGCTTGCTACTTGTTTCCTCTGAAAATATTCCAGGTCTGAGGCTGTGAAATTACCTGAGGGGAAGCCCAGGACAAGGAGAGTGTGTGGGGAGGCTGTCTTGCCATGTGGGAGAGGGGCTGGAAAGCTAGACTCCTCTGGCTGGAGGAGATCAGGTCATGAGGTGCAGAAAGAAGGACAGGGCTCTGCTCTGAGATCACGGAGTGGAGGGGTTCCACGCTCAGGATCCCCTGAAGCCTGACTTCCTTCAGACCAGCCTTTAAGAGGCTGAGGTCATGGTCTGGCGTGGGAAGAAGCATCTCCCTCTGCAGGTGCGTCCTGATGTCTTTGTGGGTTAGGACCACAGAAGAGGCACTTGGGCACAGCTTATGGCTCGTGAGCAAAGTCGGATGTTGATGCAGGATGTGGGCTCTACCCTCCAGGGGGTCAGGGAGACCCTTGACTCTGCCCTGTCACCAACCAGTTAAGCGTTTGCAATTGTGGCTTAAAGCTTCTGGAATTGGAAGAAATTAATCTTTTAAAGCACTATAAAGCTATTTTAGCATAAGAATCTATATTGTAAATGACACCTTGGCCAAAACAAACACGGTTACTGACAGTGGTGACACGCCTGCTGTGCTGGGAAAGCCCTTCCTGACACGGAGCAGGGCGGGACCACGCTTGGGAGCAGCTCCACAGCGCCAGGGCTCCTGGAAGCCACTACTCCCGCCTTTGCACTCGGACGAGCTGTCTTTGCGGGAGAGCAGTTAGGGGACGCAGGGGTCAGCTCACAGGCAGGAAGGCAGGGAGCCTGCGGCCTGACCGGGTCTCCCCACTTGTGAGTAAATGGCAGTTGTTTCCAAGGATGTGCCTGGTTCATCTTTGGGACAGTGATGCTTTAACTATAAAGAAATACTTAATAAAAGCATTCTCATCTCTCCTGGCAGGTTCTTTGGGAGACTTATAATAATCCATTCATTGCTTTAAAAATAAGTGTTCTGTTTGCCACGTGGGCAGTGGAGGAGAGACTGGGCAGCATTCAGATGAAACACGAAGGAGGAGGGATTTCTCAGCTTTCACTTTAAAAACTGTGCTTTCACTCCCCGCAGATAGGAAGTGTTGTAAGTTCCATGAGCCTGTGGAGGGTGTGGGGTCACAGCCTCCAGTAACCGCATGCTTCCCTGAACCCCTGTTTGCTGGACAGACTCTGCTAGGGAGAAGCAGTGCTGTGGATGGAGCTCAGGGCAGCACCCACGGCGGCTGCCCTGGACACCCGCACAGACCTTGGTCAGCGTGGCCTTCGCCACAAAAAGCACCTCTCCTCGACTCACGGGAGACGAGGGGGCAGCCATCAGATGCAGATAGACCTGTTCTCAGCTGTTCTTACAGCTTCATCAGTGCCCTGACATCCTGATAGACGTCCGCCTCAAACAGTATGTCTCTAGAATCTGCATGGATACGGTTAGTCATATCCTCATCTATGAACGTCTGAACGAGAGCCTGTAGGTGGGTGAGCAGGACTTCACGCATGCACCAAGCGCGTGCTGAAGTCAGTAGCCAGTGGGCTGTGTGCAGATTACCGTGCACTCGGCCAGCACGTCCTCCTGGGACTGGGCCCCAGAGGCTGCCTGTGCGGCTGTGTGTTTTACTGCTGGCCAGTATTTAGAGACATTTGGAGTATTCTGTCAGCCTGACCCACAATAACTCTACTTTCACTGAGAACGACTGTCTCTAAACCCCCGTGAATTTTTCAAGTCCCAGACACACCCCATCTTTGGTGTGCAGGGCATGGTGACAGGGCCGCCAACTTACCTTATCCCTCCACGCACGTCGGGCTGACTGCCAGCCGAGTTAGAAGCCGGGCACACCTCTTGTAGTCTGCAAGTGGGGATAGATCACAGACCCTCGTGAGATACCTCAGCAGCTTAGATGAACAGCATTCACTTTAAAAACCATAGCAGCTGCTAAAGCCATTCATTCCTTTATACACTCTAAATTCCCTGGAAGCAGCACGCAGACTGTCGTCTGCAATCATGGCTTGAAGCTGCTGACTTAATAATTCATGGCACCTCAGGACCGCCAGTGTCACGTGACAGAAGCTAGGTGATGTGACCGGGAGGCTGTTGGGGGTGGGGACGCAGACGTCCACACGCCTGCTCTGCCCGTCTGCTCCGCACAGTGGTTGATGGGCTCATCAAAATGGCTTTCGTTTGCTTGCTGGCAGACAGTCTTCCATGCCCTGTATTATTTAATAACTTTTAGGTCACGTGCAGGCTGGGTCCCCTCTTCAGTTGATCATAACATAAAGCCTTCCGCACAAAAATTCTAAAGACAGGGGGTCAGCAGCCAAGTACCAGAGTGAAAACACCTGGCTGGACAATGGAGGGAAGCAAGAGCTGGTTTCTGGGTGCGGCCTGGCCCTCCTAGCGAGCGCATGTGGTTGCCTGCTCCATTCGTCTCGCAGATGCTGCTTCAGAGGACAGGCAGCTCAGCAGTCACGGCCATACAGGGATTCCTCAAGACAGAGTTTACTTCTCAAGAGTCACAAAATCCTACTTAAAGATGGAAGAGTTCATACTCTTGGCCAAATTCCGAGTGAATGAATATATTAACAGCAATGAATATGCACCAATGGTAGACAAGCAGCTAATTCTTTGAAAATCACACCTGATAAATATTTAGAGGACATAATTTAGACTCAAAGGATGATCTGACAGCTGGAAGCAGGGTCACTGGGACTCCTAGCTTTTTGGCTCTTCACCAGATGCACCACATTTTTTAGGACGCGGTTTTCCTAAACAGACCATATGTGATACAGTGGATTGTATGAGCTCAAAGAAGATACTGGCATTTGACACACGCCCTAAGATCCTGAGGTCAACCATCTCCCTGCTGGACAACATGTCTCCACTCTGATGTCCACCTGGGGGGTCCCCTTAAGGTGCAGACTGCTCAGCGGGTGTGATGGACTCAAAAGTCCTGCTCTTCAAAGGAGCTCACCCCAAGAACACGCCTTGAGTGAGAAGGTCCATTGTTCCTTCTGTCTGACCTGCCAGGATGCTGGAACTCTTGTATTCAGCCTCGAGCTGCACAGACGTGCCCAGATTTGGCTCCGCAGCTCATTATGAGCTGAGAGGGTGGGAGCCGTGTGGCCAGCCGCGCGTCCAGGGCACTGACCTGTCTCCAGATACAGCCGTGATGCGTCCTGGTCCTGCCACCTCCCCTTCTGGATGGCCAGGAGAATCGCTGCCTCGCTACTCAGTTACATCAGCAGAGGAGGCAGCAAGTGTGTGTGTGTGGAGGGGGAGGTCCCGGGGAGGGTCTGTGGATGAGCGTGTGGCGTCTGCGATCAGGCACACGCAGCCCAAAGACAGCGCTTGTGCCTCTGTCCCTGTGACGGCGCTGACCGAGGCCACCGCCCCTCCCTCCAGGAGGAGCTCCCTGCCTTCCTGCTGTGTCTGGGGGTGGGAGAGCTCCACAAAGTGGCTCTGCTGCCTACGCAGAGCAGTTTCCCCTTCATGGAAAGGGGCTTACTGTTTTGAGCAGGACAGGCAGGTCTGGACAGTCTAAGGACAGCCTAAGGACAGTCCTGAAAACTGCTTCTAAGAGGCTTGACTTATTTGCACAGCTGTCCTCCTGTGAGCCTTAAAGGGAAGGGAAGTTGTGGTCCCTACAACACACAAAAATTGGTTGACGGCTCTAGCACATGTCACTCCAGCTACTCAGCTACTTGTCATCATTGCATGTTTTGTGAAGAGCACAAGGAGCCACTTTTGGGGGAAATGAAATCCATTTTGTTGTAGATAACCCAGAAAGTTACAGCTGAGAGCCACATGAAGAAGGGCACCTGCATTTCTGAATGAATGATGAAACCAAGCAGAAGAGCAAAGTTTTGAAATAGCAGTAAAATTCTTGGGTGATGAGGTTATAATTACTGGTAGAAACAAAAAGTCTCTGGCCAGGGTGGTGGGAATGGTCCAGATCCATCCTTCGATACTTTATACCCTACAGTAGTCACTTTAGCGACTCATTTTAAGCGTCTGCTCCACTGTCAGAGTTGAGTGGATACAACGACAGGCATGAGGCCAGAATTCGAGAAATGCACGGAGGAGTCCAGCCCATTCCAAGAGTTGATTAATTCCAGCAAATGTAAACTGTGTTCTGTTTGGCACTAGCTGCTGCATGTCGTTATCTTCCTCAATGGTCTGCTCAGCCCAGCCCCTGACTGCAGAGTCAACAGGGAGTAAATATTAGCAAGTCTGGGTGACACAAGGCAGGCGCTGTTCACCCAGGTGGAGGCCCATACTCACGTCTACTCTACGCAGCGATTCAGACGTGGTCACTTACATGCGGGGATGGTGCAGTCTCGGGTGTTGTGGTAAAGTCTGTGGAAGTGTTTGCTGCACTTTGGGCTGAAATACAGAGGGCCTGGAGCGTGCAAGGAGAAACAGATAGTGAGAGCTCCTGGGAGGCCAGTATCTGGGGAGAGGCGAAGGAACGAGGGGCAAGCTTACCTGTAAGATGTTTTAGAAACTTGTCTTTCATCCTTAGATCTCGAGGGACAATTTCTGTTTAAGGGAAAAGAAGTAAATTATTAACTTGACCAAAAGAAGCATTTTCTCATGTGATCTGAAGTGGGTGTTTTAAAATTACTGGATATTCGGCTATAAACAGCAATCATAGCAGCCCCTTGATTGCCATACACGGCGATATGAGGACGGGTGAGTGGGCACATTGTCCTCAAATCAGGTTCACAACACTCCAAGATCTGCTAGTAACACCGATCTCCACCATCAGGAGAGAGGCAGGGACCATGAAGTGTGTGTGTGTGTGTGTGACAGTTATCTTCCAGTGAATAAATCACTCTAGACACTTTGATCTTGAAGACCTAGAAAATCAAATTCAACCGTCTCTCAAAGTTCTAAGAGGAAAACCTGATATCATCCTTCAAACAAACAAACAAAAGAATCTGCCATAGGCGTATTCTTCTAGGTATTCACTTAGAAAAAGGGTGAGGGTCTGTCAATACCACCTGTTGTGAAGGTTGGTATGAATGCATGCAAACAGACATAACCGGGCAGATGAGCTCAAGTACAGTTCCCAGGGAAAGCTGTGTCTACACAGTCCCAGCTGGTGTTGGTGACTAGCCTGGCTGACATCCTTTCTGCTTTCAGCCTTGCTTTTGCTCTTTTTAACAGTCATCTGGATTCACTTTTACTCACCTGATCTGCACTAGTAATGTGATGGCATGTGGTCACACTACCACCAATTCTCATTCAAAGAGGGAAAATTTCCGTAAGAATCTTGCTTGCAAGGTTTAGACATCTCCTAAATGTCAGTCTTCGTTTACAACTAAGTTCAGTCCGTCTATATAAAATTGACCTTATCATATTTGACCTGATTGTGTCATGAAAGCATTAAAAGCTTGCATGCTTTCCTTGGAAATTTCCCAGAGGGCAGCCACTCTGGGAAGGCTCTGCCGTGGGGATGGGGGTGGGGGGTTCTGAAACATTTCTGTCTCAGTTGAAACTGCTTTGCTGAAAATATTTCCATTTCCAAAATAACAGATGACAGTTCCATGCTGAAATTACCGACCCGGGTAACAACTCACACGTCTTAGATGTGGATGAGGGGTAGTTATGTTATCTGCCAGGCATCATTCATGGAATTCCTATCTCCTTTTTTAAATAAAAATATTTCCCAGCTTTAAAAAAAAAAAAAAAAAAACAGTAGAAATGCATTTATATTTTAAAACTACGTATGCGTTCTCAGAGTTCTATCTCCAAGCAAGTCCTGGTTCTTCTAGCGTCCCCTGATACCAGACAGGCAGACCCGGGGGCTCGGCCAGCCCCACAAGCTGGAGGCCTTTGCAGGCGGTGCTCGCCTCCACAGCGGGCGGGCGGGGACTCACCCACTCTCTGCTCCTCTGGGTAAGCGTAGTCCGCGACCTCCCTGCGGTCCAGGGTGTAGTCCTGCCGGCCCGAGAGCTGCAGCCTCTTGGACTCCCCCGAGTGGTACTTCCTGAGCTCCTGGACGATCTCCACGATGAGCCGCAGCAGCGTCTGTCGGTCCGCGGCCTCCCGGGGCTCCGCGCCGCCCCTGCCGGGCCCCGCCGCCCCCAGCACAAGCAGCAGCCCCAGCAGGAGGGGGCGCCCGGGTCCGTGCATTCTGCGCTCGGCCGGGCCGGGTGGGGTCGGTGCGCTCCCGGAGCTCGGCTCGCTGGAGGGACAGGGTGCGCGGAGACCTGGAGAGCCTGTCGGTAGGGAGGGCGGCGAGGCCACTCCCCTCGGACCGCGCGCCCCGGCCCCCGCGCCCCGGAGTCGCCAAGCCGGTGGAGGGGCGCCCCGCGCCGTCCGGACCGGGAAGGCCGCCGCGGGGCCGGGGCGGGAGGCTGGGCGGGGTCCCCACGCGGACGCCCCCTCCCCGAGGCCCCTCGCGGCGACGTGGAGAGCGCGCCTTGGGTGCCGCGCGCCCTCCGCGCAGGGCGGCACGCGCCTCGGCCCCGCCGCGGCCCCGAACTTTCCTGGAGATGGCACATTGGCCGGAGCCCCGCAGCGCGGCGCGGCGCCTCAACTTTCTTTCCCCCACGGGCGCCGAGCGGGGGCAGCGGGGGCTCGGGGGCTCGGGCCCAGGCGTCTGCCTCAGGGAACCGCCGCGCACCCCGGCAAGCCGGGGGTGTGGGCGCCCCGCCCGGCGGCCGGGCTCAAGTTTCCAGCAGCGCCTTTGTGTGGCGGTCGCCCCTCTTCCCGGTGTCCCCGATCTCCGCCGAAAAGCCCCGGCGACGAGACCCTCTCCCCAGACGCCCGCTGGGCCCGGTTCTGGAAAACCCCTGGCCCCGGGGAGGGAGCCCGGCTCGTACCTGCCCGGCGCCAGCCGCGGAGCCACCTGCGCGCAGGAACCCGGCCGGGTCGCCCGTCCCCGCGCCCCGCAGCCGTGCGCGTCCTCCGGCGTCCGTCCCCGCGCCCCGGAGCTGGCGCCCGGCTCCCTACTCCATGCCCGGCGGCGCCCGGCCGCGGGGCGCACTGGACGCGCGGGGAAGGGACGCGGCGCCTCGGAGCTGCGGGCGCGGAACTCGCAGTGGCTTGGGGTGCGGGCTGGCGGAGTCCGGCCTCGGACCTCTGGGCGCCTCTTATCCCCGCGGCTGCCGACGTCAGGCGGGTCCCCGAGGGCCCGGCTCCGGTCTTTAATTAGAAGCCGCCGGAGTGTTCGTATCCCCGCGCGGATCTTCGTCAGACACCCCCTTCACCACCCCCATCTCTTCCCCGTCTCCCCACCCCGTCTGCCCCCCCATCGCCCCTCCGCGTCTCCCCCTCCTTCTCCCCGTCTCCCCGCCCCGTCTCCCCACACTCCCCGTCTCCTCCCCTCCACTCCCTCCCCGACCCCCTCCTACACCCCCTCTCCCCACGCACCCGATCCCCCTTTCTCCCGTCTCCTCCATTTCCCTCCCCCACTGCCCACCCTGCACCCCCACCCCGGCGGCCCCCCTCTCCCATCTCCCTCCCCTCCTTGTCCCTCCCCTTCACCTCCCCCCACCCCTTCTCTCCTCCAGTCTATTTCCCTCCGTTCCTGTCACTTATGACAGGATGAGAAGAAACGCCTTTACCAGGAACTCGGATCTGTTTTTGTCTAAATGTAGATCTCGGGCTATTAAAAAAGGAGCTGCCTGATTGCCTCACATTTAATAAGTCAACGAGAGTCTGTGTGTTTTGGGGGATCTGCCGGCGAGGCTGGGGACCACTCCCGGGGGCGAGGTCGCTTCGCCCCAGGCCGGTCCGGGGCGCGGCGGGGAGGGCAGGGTCTGAGTTAGCGCTGGGACCCCCGGACACAGCCCCTGGCTGGACCGCGGCGGCCCCCTGCCACCCTCACCCGCCCGGCGAGCCCCGGGAGGACGGCGCGCTGGACCCTCGGCCCCGGGCCCTCCGTCCAGGCCCGCGTCCTGCAGAAAGTTTTAGGTTGTAGGCAGGCCCATTTGTGAGAGTTCAGCAGTTTACCTCCTTTAATTTTTCTTCTTGTAAAATGTATTATCAATCAGTTGCGCACTTTCCCATTTTATTGGCTCTTTCTGGGCAAGAGCTGGACTTTCTCCAAACCGGCGATCTGGTTGGGAAAGGTATTCTCGGCGCAATACCGCAGGGAGCGCGGCGGCGGGAATGGAAACCTCGGCCGCGAGCGCGGCGGCCGCCGGCCGGCTGGATGCGCCCGGGACGCCCGGGACGCGCGCGGCGACCCCGGCCGGACGCGCGCGGATCTCCGCGTCCCTTCCTCTCGCTCCCTCCCGGAGGTCCGAGTCCTCAGGAAAGTGTTTGGCAGAGTCGGGTAGGGTGAATAGAATAGAGCTGAAAACCCGTGGCGTCTAAACGCACCGCCTTCTGCACGCACTCTGGGGGTATGTGTTTGAAGGAGATGGTTTGATTTCTCAGTGAACTTTTTCTTTCTCCAAGCAATACGACTAAAACGTGAACTTTCTGTCAAGGTGTGCTCTAGAAAAGTAAAAACTCATATCAAACTGCTCTGAGGCAGATGAAAGAGGTATTTTTCCTTTTCCCCCTTCTGTGTGTAGATGGAGTTCACGCTGCTCTAGGGAGAGCGCCGCCTAGTGACCAGTCTTTCCCAGCCGGCTCTCAACAGCATCCCTGTGCAGCCGGGACATCTTTGGACTCCTCTCCAGCATAGTGGAAGCAGGTGACGTTTCTATGAAAAAATATTTTGGTGTAAATCTGTTTTTGTAAAAACATCTTGCTGCAGTGAAAAAAGAAATTAGCCCAATCTCATATTGTTTTAAATTTGCATATAATCTTTCTAAATCTTACCATATCAAAATAGATTTTTTTTCTAAAAAATACCAGTAAGAACTATCTTCCACTGCAGCCCAAATTATACCAAAGAAGCCTTGATAGTAATCACTGTTGTCCTTTTTTATTTTGCAGTGTTCAAATGGGACAGACGAATGGATTTCTTGAATGAATCCTTCTATCACCCAATTATACATATGCCAACACTTCAGCTCAGCTTATTAGATACTTAGATGTACACACAACAGTGACAAAACTGGTGTTTAGTCGGCCTTTAGACTCATGAGACCTGCCCATGAGGCTCAGACAGGTCATGCGTTAGTTCATCCATTCTTTGCACAGGCTGACATGACTAGGTGCCCTCAGTTTGGATGAGCCTTTTTAACAAACTTTTTCAACTTAATAAAAGAGTGCACTGATTTAGAACCTCTACTGAGCTTTTCCACTTGTGGTATTGTCAGAATTAACTTTCTGGAGCTCTCCAGTCACCAGAAATATGTGTATTGTACAGACTGTTAACACATCTGATTGGCTAAATTAATTTGTGCCGGTTAAGGCAAATTGAAGTATAATATATATAAACTGGCTCACACAAAATGTGAAATTGTATGTGCAAATTGTTTAGACTCTCCCCTATCTTTTGTGAAAACGAAGATCATGGCCTCTGGTCCCATCACTTCATGGGAAATGGGGAAACAGGGGAAACAGTGTCAGACTTTATTTTGGGGGGCTCCAAAATCACTGCAGATGGTGATTGCAGCCATGAAATTAAAAGACACTTACTCCTTGGAAGAAAAGTTATGACCAACCTAGATAGCATATTCAAAAGCAGAGACATTACTTTGCCAACAAAAGTCTGTCTAGTCAAGGCTATGGTTTTTTCCAGTGGTCATGTATGGATGTGAGAGTTGGACTGTGAAGAAGGCTGAGCACCGAAGAATTGATGCTTTTGAACTGTGGAGTTGGAGAAGACTCTTGAGAGTCCCTTGGACTGCAAGGAGATCCAACCAGTCCATTCTGAAGGAGATCAGCCCTGGGATTTCTTTGGAAGGAATGATGCTAAAGCTGAAACTCCAGTACTTTGGCCACCTCATGCGAAGAGTTGACTCATTGGAAAAGACTCTGATGCTGGGAGGGATTGGGGGCAGGAGGAGAAGGGGACGCCAGAGGATGAGATGGCTGGATGGCATCACCAACTTGATGGACGTGCGTCTGAGTGAACTCCGGGAGTTGGTGATGGACAGGGAGGCCTGGCATGCTGTGATTCATGGGGTCGCAAAGAGTCGGACACGACTGAGCGACTGAACTGAACTGGACTATCTTTTGTGTCAAATGCTGGTTGGACTGGACGGTTTCTGAAGTCTAAGTGTAATTCCATGATGGTTACCAACAAAGTTTAAAAACCACAAAATGGAAGTTTCCTACAAAAGCTGAAGATAATTCACTGAAATAATCTCTACAAGTTTCACATCTGTTTTTAGGCAAGAAGAGGTGATATATTCATATTAAGAAATTTAATTCCCTCCTTTAGTAAGTGAACAGCTTTCCACTCTGAAGGGCCCAGAAAAGATAAGGGAGAAAATTACACAACAACAAAAATAATTTATTTTGCTAGATTTGATTTCGTCTTTTGAGAAAGCAATATTGGATCATAAAGGGAAGTGCTGTGTTTAACTTGTATTTACTATAAATGTATGTTGTGAGATGAAAAGTGTTTTTTTGTAAACAGTGTAAAACTCCACTGTTTCAGCTACATCAATTTTCTCTTTCCCTCCAAAAGGAATATATTTTATTTGAGATAACTATTAACTAACTTCAAAGGCTTCCAAAGTAGGTATATGTTAATTAACTACATGTTTCAAAATGAATTGTTACATTTGTTAAACCATTATGCTTATCATTTAATAGTCTAACTAAACTCTTACTAGGGAGAAAACAATTACCTTTCATAAAGGATAACATTATGTGCTATAATGAAATATTGTTTAATGTTTAACTTTTATCAGCTCTGTTATTTTCACTATTAATATGCTGTTAGTATGCTAGGCATGTACTAGAAACTGTGCATTTAGGAAGACAATCTTTCTAACAGGAGCGACCTTCTTAGTACAAATGTAATATGAATATCGTTGTTATATGTACATACAAGTAACAATGCTACCTGGCAGTGTATTTTGGATTAACGAAATTTAGCTTCCACATAGTTCTTTCCCTCAGATATGAGAAGGGAGCACGCTATTCTAAAGATATGTAGGCCGTCCACCCACTTTCCATTTTTCTATGCACACTTCTCAGTCTGCAGAGCCGTGTTCATGCTGGTCCAGAGAGGACAGGACCCGAGGGCCCCTGGTGACGCCACTGACTGATTCTTGCTCAGATCTTTGTCCAGGGCTGAAGAGGACGCCCTTCAGGGGCAAAGCTTAAAGGGAGTGTGGACCTTACCTTGTTCCTTGGAACTGGTTCGGTTATAGAACCCAGCTAGTGAAGGTGTCTTGAGGCTTGGTGAGCGTTTCTGTCCTTAGAGGTAACACTCTGGCGCCTGTTGATGGCAACAATGAGAGTAAATTGAAATGTATACACCCCACATCAAAAAAAGACTCCTTATTTGGTAAATACGTCTCAAATTTGTAAACAGTCAGGTTCGCCCATGGAAATATCTGTACAGACTATAGTCCTGCTGAGGAAAAATGTGATACACCCACTCAGTCTATTAATATTTTCTGGATACTTTTTTCTGCAGGAGATCAAACATCCTGATCAAAAGAGATGTGTGTAATGATTGGGGTTATGTAGGCAATTCCAATGTGCCAAAAAGATACCATATTCCAAAGATATTCCCAAACCAAGTAGTACTTTTTAAAGTCAGATAACATCTATGGGATCGCACAGAGTCGGACGCGACTGAAGCGACTTAGCAGCAGCAGCAGCAGCAGCAACTTCTCTAACAGACAGTCCTTGTATTTTAGTGGCTTAATGCAATAAAACCTTTCAAGCCTGGGTCTACCATGCGGAGGGGCATGGTCTCTCCCTGCTGTCACTCAGGGCTGCCTTTCTTTGGGCTGGAAGGCCCCACTGGGCCCTCTGCCTCTGGCCTGGCGGGTGGTGGGAGCTGGCCTGGAGCTGGCACATGGTACCCCGCCCAGTGCCCGGGGTCAGCAGCCCGCCAAACACGCCAGCTTGTCCTCTCACCGTGGGGTTCAGATCACTGTGAGTAGCAGGAGCAGGCTCTCTTCAGAAACCTAAGACCTGTTTTCTTTCCCTTAAGGAATTCAGGAAGCAACAGCTCCTAACCCCTGGCCTCAGGTCAGGGTGCCTGTGCCTGTTTGTGGACAGTGGAACAGGGTAGAATGTCTGCCAGCAGACAGCCCTGTGCTGCCAACTGCCAGGCTCCGGGCAGAGAGGCAGGACTGCAGGGCTCGCTGGCCTCCCTGAAGGAGACCCCAGCCTCAAGATCTGTGCTTCAGCCACGTAGCTGTGCTTCAGGAATTCTTGCCCCCGAACCTTCATCCAGACTGCTCTTTTTGTGCAGAACCACTTCCTTCTACTCCTCACTTTCACTGAATGGCTCATTCCCAATTCAGACAGCAGATCTTCTGGGAACCCCCGGCCCCCACCTGCCTGAGCTTCGCATCTGTGCTTCTTCCTATCACGGCATTAACCTCACTCACTCCATGTAGTTCCCAAAACATCCTGCGTTACTTTTCTGTATCCTCTTGCAGCCAGGAGCTCTTTTAGATCGTCAGTGTTGATGTCATATGGGGAACATTGTGCATACAAAGTAAATATGTTTGAAATATGAATAAAGATATTATTTTTATATAATTTTTCTGACAGATACTCATAAAGCATGACTTAAATACTTATCAGGAAATGGCAACCCACTCCAGTATTCTTGCCTGGAGTATCCCATGGACAGAGGGGACATCCCTTTAGAAAGTGTCTGATCATATGATAAAGCTATGACTGCTGCTGCTGAGTCGCTTCAGTCGTGTCCGACTCTGTGCGATCCTATAGACGGCAGCCCACCAGGCTCCCCAGTCCCTGGGATTCTCCAGGCAAGAA
This sequence comes from Bos javanicus, assembly GCF_032452875.1. Classification (NCBI taxonomy): domain Eukaryota; kingdom Metazoa; phylum Chordata; class Mammalia; order Artiodactyla; family Bovidae; genus Bos; species Bos javanicus. Next base: position 113,335,525 of record NC_083875.1, on the reverse strand, counting down.
CACTGGAGTGGGTTGTCATTTCCTTCTCCAATGCATGAAAATGAAAAGTGAAAGTGAAGTCGCTCATTCGTGTCCGACTCTTCGCGACCCCATGGACTGCAGCCCACCAGGCTCCTCCATCCATGGGAGTTTCCAGGCAAGAGTACTGGAGTGGAGTGCCATCAACTAATACACTGTTAATAAGAAAACATTATCTCCAGCTGAAGCTATCTCATAAGACTCCTGTAGGAAAAGTGATATTTGCAATGCACTTGAATGATGGGGGTTGTCCGTGGGGATGAGGGACGTGCGTGTCCAAGGCCAAGTTGAGTGCACAAAGCCACAGGGGTCTGGAGTGTGAGAGGCTGCTGGGAGCAGGCTGCGGACCAGGGAGCCCAGGGGGGTGGAGGGCGCGGCTCGTCTGACTCCTGCGCCCCACTCCAAAAGTCTTTTTCAGCACTTCTTACAATACACTGTGAAAGAGAGCATCATCCAAATCCTACAGTGTCTGGGGCAGCAGAATTTGGTGACTCGTTCACAGCTGCATGGAGAATCTATAGTTAGAAAGTGGACTGAAACATCCAGAACTATTAACAGTCCATGTGACCAGCTGCACTCAGACCAGCGGGTGAGGGCCACTGCCCTAATCTGAGGCAGCACAGGACCCGCTGTTAAGTGAGGAAGACAAGTGTGTTGGTTGGCTTGGGACACGAATACGTAGGAACGGTCTATTTTTTGGTCACCTGCCCCTTGTAATCATGGGAACATTTGAACGTGGCAGCACTACTTCTGTTTTTGCCACTTTTATGATGCAATCCGTCAGCAGAGCATTTGGGATACTTGGCACCCATCAGATGCAGTCTGATACCTGGTCCTGATGGAGCTCGGTTTCAGCGACATCAGACACAAACAGTGCGATACTTTTAGGAAGGCAGGGTGAATGCACGTGGAGAAACTTTAACTCACACCTTCAGCTGCTATAAGTCCTGGAAAATCTGAGGAGCTCCTCTCTGGGGAAATGAAGAGAGACAAGGCCATTCTGAGCTCTGTGGACTCTCTCCTGTGGTGTGTGATAAATGTTTGCAGGGTCCTCAGGTTTATATTTTACATGGATCCTACTGGGGGTGGACATGAAAAATAGATTCAGAGGGTTTGCCAGCGGCAGATGGCCCAGTGAAGAGGCCCACGGTTCATTCTCTCACTCAACCCTCCCTCCAGGCAGCAGCTGTCCTTTGCAGGGCTGTGGACCTCACACCGTGGACCTCACACTGTGGACCTCACCATGGACCTCACACCGTGGACCTCACTCTGTGGACCTCACACCGTGGACCTCACTCTGTGGACCTCACACCGTGGACCTCACACCGTGGACCTCACTCTGTGGACCTCACACCGTGGACCTCACACCGTGGACCTCACACCGTGGACCTCACCGTGGACCTCACACCGTGGACCTCACACCGTGGACCTCACACCGTGGACCTCACTGATTGTCCAGCGCTACATCAGGTCCCTGCCCGGTGCTGCTCTCATGCCAGATAACAGATGACTGAATAAAAATGCAAATTACGAAAGGCTCAGAAGAAGGAAAGAAAGAAATTCTGAGAAAGATGGGGTCAAAAGATGTGGAGAGGAACCTGTGTTTCACAAGGTAGCAGGAGAAATCATCTCTGAAGAAGTGTCGTTTGAACAGAAATCTGAAGAATGGAAACAGCAGTAGAAGTGAGGAAAGGATGAAGCCCAGAATGAGGGCGCGGAGACGAGGCTGGAAAGGAAGGAAAGCCTTGGCTGCCTAGGACAACTACCTCTTTTGCTTTCTTGTTTCATCGTGAGGTCAACATGCCCACTGAGGCAAGGTTCCCCACGTGCGTTAAAAATACAGTGAAAAGACCGAAGCTTGACCCTCCGTTAGCTGGTTCATCTTCCCACTCAGCGGACACTGGCCTTGTGCCCACCGTGCGCTGAGCAGTCTTAGCCGAGTTGGGAACACTGCAGTGTGCAAAGCCGAAGTTCTCACTACTTGGCTTAAGAGGTAACGTTAGCCACTTAGAAAAAATAGGCAACAAAAACAAAAGTTTAAACCAAGGCTGTAACCTGCTCTGCAGCAGGGGACACAGTCACACGCCTGGCTGCTTCTTGCCACTGCCACAGAAATGGGAACAGTTCCTGTACAGCAGAGTTTAAGCCAGTGGCAGTGGGGTTTTCCCCCACAGAGTGGGAGGATTTGAGCTTGAGAAGAGAGAGCACCTTAAAAGGGGCACTTTGTTTAGCATTGTATTGCATTTATTTTATAAAATAGTAACTGGATATAAATAGCAAAAAGTGAATCCAGTTTGCATTGTTCAGAATCTTGATTATCGGACTTCCTTCAGGCAGGCCCTGATTAAATGTTATCAATACCATGGCATTGATGAGGATGTAACCAGTCTAATGGAGATCTGTGTTGGAACAACCTAGAATTGATTGGTGTAATTTTAAAAGCGTTCCTAGTTGAAGTGATAACAATAAGCAGTTTTCAAAGGACATTTTTGATAAAATTAATTGATGTCCTATTTTAAGTGGTTGACAGCGTTTCTTACTTCCTAAGTGTGCTCCTACTCAGATCCTGATGAATAAATAAATGAATTCCATGTGCATACCACAGTATGAAGACATTCCATTTTTATTGTCAGCATATTGAAATTAGAGTGATAGAAAATGGTAGAAACAAATTTATATCAATTCCAAAGTCGCAGCTTTCACTGGGTCCAGCTTTTTCCTGATGTAATTTGTATGTACAGAAAGTAAAACAGCTCTTTACACTTTTGACTTTTATTTGAACCCTTATGATTAGCCGGTTTGTGAAAGAATAGTCCCATATGTAGGGGTTTAGTAATTATAATTTCCTCCATCTTTTAAAATGCACTCAGTTTTGAGAAACTGATATATAGTATGACAATATCCACTCTACAAAAGGCAAGAACATTCAGATGAAAAGTGAATAATGGTATCAATCATTTCTATGCTTTCAAATGTTTGGCATCTGTAGAAATTCCATCTAAATAACTAGCTCATTTTTTAGAAAGTATTTTGATAGAGCTGACCCTGAGAATATGCTTGTAATTACTTATATATATTCCCGAGAATGTGGGTGAAATTTAAATTGAGTTGAATCCTAAACATGTTAACAGTGTTTGTTATTTAAAGAATCTGGTTAATTTATTTTTAAAGAAATATATACTTTTTAAAAATGAGGAAAATTGATATTCATTATAATTTTTTGCAAATTTAAATTTATTTCACTAAGTAGAAATAGATTTTTAAAACAATCTTGGATGCCTTTCTTTTGATTATTTCCTTACATTTTTACAATAGTTATTTTAATCCTCATATTTAAATTATAATAAGCTATGTAAGAACTCTGGTATCTGGTATCTACAGACATACAAAGGCTTCATGTTTGCCACTGTGGAATTCTGCATTTCTAAGCCTCATTACCTCCAAGTGGACTCTGGCTAAACTGGAATCTGGGGCTTTGAAAGAGTCCGTAGAAGTGCAATGCAGCCCTTTTTCTTATTCAGGAAGGAGTCATCTTACTGTTGTCAGTCTTATTCTCCTCCTCCTCCTCATCATTCATCATCACTTGCTGGAAAATCTTGACAGTCAAGGAGAGACCACTTGCTTATTATGCCGCATTCTCTATGTATACACTGTCCTTTCCAAAAAATGTTGACTTACAACGGTCAGATGAGTAAACAAGCCTCAAACAGAAAAAAACCACCCTCGGCATGAGGCCCTGAGTCCTTTCCTCTCCAAGGAGACAGTTCCTGAAGCCGTTCTTTGGGCTGGCGCTGGACCCCAGGCACAGGTGGTGCCTCGGGTCACTGGCCAGCATGGCATCCCCTTGGCATAACCGCCTCCACACCCTTCACCAAGAATCCGCGTCTACATTTCAGTGAGGCCCAGTGATTCCGCACACCTTAAAGGTAGAAGCAGTCATTTACATCATACTGAACTCGTTAGATGATTTAAACTTGCCCTGTGACGTCTGGATGTGGCCTGCTCCTCTTAGCTCTCTCCTCCCATGAGACAAAGGGAATTATTTCTCTGCATTTCGCTTTTCCGCGGATTCCACTGGAGATGCGCACACTTTACTCTGACTCTTACTGTAAATAACCTACCTGCCCTTCTGCTCTACAAGCACTTAACTTCTTTTACTCTGCCCCTTCCCGACCTCAGCATCTAGGCCTCTGCGTTTTAGCTTCAAGGCTGATCAGTCACACATTCTGTTCAGACCACCATCAAGACTGTCATGCTTGGCTATAGCTGGCCTAAAAGTTGAGAATGAAGGATTTAGTGATGATTTTTTAAATAATAACAGGAAACTCAAAGGGGGCTAAAAATATACGCGCACAATGCAAATACACATGTACATGTTGTATGCACACGCGCACAGAGCCAGGTAGGAGTTCTGGGGGTTGGTCAGTGGCTCTAGGACGTCAGTCCGGCACCTCCGTCGTTCGTCTGGATGTTTTGTCCTGGTCTCATGCTGGCTGCCTTAGACTCAGGGTTTTTTCCCCAGTCCCCAGTGGAGAGTCTTCCCAACTCAGTGACCGAAGATGTTGATGACCAGGGTTTACTGTGTGATTTAGTTCTGTTCCTGTTCCTGCTGCACCAGAGCATACTCATGTCAGCAAGTTCTAGCCTTTAAGAGAATGGGTCGGTGGACTGGGGGGAGCCACCTCTGATCTTCACTTTGTCTGCAACCCTGGATTTTTGAACTGAAGGCAGAATGCAGGTGAAGAGAGAGTGAGGCCTTACAGAGGAGAGTGTTCGGGGACTGGCTGGCCAAAGGGGGTGCTCTGCAAGAGCACGGATCATGACTACACTCATCAGTCATCAGACTTAGGAGGGGACATTTAATGACATGATGACTAGAGACAGGCCATGGGAAACCACAAGGGCTTCCACCTCCCACACCCAGAGTGATGAGGGTGAGAATACCACAGATCTGGTTTCAGGAGAGACAGATCAGCTCGGGTGACTTCACAGGCAGGGAGCAGGGGGCTGACAGTGAAGGGTATTCTCTCTCTCCCTTGGGTGGGCTTCCTGCTGGCCGAGAGAACCTCGCTAAGTGTAGGGTGTGTGGAGCAGAAGGCTGGTAGGAGGCTGGTGATACTGTGGATTTGCTGTTGATCTGCTAGGTTGCCTAATGGCACCTGCTCATTTTATGCAAAATGTAATTCTCTATGGGGCCAAGCCATTGCAAGTTGTATGTCCTGGTCCATGCAACCAAAAGTGAAAGAAAGGAAAGAAAGAAAGTGAAAGTCACTCAGTCATGTCTGACTCTTTGTGACCCCGTGTTCTATATAGTCCATGGAATTCTCCAGGCCAAAATACTGGAGTGGGTAACCATTCCCTTTTCCAGGAGATCTTCCCAACCCAGAGATTGAACCCAGGTATCCTGCATTGCCAGTGGATTCTTTACCAGCTGAGCCACCAGGGAATCCCAACAACACATAGGGAGTGGGTAGCCTATCCCTTCTCAGGGGATCTTCCCAACTCAGGAATCGAATCAGGGTCTCCTGTATTGCAGGCAGATTCTTTACCAGCTGAGCTACCAGGGAAACCCCCATGTAACCAAACTCAACCTTAATACATGTTACTTTATCAGTGAAATACCCTACCACACAATCAACCGCTGCGACTTGAGGCTGCTATTGTTGTCAACCTGGGTGATTCTCTTCATAAATGACAACTTCCTTGTATCTTCCTTCATCAAGAACCTGAGACATCTTCATTTTAGAGACAGCACCATTTCTGTGCTTTCCATGTCTTTGTGTGGAAAACCCCATATGTTTTTCTTATTGTTGAGTTACTCGATACAGTCATGTCAAATTGCACTGGAACTAGGATCAGTATTTCAAGAGCTTCCAGGAGCCCCACAATGGACCGGGACATCTGGGCTCTGACAGTAGGGCCCTTAATCTAGGACAACTCTTTCATTTTCAAACTGAGCTTCTGCTTAACATTACACTTTGGAAAAAATTAAAGAATTTAACTGCTTAATAAAGATTGAAATTTACTAATCTATGCCGATGCTCTCACCTTCGTAGGAATGCTTTCAAAACAGTTATTGGAAATCCATTTTTCTTAAGATCGCACAGCTTGTTAAGTGGTAGATTTGAGGCCTGAATCAAGGTTTTGGATGTTTGCAACTGTACTCTTCCCACTAGACTCCTAATTTCTTATGGTAGCCTTTTAAATATAACTATGTAAACAAGATGAACATACAGGCTTATTTTATAAAAACAAGAGTCGAACATCTGAGTGGATGTCGGTGTTCATGGGGACCATCTGGGCAAATGATGGGCAGGGAGCTGGGCCACGCCTCTCACAGAGCAGCAGGAGGAGGAGGTGAAGGCCTTGCCGTCCGTGAGCCGGAGCTTCGGGGTCTGAGCATCTCAGACAATAGGAGGCTGACGGGGAGCAAGTCCCCCGTGGTCTCCAGAGCTTGCTAGGACCCCTGGACACCGACATTAGGTGGAGTGAGTTTTCAAGCTGAGGATATCTGGGAAATCTCCGTAGTGACTGATGGTCAACAAAATTCATCTGTCGTACATGTATTTAGTATTTTCTATTAGTTTATTTCTTAATGTATTCAATAATTTGTTTAAACACGTGGGTCCTGTATGGCCCAGCCTTTCTGAGACAGGCTGATGTGCATCAGGTGAGGGTCAGTGCAGCGAATGATCAACTACAATGTCACCTGCTTTCATGCAGGTACCCCAATACCTTTAGTCTCCCTTTGTTGCTATGGTAACCACTCTGTTAATTATCCTTTCTACCAAATGGAGCTTTAATTGGCATTCAGTTTCAGTCTTTCTGCTGACCGAAGGACTTCAATCTAGGGATTTTATAGCCAGTTATTCCTTTGCTTGCAAGAATTTTTCTCTCTTGAATCTTTTTTTTAAGCAGTATAAACAGTTACTTATTATGCTGCATCAATAGCTAATCTTCACTAATACATATCTGAAAGTACAGTATGATACAGTATATTAAAAAAAAATTTGCTGAACAACACCAGTGATCTGAAAACACCTTTTCACTGTGTTTCACTGAGAAATAATTTATTTTGATGTAAGGGAGTTAATCAGGACAGTCCTCACACCCCACTGGCCTCCTAAGTGTTTGGAGACTCTCCAGGGGTCTGTTTGTACACATTTCATGTAAACAGAGAGACAAATACAGGACCCCTTGTCTTTCTCTCTCTTGTCTGCTTTCTCTCTGTCTCTGAATCTTTTATACACTTGAAAATAAAACACTTCAGTTCAGTCTCTCAGTCGTGTCTGACTCGTTGTGACCCCATGGACTGCAGCACACCAGGTTTCCCTGTCTAGCACCAACTCCCAGAGTTTGCTCAAACTCATGTCTATCGAGTCGGTGATGCCATCCAACCATCTCATCCCCTGTCATTCCCTTCTCGTCCCACCTTCAATCTTTCCCAGCATCAGGGTCTTTTCAAATGAGTCAGCTCTTCTCATCAGGTGGCCAAAGTATTCAGCTTCAGCATCAGTCCTTCCAATGAATATTCAGGACTGATTTTCTTTAGGATGGACTGGTTGGATCTCCCTACTGTCCAAGAGACTCTCAAGAGTCTTCTCCAACACCACAGTTCAAAAACTTCAATTCTTTGGCATTCACCTTTCTTTATAGCCCAACTCTCACATCCATACATGACCACTGGAAAAACCATAGCTTTGACTAGACAGACATTTGTTGGCAAAGTAATGTCTCTGCTTTTTAGTATGCTGTCTAGGTTAGTCACAGCTTTTCTTCCAAGAAGTAAGCGTCTTATAATTTCATGGCTGCAGTCACCATCTGCAGTGATTTTGGAGCCCAAGAAAATAGTCTGTCACGGTTTCCATTGGTTCCTCATCTATTCGCCATTAGGTGATGGGACCAGATGCCATGATCTTAGTTTTTTGAATGCTGAGTTTTAAGCCATCTTTTCAGTCTTCTCTTTGACTTTCATCAAGAGGCTCTTCAGTTCCTCTTTGCTTTCTGCCATAAGGGTGGTGTTATCTGCATATCTGAGGTTGATGTTGATATTTCTCATGGAAATCTTGATTCCAGCTTGTGCTTCATCCAGCCTAGCATTTCACATGATGCATTGTGCATGTGAGTTAAATAAGCAGGGTGACAATATACAGCCTTCATGTACTCCTTTCCCAATTTGGAACCATTCTGTTGTTCCTTGTCCAGTTCTACTGTTGCTTCTTGACCTCATACAGATCTCTCAGGAGGCAGGTAAGGTGGTCTGGTATTCCCATCTCTTGGAGAATTTTCCAGTTTATTGTGATCCATAGACTCAAAAGCTTTGGCGCAGTCAATAAAGCAGAAGTAGGTGTTTTTCTGGAACTCTCTTGCTTTTTCTATGATCCAACGGATGTTGGCAATTTGATCTCTGGTCCCTCTGCCTTTTCTAAATCCAGTTTGAACATCTGGAAATTCACGGTTCAGATACTATTGAAGCCTGGCTTGGAGAATTTTGAGCATTACTTTGCTAACATGTGAGATGAGTACAATTGTGCAATAGTTTGAACATTCTTTAGCATTGCCTTTCTTTGGAATTGAAATAAAAACTGACCTTTTCCAGACCTGTGGCTACTGCTGAGTTTTCCAAATTTTCTGGCATATTGAGTGAAGCACTTTACCAGCATCATCTCTTAGGATTTGAAATAGTTCAGCTGGAATTCCATCACCAAATAGCTCCAGAAAGAATGAAGCGGCTGAGTCAAAGCAAAAACAGTGCCCAGTTGTGGATGTGACTGGTGATGGAAGTAAAGTCTGATGCTGTAAACGACAATATTGCATAGGAACCTGGAATGTTAGGCTCATGAATCAAGGTAAATCGGAAGTGGTCAAACAGAATGGCAAAAATGAACATTGACATTTTAGGAATCAGTGAACTAAAATGAACTGGAATGGGCTAATTTAATTCAGATGACCATTATATCTACTACTGTGGGCAAGAATCCCTTAGAAGAAATGGAGTAGTCATCATAGTCAACAAAAGAGTCTGAAATGCAGTACTTGGGTACAATCTCAAAAATGACAGAATGATCTCTGTTCATTTCCAAGGCAAATCATTCAATATCATGGTAATCCAAGTCTATGCCCCAACCACTAATGCCAAAGGAGCTGAAGTTGAATGGTTCTATGAAGACTTATAAGAGCTTCTAGAACTAAAAATAACAACAAAAAAGAAAACATGAATCTTTTATTTTGTCCAAGGGTTTCTCCTGAACACTTCTTGCTTATCCAGACATTAGTGTTTTTCCTTGGCAGGTGGTGACTCAGCATCTGATTGGAAATCCATATTGAATGACATTAACCATTTGATTGAAGAACCTATCTTCAATGTACAAGATTTCCTCTACTAGAGGCTAAAACATCTCCTTTGTTATTGTTTAGTCATTAAGTCATGTCCAACTCTTTTGCAATCCCATGGACAGTAGCCCACCAGGCTCCTCTGTCCATGGGATTTCCCAGGCAAGCATACTAGAGTGGTTCACCGTTTTCTCCTCCAGAGAATCTTCCTGACCCAGGGATTGAACCCATGTCTCCTATATTGGCAGGTGGATTCTTTACCACTGAGCCACCAGGGAAGCTCTAAAACATCTCCTTAGATGATTCCATAAAAATTTGAAAATAATAAAATGGAAACACATCAATTGCTTTCACTAATAACTGATGATATAATTCTGTGGGTTTGACACAGTGAATTGATTGCCTTGGAATCAATGTTGCACTGAAACATGACAGTGTTCAGTGACCAAGGAATCAGTTCAGTCACTCAGTCATGTCTGCCTTGTTGCAACCTCATGGACTGCAGCATGCCAGGCCTCCCTGTCCATCACCAACTCTTGCAGCTTGCACAAACTCATGTCCATCGAGTTGATGATGTCATCCAATCATCTCATCCTCTTTAGTCCCCTTCTCCCACCTTCAACCTTTCCCAGCATCAGGGTCTTTTCCAATGAATCAGTTCTTCCCATCAGATGGCCAAAATTTTGGAGTTTCAGCTTCAGCATCAGTTCTTCCAATGAATTCCTTTAAGATGGATTGATTTGATCTCCTCGCAGTCCAAGGGACTCTTAAGACTCTTCTCCAACACCACAGTTCAAAAGCATCAATTCTTTCGCACTCAGGTTTCTTTATAGCCCAACTCTCATATCCATACATGACTACTGGAGAAATCATAGCCTTGAGCAGACAGAACTTTGTTGGCAAAGTAATGTCTCTGCTTTTTAATATGCTGTCTAGGTTGGTCATAGCTTTTCTTCCAAGGAGCAAGCAGCTTTTAATTTCATGGCTGGCGTCATCATCTGCAGTGATTTTGGAGCCCAAGAAAATAAAGTCTGTCACTGTTTCCAGTTTCCCGTCTTTTTGACATGAAGTGATGGGACCAGATGCCATGATCTTAGGTTTTTGAAAGATGAGTTTTAAGTCAGATTTTTCACTCTCCTCTTTCACTTTCATCAAGAAGCTCTTCAGTTCTTCTTCACTTTCTGCCATAAGGGTGGTATCATCTGTGTATCTGAGGTTATTAATGTTTCTCCCAGCAATCTTGAATCCAGCTTATGTTTCATCCAGCCTGGCATTTCGCATGATGTACTCTGCATATAAGTTAAATAAGCAAGGTAACAATATACAGCCCTGACGTACTCCTTTCCCAATTTGGAACCAGTCTGTTGTTCCATGTCCAGTTCTAACTGTTGATTCCTGACATGCATACAGATTTCTCAGGAGGCAGGTAATGTGTTCTGGTATTCTCAGCTCTTGAAGAATTTTCCACAGTTTATTGTGATCCGCACAGTCACAGGCTTTGGCATAATCAATAAAGCAGAAGTAGATATTTTTGTGGAATTCTCTTAATTTATCTGTGATCCAATGGATGTTGGCAATTTGATCTCTGGTTCCTCTGCCTTTTCTAAATCCAGCTTGGACATTTGGAAATTCACAGTTCATGTATTGTTGAAGCTTGGCTTGGAGAATTTTGAGCATTACTAGCATGTGAGATAAGTGCAGTTGTGCGGTAGTTTAAACATTCTTTTGCATTTCCTTTCTTTGGGATTGGAATGAAAGCTGACCTTTCCCAGTCCTGTGGCCACTGCTGAGTTTTCCAAATTTGCTGGCATATTGAGTGCAGCACTTTCACAGCATCATCTTTCAGGATTTGAAATAGCTCAGCTGGAATTCCATCACCTCCACCAGTTTTATTTGTAGTGATGCTTCCTAAGGCCCACTTGACTTTGCATTCCAGGATGTCTGTCTCTAGGTGAGTGATCACACCATCATGGTTATCTGGGCCATGAAGATCTTTTTTGTACAGTTCTTCTGTGTGTTCTTGCCACCTCTTCTTAATGTCTTCTGCTTCTGTCAGGTCCCTACCGTTTCTGTCCTTTATTGTGCGCATCTTTGCATGAAATGTTCTCTTGGTATCTCTAATTTTCTTGAAGAGATCTCTAGTCTTTATTGTTTTTCTCTATTTCTTTGCATTGATGGCTGAGGAAGGCTTACTTATCTCTCCTTGCTATTCTTTGGAACTCTGCATTCAAATGTGTATATCTTTCCTTTTCTCCCTTCCCTTTTTTTTCTCTTCTTTTCTCAGCCAATTATTACAGAAAGCATTTTGTTCTTAGCAGAAATGTTAACATTCTTAGTAGAAATGTTACCCTCCTCCCCCAAATAATGATAGAAGGAAAGATTTCCTTAAAGTGGACCAGAGGCAGCCCAGGTTAGTCTGAAGAATTGGTCTGCTAAGCACGCATCAGCAGTATCGATACCATCCAAACATGGAGCTCCTGAGCCTGCAGTTTAAAATCTCAACCTAAACGATAAATTGAGTGACTGCATAAAGTCTACACACTTTAATGATGATGCCCATATTCTAAAGTGACTTGCTTTCCTGGATCCAAAGCACTTTGTTTATTCTTGGTGCTTTGCAGCTTTGCATATTTTAATACCATGAAAGAAAATATGCCTACTGAAATATATTTTTAAATTTCTTTGCATTTTTAGCAAAGTTCTAACCAGTCCAAAATGTTCAGCTCTGTTTCCTTTACTCCTACAAAGAGGATAACCTATGATGTTGGTAAACAGACAACTTTTGCCATAATTTAGCAACAAGTAGTTACTCTGATTTATTGGGCTGCTTGTTTTCTCAGATTGGCTCAAAGCACACGTGAATCACAGCCACTGGCTGTGTTTGGCTGATACATGTCTGACCATCGATGCGGATGACTGTCTCCATTGGAGGGAAGCAGCGATGGCCGCTCTGAACGCGCTCAGCTGCACGCCGTGCTCCGTGGCCCCTGAGAAGTGAGGATTTCACTTGGTGTTTCAGTTCCTGTGCGGACCTTTGCCACCATCGTTGTGAGGCATCTTGAATATCCTCGTGTCTTAGGCGCCCCAGGTGCAGCCTGCAGGTGTGTGACCTCAGCTCTCAGTCAGACCTGGGGGCCCACTGGGGAGGGGCAGGGGGGATACCCCCACACTTGGCCGGCCCTCCAGATGCCGTGTGGCTGGTGCAGGAGCACCTTCCCAGGGAGCCCCTGCAATAGCGCCGCATGAAGCTTGGGGTCTGGCTCTGGCTCTTGGAGATATTTCCACCGTCTTACACCTTTAGAAGAGTTACTTTGCTGCTTAAACCATCTGTATTCAGCTCTCTTCTTTGTAAACAGGAACAAAGATTTGGTGATTCCTATGTAAACTAAGTGGAGGTGATGGAATTCCAGTTGAGCTATTCCAAATCCTGAAAGATGATGCTGTGAAAGTGCTGCACTCAATATGCCAGCAAATTTGGAAAACTCAGCAGTGGCCACTGGACTGGAAAAGGTCAGTTTTCATTCCAATCCCAAAGAAAGGCAATGCCAAAGAATGCTCAAACTACCACGTAATTGCACTCATCTCACATGCTAGTAAAGTAATGCTCAAAATTCTCCAAGCCAGGCTTCAGCAACATGTGAACCGTGAACTTCCTGATGTTCAAGCTGGTTTTAGAAAAGGCAGAGGAACCAGAGATCAAATTGCCAACATCCGCTGGATCATGGAAAAAGCAAGAGAGTTCCAGAAAAGCATCTATTTCTGCTTTATTGACTATACCAAAGCCTTTGACTGTGTGGATCACAATAAACTGTAGAAAACTCTGAAAGAGATGGGAATACCAGACCACCTGATCTGCCTTTTGAGAAATCTGTATGCAGGTCAGGAAGCAACAGTTAGAACTGGACATGGAACAACAGACTGGTTCCAAATAGGAAAAGGAGTTCATCAAGGCTGTATATTGTCACCCTGTTTATTTAACTTATATGCAGAGTACATCATGAGAAACGCTGGACTGGAAGAAACACAAGCTGGAATCAAGATTGCCAGGAGAAATATCAATAACCTCAGATATGCAGATGACACCACCCTTATGGCAGAAAGTGAAGAGGAACTAAAGAGCCTCTTGATGAAAGTGAAAGTGGAGAGTGAAAAATTTGGCTTAAAGCTCAACATTCAGAAAACGAAGATCATGGCATCCGGTCCCATCACTTCATGGGAAATAGATGGGGAAACAGTGGAAACAGTGTCAGACTTTATTTTTCTGGGCTCCAAAATCACTACAGATGGTGACTGCAGCCATGAAATTAAAAGATGCTTACTCCTTGGAAGGACAGTTATGACCAACCTAGATAGCATATTCAAAAGCAGAGACATTACTTTGCCAACAAAGGTCCGTCTAGTCAAGGCTATGGTTTTTCCTGTGGTCATGTATGGATGTGAGGGTTGGACTGTGAAGAAGGCTGAGCACCGAAGAATTGGTGCTTTTGAACTGTGGTGTTGGAGAAGGCTCTTGAGAGTCCCATGGACTACAAGGAGATCCAACCAGTCCATTCTGAAGGAGATCAGCCCTGGGATTTCTTTGGAAGGAAGGATGCTAAAGCTGAAACTCCAGTACTTTGGCCACCTCATGTGAAGAGTTGACTCATTGGAAAAGACTCTGATGCTGGGAGGGATTGGGGGCAGGAGGTGAAAGGGACGACAGAGGATGAGATGGCTGGATGGCATCACTGACTCTATGGACGTGAGTCTGGGTGAACTCTGGGAGTTGGTGATGGACAGGGAGGCCTGGCGTGCTGCGATTCATGGGGTCGCAAAGAGTCAGACACGACTGAGCGACTGAACTGAAACAAGGAACCTCATGTACCTTTTTGGCTATGTAAACTATGGAAAGTCATGTATCTCTCTTGAGATTTAGTGTCCTCATGTAACAGTAGAAGTATTCAAATAGAGATTAGGCCATCACTTTCACTTTTCACTTTCATGCATTGGAGAAGGAAATGGCAACCCACTCCAGTATTCTTGCCTGGAGAATCCCAGGGACAGAGGAGCCTAGTGGGCTGCCCTCTATGGGGTTGCACAGAGTCAGACTCGACTGAGGCGACTTAGCAGCAGCAGCAGCAGCAAGGCCTTAATGATGGCCCCCTCCCTGTGCCTCAAGAGGCAGTCAAGTAACAGAATCAGAATTTAATCTTGTAAGTCTAACAAGAAATTGAGCATTTAAAAATACAGAATGAAAAAGATATAAGATGAATTTGTTAAGGAGGAGAATGGAGGAGACATAATAAATGTTAATACTTATATTCACAACTGCATCTTAAAATGAGCCCAGGTTTTATACTTAAGATCCCCTGGGAGCCCACGTTTTGCTGTCATATCTGGGCTCACAGGAGGGCCTGTATCACTTCTCTGACCAGAGGGCAACACAGACCCTCTGTGCTTGTAAAACGTCTGGCGTTCAGCTCCGAGGGCAGAAAGGCACCGGAGGCAGGCGGCGAGCGTTCAGCCTGCACTCAGTCCGAGCGCCTGGGCCAGCCGGCCTTCTAGCGTTTGTTCACTTAGGAGAGCTGGAAAGTGGCAGCTAGTGCAGTTCAAAGAGTCGCAACGATCCTCCACTTAAGCGAGTCCAAAGAAAACAGAGATTACAGAGCGGCGCTGGCGGCAGGAGGAGGAGGACAGACATGCTTGGTTCTTTCACGCCCCCCACCCACCCCGTCACCAGGTCCAGGTGGCCGAGCCTTCTGGCTGCTGTCTCAGTGGTCTGCAGCCAGGGTAGAATCTGTTTCTCTCTGGGAATCTCTTGAAACAACTGCCGTCTACCAGGAAGGGTGTCCAGAGATGTGGTCGCTAGATGGGGAGGGCGGGCTGTATAGATTTACGGCCTTTGGGGTGTGTTTCTGTTCCCCAAATTGGAAACACACGGGGGACTCCGCTGCAGCCCACCACCTGGCCCTAAGCAGGCCGCCTACCACAGGGCCTGGCCCTGGACCGCCCTGTGTCTCTGCGGGCCTGGCCGCCTCTCCCAGGCCCGGACACCTGACCTGCTACCCACCAGGATGGCTTACCTGAGGCTGCCTGAGATGCGGCTTTAGCTTTGGGTTTCAGCTTTTATTCCCAAGCGCATTTGTTTAACATTTACTGGATCTTCCCCTTGGGCTTTATGAAAAGGACGTCTTTGAATTGAAAACAGGAGAAAGAAGGAAAATGATGACTTTTTGCAGAGAAAACTGAGGTCACGCAATGCCTTCAAAAGTGAGCCTTACAGGTCTCTGCACCAAGTAACCTGTGGTCCATATGAGGCAGAATGCCGTGGCAGTGCCGCTGCAGTTCCGCGTCCTGAGGAGGTAAACGCCTGGCTTCTGTGAGTCAGCGCCGTGGCTGTGGGGTGCGGGTGCGGGTCAGAGCCCTCAGGGCATCTGTTGTCCGGTGTCCTGTAGCCCAGCAGTGCACAAGGACGCCGGCCCTCATGCCCACAGGCTGGGCCTCCTGGTGAAAGTGCGATCCGAGAGCCTCCAGCACGCCTGGAGCGTCAGCCAGTGATGAGCAAGAGCGGACCTGTTCTGTCTCCTGTAGACTGCGCCACACCGAGTGGAGTATTCGAAACCTGGTAGACACTCCAGGAATGTTTCTGAATGATTGAATCGATGCCTTTACTCAGTTTATGACCAAGAATGGAAATTTTAGGCTTTCAATTCTTTCCAAATCAAAACCACTTGTATAGGTGATATTGAAAACACTCTACTAAAATCAATAGCTATTAATATTTAAATAGGGTTATAATGACGATCATAGAAAAAAATGCTCACAAAGTCCAAATTAATCAAAATAGAAAGTAATAGTCAAAGAGGAAATGTCTCTTTGATTGGGCCTACCAGCAGGGTAGGCCCTAAAAGGTACTATGCCCCCAATTTTTTATGTTTTATACATATATTACATATACAACTCAATGTTTCCTGCATCAATAGTAAATCAACGCCCAACATCTAAGTCATGGCTCATGCTGGAGGGTCATCCCATGGAGTTCACATGAATTTCTGACTCACTGCTAAACAGGTGTTTATCAGTGGGAAGGGTAGGTGCTCTGGGGTGGTTTCTTCCACTGTCCACCCTGGCTTCGTACATTGGCTGAGGGGGCCCAGGTGTTCCGAAACCACCCATCACCGTCCCCTGGCTGAAAGAATTGAGAAAACGCGCTTTCAGTCTCTGAACAGTGAGCACTGCGCTTGTTCGTCCGAGCATCTTGCGGGGGCGGAGCTCCGGGCAGCGGAGGCGGGGCTGAGAGCGGGTCTCGGGCGCTGGCCGCCTGGTCCTCGCTCCGGGCAGGGCTCTGGGGCCAGCTCCAACTAGCAGCTTATGACCCTGAACCTCAGCCTCTGTGCCCTTCAGTGAGAAAAAAGAAGATGAAGTTAGAAGATTTCCTAGGACCATTCACAGTCTGTGCAAATTAAGTGGTCCTAGTTTCGTGACTCACCATTCATCCAAGTAAATGGCATTTTTCACTTTTCAACTAAATTACTTCTGTTGTATAGGCAGAGCTGTCAACCCACACAAGAGCTGAGTTGGAGGCTCTAGTGTGAGTAACACATTTGCTGTGATGGAATAAAAATCTGAGCCTGTCGCTACCAGCCTGTGAGTGGCAGGGATCTTTAGCGTGATCTGTGATCAGTGGGGCCACAGGGTCCGCTGCGGGGCCCTCGAGCCTGTGTCCTGCTGGCTCAGGGCCTGAGGCTGTGGGGTCGACAGGGCTGTGGTCAGGCGGGCAGCGGGGCGAGGCGCGGGGGACGTCTTTGACTCTAGAGCGCCCCCGTCAGGGTCCCACGGCCCAGCACCTCGGCACCTCTGCGAGTCCCCATTGCGCGAGAGTTTAACGATCGGCGCGATCGCTTAATGAGTCAGACCTGATAGCAAATGGCCCCGGACTGGCACCTAAGCCCATGCTGGCTTCCGAAGAACTGGTCTCTGTCATTCTGGTAAAAAGTTAACCCTATCTTTGCAAACAAAAAATTATGGGGGCTTCTTTTCCTCTAAGACTGAGACTTCCTATTGGCTTTCGAGGTATCAGCTTTGTTTTGTAAGAGACAAACCTTCGAGTTTAGCAATGTGTAAATTTGAAAGTAGTGGCTGTAGGAGTGGTAATAGGAGGAAAAGTAGATTAAGAAATCTAATTTTTAAGTTGTTCTCACAACAGAACAACAATCAGATTCCCATAGAATATGGTGTCGGACAAAAAAGGGGCCCATTTCAAGGAACAGAAGTAATAAAATACAGACCCCCACCCCACCCACCTTCTAAAACCTGACCCCTTACAGTATAACACCAGGACAGGCTAAATCGCTTCACATGCCCAAGTGTAAACCATCCCAGCGCATGTGGCCTGGTGGGAAGGAGGGGCCGTGTGTCTGGCACCTTATATGTCCTTGTTTAATGCCAGGCAAGCATTCTGTTCCTGATACGAGACATCTGTTGGATGTATCAGGCACGCGGAGTGGGGCGCTGAGGGCTATGGGAGGGTCTTTCATTGGCACCAGAATGTAAGGATAAACCCTTAGCCACCCAAAATCAAAATCAAAAAGAAAGTTGAGTTTTTCATCAAGAAGATATTCTTAGCTTCTATTCATCTCTTGCTCATTTCCTTTCTTCCTTTGGTACCAAATAAAGGCAAAATTCCACCACCAGCTTTGCGTGGCAGGCCACTGGCCACTGTTGGCATCTGGCCAAATTACTTATGCACCATCGGTACTCAGATTTTTCATTTCCCCCATGGTGGCTTAGCAAGTGACAGAAAAAGCACGGAGATGTAAACAGCCTGCGCTGTGCTTGCACGGAGGCTGGAGAGGGGCCAGCCCCGCCCCCACCCTGAATCAGCTCCACTGGACTTGACCTCTTGTAATTCAGGCTCTTCAGATTCCCTCTGCTTTTGGACACATGCAATCAATACAGCACATGCCAATTAGGCAAGGGTGGTTAAATCTGGGGTTTGGCTTTAGACTGGCCTTGGGTGGTACTCCAAGGGCACACAGCAGCGGGGCTGACTTCTAATCAAAGGCAGGCGCCGTCTCCGTCTTCAGGAGCCCTCACCTCAGGTCAGAGCGCCTTGCTCTCTGGGAGGTGGAACCCAGGTCGGGGTGCTGTTGGCGGTGGGGCGGGCGTTGCAGATGCACACTTGCATTTCTGCTTTCCTACTTGCAATCACACAAAATCCAAGCAATGATGTTTCCTAAGGCCCCGTTCTCTACGCACATTGCTTATCCGGGTGGCCTAGAGAGTCGCATGCAGTTGTGTTCCCAGGGTGAGTGCGTCCTCTGACCTCACTGAGTGAGACGACCCCTTCCGCTCACCTGGTGCCTTTCAAGCTGAGGGCTCACACGGGTTTTGCCTTGGCTTTGGGACCCCCACTTGCCTACCTGCCCTGCCTGCAGGGAGATGTCAGATCCTGTCTTCCTGTTTATAGGCTCCAGTTAGTGGGCGCTGATCACTTGGGGCTATTTTTGGACACACCTTTCTCAGAAGGAAATCTGGTTTGAAAACTGCCGTGTTTGAAATGTCAGAATCTGCCAGCTTTCCCTCCTTTCTTCCCATGCGCTTTGAGCAGGACTTGACAGTCCTGTATCCTTGACGCAGGATGCAGCTAAACTTGCAGGAGGAAGCTGCTGAGTTGAGAGCCAGTCACCATAGACATCACCCCTGTCTTGAGTGATGGTCAGTTAGGAAACAGCACACGTCCCCAAGAAGGGTCAGCGGGGAACAGAAGCCAGAGGCGGAGGAGCATGTGTAGAGCGAGTGCTTCAGAGGAGCTTTCTTCATTCTGTGTGGAAACGCGTGGAAAGTGGACGTGAGCTCCGAGCCCCTGTGGGCACAGCCTGACCTGCCAGCCAGGAGGTGCACCCCAGTGAGCTCTGGACTGGAACCCCGGGCACCCTGGGGATAACTGTGACTTTAGGTGGGGAGCATCCTGAGTTGCAGAATCCACACCTCTGGTGGAACACTTCCTTATATTTATATACAATATTTAAAAATATAAGGTAAGAGAAGTTTTGTGAAAGTTTCACTCAAGCAATCTATGCAAGTTCTTTACCAAGGGAGAGTGCTTCCCTACAGGCGTGGACTCCAACTCTGTTGAGCTGGTGATCACAGAGGAGGAGGAAGCCCCGCCACCACCAGACCCCACGGGTGGGCCTTGTCCTCCAGGCGCCGGAGCTGGACTCACGCGTGCGTGTCCTCACCGAAGAAGAGGGCAGCTGTGACATGCTGGGTCCCTTCTCACTCATCCTGAGGGGTGTGCCAGCCACCGAGGGCCAGGCCCCAGGTGCGGAGGGACATCCCTGGGGGCAGAGGAGGAGGGGCGGCGGTCAGCTGTGTGAGCCGGTGGGTCTGGAGCCCCAGCTTCCTCGTCTGTGAGGCAGGGAGGCCGCCCCTCACGTGGACGCGGGTCTGCTATGCGGACCGGGGTCTGCCATGTGGATGCAGATCGGCGGCGTGGACCCGGGTCTGCTGCGTGGACACGGGTCTGATGTGTGGACATTGGACGCGGGTCGGCCTGTGGAGGTAGGTCTGATGTGTGAAGGATGACAGTTTTTTGACTTTTCCTCTTTTCCAGCAATACTTGCAGGATGATGCTCTCACTCAGGCCAAGAACTGTCATAAAGAAATTTTAAGGTATACTCAGCATATAAACTACCACTTATAGTTATTTAAGTTGATCTGTTTTGGATCTGAAATTAGATCAGTATAAAAGCTGCCCCTTTTAGAGGGGGTGGTGCTTTATCCTCTAGTAGCTATGGGGGCAGAGGACAGCCCCCAAGGGCTTGCGGTGACCCTGGGCCCGTGAGGAGAAATCCCCATTGGAGGCTTGGCTGTGGTGCACCCCATCTCAGGGGCTGACAAGGGCCACGTGTCTGGGTCCCCACATAGCCTCAAGGGGAGAGAAGTTTCACGTCTGATGTGTGATTTCCAAGCCCCCAAAGCCAAAGCAAAGAGAAAGAAAGCATGCTACTGTTTGGGATGGCTGGTGGGGGCATGTTTCTGGATCAAGGGGCTGCTCTAGAGCCATTTGAGGGTTGTCAGCCCGGGAAGGCCACGGGGTCTGGAAGCACCAGCTGGATGAGCTTTCTGGAGAGAAAGCTTCTCTCCCCCAAGCCAAGCACAGAGGGTAGGGAGCGCCGGTCACCCACCAGCAGTCACCCCTGCGTCCCTGCTCTGCCCTGGCTCTGTGCTTGGCTCTCCCAGGCCCTCTGATGACTCTTGCCCAGCCCGCTGCCTCACACATGGGCTCCTGTGGATTCTGTCCTCGAGGTTCGCAGGAAGGACACGTGAGCAATTTCTAGAGGCGCATCTGTGCATCTCTCAGCTCCAGGGCTGTGCTGAGCTGTCTGAGGTGAAGGGCAGCCAGATGCTGCTTGAGCAGGTACCAAGCTCTGGTCCCTCAACTGTCCTGGGCCGTAAGCAGCAACCTTTGAGGATAGAAGCACCAAGAGCTCCAGGAAAATCTGAAAATCTTCCCATCTGTTCCTTTTGAACCAGGGTTTTTTGAGTCACCGGGGTAAGCGGAGTTTTCAGTGGGGCTGGGGGCGGACTGTGGCCTGGACCCAGAGTCCGTGCACTGTGCGTGGTCGTTTGCTGGGGGCGTCTGGTGCCTGTGCAACCTCAGATCGGGAAGGCAGGGCCAGTTTATTTCAGAAATACGTGGAGACTTACGTAAAGGATCCCTAGAGTAGGAAATGGCAACCCACCCCAGTATTCCTGCCTGGAGAATCTCATGGACAGAGGAGCCTGGCCGGCCACAGTCCATGGGGTCACAAAAAGTTGGGCATGACTAGCAATTAACACACACGGATAGCGCCCTTGTTTCTAGCCTCTGAATTTCCCATGGCCCCCATTTGTCTATCAACCGTTTCCCCCTAAATCTCAGAAAGAGCCGGAGGAAGAGTTCCAGGTGGGGTGTTGAGAGCAGCGAGCAGACGAGACCGGAAGCGGCAATGAAGTGCCGGCTCGGCCTGGAGAGGCGCATGCCCTGCAGGAGCAGCTTTGCTTTCTTCCTCCCTGGTGTTTGCAGGCTGACCGTGGGGTCCTCTGTTCCCTGAGTCTGTCAGCTTGGCCCCTTGTTCCTGGTACAAGACTCGAAATGGTGTGAACTGACTCCGCATCCGAGGGAGGTGCTGACCGCCTGAGGTCCTTGTCTGCAGAGCTCCGGACCTCCCAGGGCTGCACTAATAACTACACTCCATGAAGATAAATGTGAAAACCGGTCTCTGGTTCCCAATTCTGGCTTAAGGCCTGGAGTCTGTTCCTTATGCCCCACGGTTATCGTGAGTAGCTGGATGGAGGGGGCACTCTTAGAGTGCCAGGCTGACTGGCAAAGATTCCTGCCAGGCCTCCATCAACTTCTCCTCTTCTATCTTGCAACACACAGCTCAAGTCTCCAGATGTTCCAAGTTTCATGGTTTATAGATCCAGGGCCCAGACGCCAGAAATCTTGTTTCCCACACCCTTGGACTGACTCCCACTGAACCTGGAGCTCTAACTATGCCAGGTCAGAGGCAGCGATTCTGTGGCTCAGAATTGACGGTGTCTTTAGCTCCCCATCCTCTCCAGCTCCATCCTGATGTTGTTTTAGGAGGTCCCATGAGCACATTGTTGTACTGGCAAGTTTTTATCTCTCATGACTGAAAAGGCAAACCATATCTGTTTGTTTTTATTCAATCTTCCAAGTTTTATATAGAGTTCCTATAAATAAAATATTGTGCCTTGAGAATGTGAGGGCATGGAAACAAGCGCAGTCCAACCAGCAGCAGGCCTGATATCCTGGCCTCCTGGCTGATGTCTTAGGAATCCTGAATTTTGTATTAGAAAATGATTCTCAGGCTCCAAAATGGCACTAAACTGAAATTTTCATTTTTTAAAAATTTATACATGAAGTATTAAAAATATCTGTGTGTGAAATCTTGCCCCACGCCATCATCAGTGAGCGCCGGGCCCTGCGAGGGCTGATCCTGTGCACACAGCTCAGTACCTCCTCACGGCCCTGGCAGTGTGTGTTCAGGTTTTGATTCGGCTGTTTGATGAAAGTGAGCTTGAAAGTTAGTGTTTATCATCAATGACATGTATCAGTGATGGTGAGCCTGTGAGGTGTATATACAAGCTCTTTATATTTAGAACATTTATCAGCTAATGACCAGTGATGTTTTTAATGGGGCGTTTCATTCTCTGCTAGAGCAGCCCCAGGGTAGCCATATCCACATCAACAATTGACCTTGAACTGTGTGGGTCCACTTACACTTGGATGTTTCCCAAAAGTAACACTACAGGACTACACAGCCCATGGGTGGCTGGCCCTCTGATGCGGAGGAGCCACGGATGCAGAGACCACCTATAAATTACACTCAGGTTAACCCCGTCTTGTTCAAGGATCAGCTGCATAGATTTTCCATGTATTTTGATGTTTAGCCCCATTAAGTTTTCACAGAGACGTTTTAAGTCCCTACCTATACATCTACTGGAAAATAGTATTCAAAAACAGACACGGGTGAGATTTTTTGGCTGCCCAAATAAAGTACTCTAACTGATATATTATTGAAGATCTCTCTTTTTTAAAAGAAGGGAAAAGGTCATGAATGGGTAAATATATTAAAGAAAAACATCAGCCTCTTTAAAATAAAAGTTCAGGTGGATAATTGGGGTCATCTAAGAAATCATGTCATTACTTGAATATGGACACAGATCTTTGAGGTTGAACATACTCAAATGAAATCATATACTAAATAAAATTTAGCAAAAGTGTTTTTGTTTGTTTTTAGCCAGAAATGGTCTTAACAGATTTTCTACAGATATATAACATGGAAAGAGTATCAGGCAAAGAAGCATTCAGACTAACTCAGAGATGAAACAGTTATGGGAAGTATAGTTAGAAGTCAATTAATTAAACAGTAGTTAATGAGGTGGTGTATTAGCTAGCTTTTGGCTGTGTAATAAACTCTTGGTAGTTGAAACAATGGCTGTTTATTTAGTTCATGGTTCTGTGGATTCGCTGGTGTTCTTATGGCTTGAAGTGCTCTGACTGATCTGAAGGGCCCTCTCGCCATTTGTGCACAGCTGGCAGGGCTAAGTGATTTTCAGCTAAGATTCTGAAACTGTTCTCCATCTGATTTTTCATTTTTCAGGATAGCTTAGCCTCATTAAGCATGACAATCTTGCAATTTTGTTAAGTGTAAATGGGTCAAATATTCCAATTAAAATGCAGAGACTATCTAAATAGACTAAATAGAAAATAAGATGTATGCTGCCTACAAGAGGCTTTAAGTATAGAAAACAGGTTGAAAATAAAAGGGTAGGAGAAGACTGTCGTGCCACGAGCGCAAGAAGGTCGTCGTGCTGCCCCGAAACGAGGCATAGACTAAGTCAGAACCCGTTACCAAAGGTGCGGGGACACTTTACAGACATAAAATTGTCAGGTTTTCAGGAAGACGTAATAATCATTAATGTGGATGTATCTAAGTATAAACCTCGAGTCATTTCTTTTATAAGAAAACTGAGAATGAAAGAAAGACAAATCCAAAATTACAGTTGAAGACTTTTAACATCCCATTCTTGGTAATTACTAGAATAACTAGAAAAAACGAGCATATGGACGTTTGAAACAATTATCAACTCCGTGACTTACTTTCCTTTTACAGAACATGCCGAACAACGGCTAGAGCATGCCTGTGCCGTCCCCGTGCAGCTGGGACTCTCCCGGGTCGACCACGTGCTGGGCCATAAAGTAAGTGTCAGTCACTTTCGAGAGCTTGAAACCTTGCAGTTTCTGTTCTCTGATCAGAACAGAATCGAAGGAAAGAGCAACTACAACAAAAGCTAGAAAAGCCCCCAAGTACTTGGAATTTAAACAGCACACTTGTAAATAACTTACTGATGAAGGACGAAAGCACTAGAAAAATCAGAAAATATTCGAGCTTTATGAATATAAATACAGTAATAGTAACAGCATTCAGAGGGAAATTTGCAGTTTTAATGCCAATATTAGAAAAGACCAATTGTTGAAACTTGTTCTGTGTGCCTGCATAAGAAACTAGAAAAAGTAACGTAAATTAAATTGTACAGTGAAACCAAATAAACAGACAACATAAGTAAACCAGAGAAAAGCAAACAATAAAGACAAAAGTATTTTAAGGTGGTTCTTTGAAAAGAATAGTAAACTGACTAATCTCTAGTGAGATGAGTGAAAACACAAGTTTTCTACATAATTTTAGAAAGATTATAAGAAAGAATTATAAGCAAAGTTATTCTACTAAATTTGATAACACAGATGAAATGCATAGTCTTTGACAAAGATAGTTTACCAAAATTGACACAAAAATAAATTGAAAATCTGAATAGCCATGTATCTAAAGACAAATTTGACCATTTATATTGAAGTTTATCAGACAACCTTAGTACAAAGACAGCATTGAGCCCAGACAGTGAATTCTCGAATAACAGGAGAAGGAATGGAGACTTACACAGACTCTTACAGAAAGCAGGGGAAACAGGAAAATGCCAAACACGTGTGGTGTGGTTTTGAATCGACACCACCCTGACACCAAAACACGACAAAGACATAAACACACGCATGTATATGCATATGTATATAAGTACATGTACACACAAACTTTCCTCACGAACAAACCATAAAAATATTCAACAAAATATTGGAAATAAAAAGATAATAGAACATTACCAAGTGAGATATATCCCAGGAATTCCAGATTGATCGAACACTTGAAAAACCATTAATTTGTCTACATATTAACAAAATAAAGAGGAAATATGTCAGTTCAAGAAATGCAGAAAAATATTTGACATTAAAAACATTCAAGATAGATAGCAAATGTAAGCAAAGAATAAAAAGGAAGTCCCTCAAACTGATAAAGGGGCATCTATGAAAAACCTGCAGATCAGTGAGCGGTGAAATGCTGAAGGCTTGCCCCCAAATGAGGAGCTGGGGAGGAAGGCCTTTCTGACCCCTTCAGTTCAGCTCTGCACAGGAGTGAGTGCCTGGCCAGTGCATTCAAGCAAGAAACGAGAAAGCCACACAGACTGGAAAAGAGAAAACAAAACCTCTAAATTTGTGTGTGGCACAATGGTTCATGCAGAAATTCTTAAGGAATTTACAAATAGCTACTGGAAACAATAAGTGAATTTAGCCAGGCCATGAGACACAAACGACTATAAAAATCAATTTTATTGCTATATACTAGCATAAATTGGGAGAAGGCAATGGCACCCCACTCCAGTACTCTTGCCTGGAAAATCCCATGGATGGAGGAGCCTGGTGGGCTGCAGTCCATGGGGTCGCTGAGGGTCGGACACGACTGAGCGACTTCACTTTCACTTTTCACTTTCATGCATTGGAGAAGGAAATGGCAACCCACTCCAGTGTTCTTGCCTGGAGAATCCCAGGACGGGGGAGCCTGGTGGGCTGCCGTCTATGGGGTCGCACAGAGTTGGACATGACTGAAGTGACTTAGCAGCAGCATAAATCAAGTGAAAAATAAAACAAAAGTTTATTTAAACAGAATAAAAAAGGAATATAAAACATTCAAGAGTATATTTCATAAAAAAGGGCAAGAATTGTGACTTGAAATTAAAGAGGACCTAAGTAAACAGAGAGAAGCACTTTCACTAATATTAAGAATTCAAACACCCACAAATTAATCCAATACAGCATCAACCAAAATACTGGTTTTCTAAAAATGTACAATAATTTTAACATTTATGTGGGAGTGTTAAGGACCTGGAACAGCCCAAATACTTCTGATAAGAAAGAACGAAGAATTCCTAATTCCAAGGCTCACCCTGAAGACACTTCATACACACAGAGGCAGTGTCAGCAGCACAGTGAGCAGCTCAGAATAGACACTTGTGTAGACTGTAAATTGATTTTTGACAAAAATTCTAAAGAAATTAAATGGGAAAAAAGTGTTTTTTAAGTGATGCTGGGACAGCAGAATAAACGTGGAAAAAACCACCTCATGCATACACTGTGCTTTACACACCAAATAGGGAGTGTGACTCCGTTTTGCTGATATTAAACCCCAACCCAGTGTGTGGGGGTTGGGAAGCGCTGAAAGTCTCCACTGCTTTGCAGAAGTTTGGCAGCTTCTGGCACGGTAAAGATGCACGCTGCTACGCGCTTCACTGATACCACTCTGGTGTTCACCCAAAAGGCAGGAAAAAATCCGCACAAAAGGCTTGTTCAAAGCTGTCTGCACTGGCTTTGCTGTGAGCAACTGAAATCCCCATCAGCAGGAAAAAAAGATTTTAACATTACCATACAACCGGGCTTCCTGGTGGCTCAGATGGTAAAGAGTTCAGTTCAGTCACTCAGTCCTGTCCGGCTCTTTGTGCCGCTATGGACTGCAGCACGCCAGGCCTCCCTGTCCATCATCAACTCCCAATGCTTGCTCAAACTCATGTCCATCGAGTTGCTGATGCCATCCAACCATCTCATCCTCTGTCATCCCCTTCTCCTCCTGCCCTCAATCTTTCCCAGAATCAGGCTGTTTTACAATGAGTCCATTCTTTGCATCAGGTGGCCAAAGTATTGTAGCTTCAGCTTCAGCATCAGTCCTGCCAATGAATATTCAGGACTGATTTCCTTTAGGATGGACTGGCTGGATCTCCTTGCTGTCCAAGGGACTCTCAAGCGTCTTCTCCAACATCACAGTTCAAAAGCATCAATTTTTTGGAGCTCAGCTTTCTTTATGGTCCAACTTACATCCATACATGACTACTGGAAAAACCATAGCTTTGACTAGACAAACCTTTGTTGGCAAAGTAATGTCTCTGCTTTTTAATGTGCTGTCTAGGTTGATCATAGCCTTTCTTCCAAGGAGCAAGTGTCTTTTAATTTCATGTCTGCAGTCACCATCTGTAGTGATTTTGGAGCCCAAGAAAATAAAGTCTCTCACTGTTTCCACTGTTTCCCCATCTATTTGCCATGAAGTGATGGAACTGGATGCCATGATCTTCGTTTTCTGAATGTTGAGCTTTAAACCAACTTTTTCACTCTCCTCTTTCACTTTCATCAAGTGGGTCTTCAGTTCTTCTTCGCTTCCTGCCATCAGGGTGGTGTCATCTGCATATCTGAGGTTATTGATATTTCTCCGGGCAATCTTAATTCCAGCTTGTGCTTCATCCAGCCTGGCATTTCGTATGGTGTACTCTGCATATAAGTTAAATAAGCAGGGTGACAATATACAGACTTGACTTACTCCTTTCCCAATTTGGAACCAGTCTGTTGTTCCATGTCCAGTTCTAACTGTTGCTTCCTAACCTGCATACAGATTTCTCAGGAGGCAGGTCAGGTGATCTGGTATTCCCATCTCTTTAAGAATTTTCCATAGTTGCTTATGATTCACACAGTCAAAGGCTTTGGCATAGTCAATAAAGTGGAACTAGAGATTTTTCTGGAACTCTCTTGCGTTTTCGATGATCCAATGGATGTTGGCAATTTGATCTCTTGTTCCTCTGCATTTTCTAAATCCAGCTTGAACATCTGGAAGTTCACAGTTCACGTATTATTGAAGCCTACCTTGGAGAATTTTGAGCATTACTTTGCTAGTGTGTGAGATGAGTACAATTGTGCGGTAGTTTGAGCATTCTTTGGCATTGCCTTTCTTTGGGATTGGAATGAAAACTGACCTTTTCTAGTCCTGTGGCCACTGTTGAGTTTTCCAAATTTGCTGGCATATTGAGTGCAGCACTTTAACAGCATCATCTTTTGGACATGGGTTATCTTTTTTTGGTGAAATCCAGCATTCTCTTGTTGATGGCTGTCCAGCAGTGAGTTGTAATTTTGGAGTTCTCGCAGGAGAGAATGAGCGCACGTCCTTCTACTCCGCATCTTGATGATGTCCAGATGATAAAGAATCCACCTGCATTATGGGAAAACTGGATTCGATCCCTGGGCTGGGAAGACCCCCTGGAGGAGGGCATGGCAAGTGATTCCAGTATTCTTGCCTGGAGAATCCCCATGGACAGAGGAGCCTGGTGGGCTACAGTCCATGGGGTCGCACAGATTCGGACACAAGTGAGTGACTAAGCATAGCAACACATCCAACCGTAGGATCGATGTTACTCAGCAATGAAGAGGCAGGGACTGAAGCGCACACAGCACGTGTGGGTGCGGGAGGTCGGAGGAGGGGACGCAGGTGCAGGGAGTGTGGACGGCCTGACTCCCTCCCTGGCTCTCCTGTTGACAGAAGCCAGAACTGTGGTGTCTGTAGAGGCCTGTGTCCTCTCTGGCATGAGCATGGTGGGGCTCTGGGGGTGACGGAGCCCTTCCTGCATCCTGACTGGTGTGGTGGCCTCCAGAGACACCCAGGTCCTAGTCCTTGGACCTGTGGAACTGCTTTATGTGAAAGAGGGACTTTTGCTGATGCAATTAGGATAAGGACTTTGAGATGGGGAATCATCCTGGATGATTTGAAACAGGGAGGCACAGGAGGTGGGAAGACAGCTGGGAAGGGATGTGAGCGGGGGACCAGGGGAGTAAAGGTTGAGGACACAGCGTCCTGAGGACAACGTCCAGGGGCGGAACAAGGCCGGAACCCAGCTTCTGCCCTGGAGCTTCAGAGGGAGGGCTCCGCCAGCACCCTGACCACGGTTGCCAAACAGTAAGAGAAAAAATGCGTACTGGTTTAACACTGCCCCCAACCTGGCTTGTAGTCATTTGTTCTGCAGCCCCTGGAAATATAGCTGGAATGCTGGTGGAAAATTCTTCAAGAGATGGGAATTCCAGACCACCTGACCTGCCTCCTGAGAAATTTGTATACAGGTCAAAAAGCAACAGTTAGAACAGGACATGCAACAACAGGACATGGTTCTAGATTGGGAAAGGAGTACGGCAAAGCTATATATTGTCACCCTGCTTATTTAACTTATATGCAGAGTACATCATGAGAAACGCTGGGCTGGAAGAAGCACAAGCTGGAATGAAGATTGCTATGAAAAATATCAGTAACCTCAGATATGCAGATGACACCACCCTTAGGGTATAAAGTGAAGAAGAACTAAAGAGCCTCTTGATGAAAGTGAAAGAGGAGAGTGAAAAAACTGGCTTAAAACTCAACATTCAAAAAACTAAGATCGTGGCATCCAGTCTCATCACTTCATGGCAAATTGATGGGGAAACAATGGAAACAGTGAGAGACTTTATTTTCTTGGGCTCCAAAATCACTGCAGGTGGTGACTGCAGGCATGAAATTAAAAGACACTTGCTCTTGGAAGAAAAGGATATTAAAAAGCAGAGACATTATTTTGCCAACAAAGGTCTGTCTAGTCAAAGCTGTGGTTTCTCTAGTAGTCATGTATGGATGTGAGAGTTGGACTATAAAGAAAGCTGAGCACCGAAGAATTGATCCTTTGAACTGTGGTGTTGGAGAAGAGTCTTGAGAGTCCCTTGGACTGCAAGGAGATCCAACCAGTCTATCCTAAAGGAGGTCAGTCCTGAATATTCATTGGAAGGACTGATGCTGAAGCTGAAGCTCCAATACTTTGGTCACCTGATGGGAAGAACTGGCTCCTTAGAAAAGACTCTGATGCTGGGAAAGGTTGAAGGCAGGAGGAGAAGGGGATGACAGAGGATGAGATGGTTGGATGGCATCACCGACTCAATGCACATGAGTTTGAGCAAGCTTTGGGAGTTGGTGGTGGACAGGGAGGCCTGGTGTGCTGCAGTCCATGGGGTCGCAAAGAGTCGGACATGACTGTGTGACTGAACTGAGCTAATGCTGGTTTTATGACTATAGGCATTTCTCAAAATGTCAGAGTTACCCTTAACAGAGCTATGGGGACAATGAAGTGGTCAGTGGTTGCCTGGGGTTGGGGTCAGGGAGGGAAGAGTTGGGGGTGCACAGAGGACGTTCAGGGCAGTGAAATGCTCCATATGTCCCTGTAATGGTGGACACACTTCATCACCCATCGTCCAGACCCACAGACCATACAACCTAAGTCTGAACCCTGATGTAAACACTGGGCCATGAGCAGTGATGACGTGTCAGTGTGGGGTCTTCCTTGGTGATGAATGTCCCCTGGCAGGAAGTAGGGGGATGTTGGTAACTGGGATGTGACGTACATGTGGTGGGGGTGGGGTGTATGAGAAATCTCCACACTTCCCTCCCAATTTTGTTGTGGATCTAATAAAATAAATTATTTAAAAAATGTATCCTTGAGATCTGTATATTTGCATGAAAAATTTGCTTCAAAATACCCACTCAAAAACAGTATAAAAAGAAATAAAAACATATATTCTACGCTTAGACACAAAAATATGTACCTAAACAAAATGGGAGTCCATGG
Organism: Bos javanicus; assembly: GCF_032452875.1. Classification (NCBI taxonomy): domain Eukaryota; kingdom Metazoa; phylum Chordata; class Mammalia; order Artiodactyla; family Bovidae; genus Bos; species Bos javanicus. Next base: position 113,304,844 of record NC_083875.1, on the reverse strand, counting down.
TCTCTGACATGCTCTTCTGGAGGAAATGCAAACACGGTATTTTTTAAATGCTTTTTTAAAGTTTATTTTTAATTGGAGAATAATTACAGTGTTGGGTTGGCTTCTGCCATACATCAGCATGAATCAGTCATGAGCACATATATGTCCCCTCCTCTGGAAGCACCCTCACCCTCGACCCCATCCCGTCCCTCTGAGTGTCACAGAGCACCACGTTGAGCGCCCCTGCGTTACACAGCGACTTCCCACTAGCTATCAGTTTACAATGGTAACATGTGCATTTCAATGCTACTCTTTCAATTGGCTCAATCTCTCCTTCCCCCGCTGTGTCCAAAGTCTGTTTTCTATGTCTGCATTTCTATTCCTGCCCTGAAAGTAGGTTCATCAGTTCAGTTCAGTTCAGTCGCTCAGTCGTGTCCG